>NC_135727.1:79121589-79438125 GCF_964656455.1 Halichoerus grypus | reverse complement strand
CTCTGTAGGGAATTCCTGCTTCGGCTAAAAGGGCCATGCCTCAGGGTGGACGCATTTTGCTGTGTGCATGCGTGAGCGCACTGCAAGTCAGTCCAAAACCATTTTCGTTGTGAGACACAGGCCCCGGAAGAAGTCAGAACACGACTCCCCACTTGCTCCATGAAGCTAGTACTGCGGCCCCACTTTTGCATGGAAGTCTAATAGCTAGCTTTCTAACTTGGAGAAATATCACTGTAGAGAAACCGTGCTTTAGCTACCGTTGACCTCTCTATGGGCGAAGCAGTTTAGGGTGTAATGTGGCTGAGAGCCTGGGGACGGTTTCCATTTTGTAATATCGGGGGAGAGACAGGCTGGTACATACAGCAGCTCTGAACTCACTACATGGTTATGGGGCTAGTTCCGTTGCCCTGGGTGTGTGTGCAGGCTTAAACACAACCACCTAACTCGAAAGAAAAACTCAGTACAGAATCTGTGCTTCAGGTAAAACAGCTGCTCCTGAGGTGGAAGCTTCTTTTGTGTGTGTGCGTGAGAGCACTGCAAGGGAGTCGCAAACCTAATTCGGAGGGAGCCTCAGGCAGCTACAGAAGGCAGCACATGACTCCTCACTTATTTCGTGAAGCCAGCACTGCGGCCCCAATTTTGCATGGAGGTCTAATAGGTATCGTTCTAACTCGAAGAAACAACACTGTAGAGAAACCGTGCTTTAGCTACCATCGACCTCTCTGTGGGGGAAGAACTTTAGGGTGTACTGTGGCTGAGAGCCTGGGGACGGTTTCCATTTCATAATATTGGGGGAGAGATAGGCCGGTACAGAAGGCAGCTCTCAACTCACTACATGGTTATGGGGCTTGTTCCGTTGCCCAGGGTGTGTGTGCAGGCTTAAACACAGCCACCGAACTCGAAGGAAAAACTCGGTTGAGAGCCTGTGCTGCAGCTAAAACAGCTGCTCCTGAGGGTGGAAGCATTTTGTTGTGTGCGTGCGTGAGAGCACTGCAAAGGAGTCCAAAGCTTTTTGCGAGTGAGACTCAGGCCCCTGCGAAAGGCAGAACATGACTCCCCATGTGTTTCATCACGCTAGCACGGCAGCCCCACTTTTGCATGGAAGTCTAATACCTAGCGTTCTAACTCGAAGAAACAACACTGTAGAGAGACCGTGCTTTAGCTACCGTCGACCTCTAGACGGAGGAAGCATTCCACGGAGTACCGTGGCTGAGAGCCTGGGGAACGTGTTCCATACGTGAAACGAAGGGAGAAATAGGTCCGGGCAGAAGGCACCTCTGGACTCAGCTCTTGCTACCTGAAGCTAACACTACTGCTCCATGTGTGCTTGGAATGCTATGTGCTCGACACTGACTGGGAAGAAACAAGCCTGTCAAGAATCCCAGCTGCAGCTCATTCGCCTACCAGGCTGCTAACACCAAGAATCAATGCTGTAGCGTTACTGCGCTTTAGCTAACATTGCCGTTCCTGAAGCCGCAGGAGTTGTATAGTGCTCGTGTATGAGAGACCGGGGAAAGGGTCCCATACGTGAAATGGAGTGAGAAACAGGCCGGTGCGGAAGGCAGCTCTCAACTCACCTCTTGTTTATGAGGCTAGTACCCTTGCCCCGGGGGTGCCTGCAGGTCATAAGCCAACCACCTAACTCAAAGGAAAAACTCTGTAGAGAATTCCTGCTTCGGCTAAAATAGCCATGCCTCAGGGTGGACGCATTGTGTGGTGTGCATGCGTGAGTGCACAACAAGTGAATCCAAACCCATTTTCCTTGTGAGACCCAGGCCCCGGAAGAAGCCAGAACACGACTCCCCACTTGCTCCATGAACTAGTACTGCGGCCCCACTTTTGCATGGAAGTCTAATAGCTAGCTTTCTAACTCGAAGAAACAACACTGTAGAGAAACCGTGCTTTAGCTACCATCGACCTCTCTGTGGGCGAAGCAGTTTAGGGTGTACTGTGGCTGAGAGCCTGGGGACGATTTCCATTTCGCAATATCGGGGGAGAGACAGGCCGGTACATAATGCAGCTCTAAACTCACTACATGGTTATGGGGAAAGTTCCGTTGCCCCGTGGGAGTGTGCAGGCTTAAACACAGCCACCTAACTCGAAGGAAAAACTCGGTTGAGAGCCTGTGCTGCAGGTAAAACAGCTGCTCCTGAGGGTGGAAGCATTTTGGTGTGTGCATGCGTGAGAGCACTGCAAGGGAGTCCAAAGCTTTTTGCGAGTGAGACCCAGGCCCGAGCGAAAGGCAGAACACGACTCCCCATGTGTTTGATCAAGCTAGCACGGCAGCCCCACTTTTGCATGGAAGTCTAATAGCTAGCGTTCTAACTCGAAGAAACAACACTGTAGAGAAACCGTGCCTTAGCTACCGTCGACATCTCTGTGGGCGAAGCAGTTTAGGGTAAACTGTGGCTGAGAGCCTGGGGACGGTTTCAATATCGTAATATCAGGGAGAGAGAGGCCGGTACAGAAGGCAGCTCTCAACTCACATCATGGTTATGCGGATAGTACCGTTGCCCAGGGTGTGTGTGCCAGCTTAAACACAGCCACCTAATTCAAAGGAAAAACTCCCTTGAGAGCCTGTGCTGCAGGTAAAACAGCTGCTCCTGTGGGTGGAAGCATTTTGTTGTGTGCATGCGTGAGAGCACGGCAAGGGAGTCCAAAGCTTTTTGCGAGTGAGACTCAGGCCCCAGCGAAAGGCAGAACACGACTCCCCATGTGTTTCATCAAGCTAGCACGGCAGCCCCACTTTTGCATGGAAGGCTAATAGCTAGCGTTCTAACTCGAAGAAACAACACTGTAGAGAAACCGTGCTTTAGCTACCGTTGACCTCTCTGTGGGTGAAGAAGGTTAGGGTGTACTGTGGCTGAGAGCCTGGGGACGGTTTCCATTTCGTAATATCGGGGGAGAGACAGGCCGGTACAGAAGGCAGCTCTCAACTCACTACATGGATATGGGGCTAGTTCCGTTGCCCAGGGTGTGCGTGCAGGCTTAAACACAGCCACCTAACTCGAAGGAAAAACTCGGTAGAGAGCCTGTGCTGCAGGTCAAACAGCTGCTCCTGAGTGTGGAAGCATTTTGTTGTGTGCGTGCGTGAGAGCACGGCAAGGGAGTCCAAAGCTTTTTGCGAGTGAGACTCAGGCCCCAGCAAAAGGCAGAACACGACTCCCCATGTGTTTCATCAAGCTAGCACGGCAGCCCCACTTTTGCATGGAAGGCTAATAGATAGCGTTCTAACTCGAAGAAACAACACTGTAGAGAAACGGTGCTTTAGCTACCGTCGACCTCTCTGTGGGCGAAGCAGTTTAGCGTGTACTGTGGCTGAGAACCTGGGGACGGTTTCAATATCGTAATATCGGGGGAGAGACAGGCCAGTACAGAAGGCAGCTCTCAACTCACATCATGGTTATGGGGCTAGTACCGTTTCCCTGGGTGTGTGTGCAGGCGTAAAGACAGCCACCTAACTCATAGGAAAAACACGGTAGAGAATCCGTGCTTCAGCGAAAACAGCCACTCCTGAGGGTGGAAGCATTTGGTTGTGTGCGTGCGTGAGAGCCCTGCAAGGGAGTCCAAAGTTTCTGCGAGTGAGACTCAGGCCCCAGCAAAAGGCAGAACACGACTCCCCGTGTGTTTCCTTTAGCTAGCACTGCGGCCCTACTTTTGCATGGAAGTCTAATCGCTAGCGTTCTCCCTGGAAGAAACAACACGGGAGAGAAACCGTGCTTTAGCTACCATCCACGTCTCTGAGGGTGGAAGCACTTTCCAGTCTACCGTGGGTGAGAGCCTGAGGAACGGGTTCCTTACGTGAAACCGAGGGAGAAGGAGTCCGGGCCAGAAGGCTCCTCTCGACTCAGCTCTTGTTACCTGAAGCTAACACTTCGGCTCCATGTGTGCATAGGAATGCTAAGGGCTCCGCACTGATTTGGCAGAAAGAAGCCGGTCAAGAACCCTAGCTTCAGCTCACACGCCTCTCCAGAGGGTGGCAGCATTTTCAAGTCAGCTCCAGTGCAAACCTGGGGAAGAAGTCCCTGCAGAATTCGGAGGGAGAAATAAGCATGGGCAGAAGGCACCTATCGACTCAACTCTTGTTTCGGGAAACTAGATCGGCTCCCCCATGTGTGCGTGGAGTCCTCAGTGCCATCCACATAACGCAAAGGAACAAAACTGTAGAGAAACCGTGCCTCAGCAAAGATCGCCCTTCCTGACCGGGAACTTCATCTATTGTGTATTTCTGTGAAAGCATGAGAAATGGAACCTAAACGTAACTCGAAGTGAGAAGCAGGCCTGGAAGGAAGGCTGCTGTCCACTCACCTCTTATTTTAGGAGATTAGCACTGCTGTACCCTGTGTGCCTGGATGCCTAGTTACCAGGCTACTAACACCAAGAATCAATCCTATAGAGTGACTGCGCTTGAGTTAACATTGCCGTTCCTGAAGCAGGAGGAATTTGACACTGCTCGTGTACGAGACACCGGGGAAAGGGTCCCATACGTAAAATGGAGTGAGAAACAGGCCGGTGCGGAAGGCAGCTCTCAAGTCACCTCTGGTTTATGAGGCTAGTACCCTTGGCCCGGGGGTGCCTGCAGGCCTAAAGCCAACCACCTAACACAAAGGAACAACTCTGTAGGGAATTCCTGCTTCGGCTAAAAGAGCCATGCCTCAGGGTGGACGCATTTAGCTGTGTGCATGCATGAGCGCACTGCAGGTGAGTCCAAAACCATTTTCCTTGTGAGACCCAGGCCCCAGAAGAAGCCAGAACATCACTCCCCACTTGCTCCATGAAGCTAGTACTGCGGCCCCACTTTTGCTTGGAAGTCTAATAGATAGCTTTCTAACTCGGAGAAACAACACTGTAGAGAAACCGTGCTTTAGCTACCGTCGACCTCTCTGTGGGCGAAGCAGTTTAGGGTGTACTGTGGCTGAGACCCTGGGGACGGGTTCCATTTCCTAAAATCGGGGGAGAGACAGGCCGGTACACAAGGCAGCCCTCCACTCATACCATGGCTATGGGGCTAGTACCGTTACCCCGGGTGTGCGTGCAGGCTTAAAGACAACCACCTAACTCGAAGGAAAATCTTGATAGAGAATCCATGCTTCAGCTAAAAGAGCCACTCCAGAGGGTGGGGAAGCATTTTGTTGTGTGCGTGCGTGAGAGCCCTGCAAGGGAGTCCAAAGCTTTTTGCGAGTGAGACTCAGGCCCCAGCAGAAGGCAGAACACGACTCCCCCTGTGTTTCATCAAGCTAGCACTGCGGCCCCACTTTTGCATGGAAGTCTCATCACTAGCGTTCTAACTCAAAGAAACAACAGTGTAGAGAAATCGTGCTTTAGTTACTGTCGACCTCCAGGCGGAGGAAGCAGTATACAGGGTACCGTGGGTGAGAGCCTGGGGAACGGTTTCCATACGTGAAACCGAGGGAGAAACCGTTCCGGGCAGAAGGCACCTCTGGACTCAGATCTTGCTACCTGAAGCTAACACTTCTGCTCTATGTGTGCTTGGAATGCTCCGTGCTCAACACTGCCTTGGAAGGAACGAGCCTGTAAAGAATCCCAGCTGCAGCTCATTCGCCTACCAGGCTACTAAGGCCACGAAGCAATGGTGTATAGTTACTGCCCTTTATGTAACATTGCCGTTCCTGAAGACGGAGGAATTTTACAGTGCTCCTGTAGGAGAGACCGGGAAAGGGTCCCATACGTGAAATGGAGTGAGAAACAGGCCGGTGTGGAAGGGAGCTCTAAACTCACCTCTTGTTTCTGATGCTAGTACCCTTGCCCCGGGGGTGCCTGCAGGCCTAAAGCCAACCACCTAACTCAAGGTAACAACTCTTTAGAGAATTCCTGCTTCGGCTAAAAGAGCCATGCCTGAGGGTGGACGCATTTTGCTGTGTGCAAGGGTGAGCGCCCTGCAGCTGAGTCCCAAACCATTTTCTGTGTGAGACTCAGGCCCCGGAAGAAAGCAGAACACGACTCCCCACTTGTTTCATGAAGCTAGCACTGCGGCCCCACTTTTGCATGGAAGTCTAATCGCTAGCATTCTAACTCGGAGAAACAACACTAGAGAAACCGTGCTTTAGGTACCGTCGACCTCTGTGTGGGAGGAAGCAGTTTAGGGTGTACTGTGGGTGAGAGCCTGAGGACGGGTTCCATTTCGGAAAATCGGGGGAGGGACAGGCCGGTACACAAGGCAGCTCTCCGCTCACACCATGGTTATGGGGCTAGTACCGTTGCCCCGGGTGTGCGTGCAGGCTTAAAGACAACCACCTAACTCGAAGGAAAAACTTGGTAGAGAATCCGTGCTTCAGCGAAAACAGCCGCTCCTGAGGGTGGAAGCATTTGGTTGTGTGCGTGCTTGAGAGCCCTGCAAGGGAGTCCAAAGTTTCTGCGAGTGAGACTCAGGCCCCCGCAAAAGGTAGAACACGACTCCCCGTGTGTTTCCTTTAGCTAGCACTGCGGCCCTACTTTTGCATGGAAGTCTAATCGCTAGCGTTCTCCCTGGAAGAAACAACACGGTAGAGAAACCGTGCTTTAGCTACCATCCACGTCTCTGAGGGTAGAAGCACTTTCCAGTCTACCGTGGGTGAGAGCCTGAGGAACGGGTTCCTTACGTGAAACCGAGGGAGAAGGAGTCCGGGCCAGAAGGCTCCTCTCGACTCAGCTCTTGTTACCTGAAGCTAACACTTCGGCTCCATGTGTGCATAGGAATGCTAAGGGCTCCCCACTGATTTGGCAGAAAGAAGCCGGTCAAGAACCCCAGCTTCAGCTCACACGCCTCTCCAGAGGGTGGCAGCATTTTCAAGTCTGCTCTAGTGCAAACCTGGGGAAGGAGTCCCAGCAGAATTCGGAGGGAGAAATAAGCATGGGCAGAAGGCACCTATCGACTCAACTCTTGTTTCGGGAAACTAGATCGGCTCTCCCGTGTGTGCGTGGAGTCCTCAGTGCCATCCACGTAACGCAAAGGAACAAAACTGTAGAGAAACCGTGCCTCAGCAAAGATCGCCCTTCCTGACCGGGAACTTCATCTATTGTGTGTTTTTGTGAAAGCATGAGAAATGGAACCTAAACGTAACTCGAAGTGAGAAGCAGGCCTGGAAGGAAGGCTGCTGTCCACTCACCTCTTATTTTAGGAGATTAGCACTGCTGTACCCTGTGTGCCTGGATGCCTAGTTACCAGGCTACTAACACCAAGAATCAATCCTATAGAGTGACTGCGCTTGAGTTAACATTGCCGTTCCTGAAGCAGGAGGAATTTGACACTGCTCGTGTACGAGACACCGGGGAAAGGGTCCCAGACGTGAAATGGAGTGAGAAACAGGCCGGTGCGGAAGGCAGCTCTCAAGTCACCTCTGGTTTATGAGGCTACTACCCTTGGACCGGGGGTGCCTGCAGGCCTAAAGCCAACCACCTAACTCAAAGGAACACCTCTGTAGGGAATTCCTGCTTCGGCTAAAAGAGCCATGCCTCAGGGTGGACGCATTTTGCTGTGTGCATGCGTGAGCGCACTGCAGGTGAGCCCAAAACCATTTTCCTTGTGAGACACAGGGCCCGGAAGAAGCCAGAACACGACTCCCCACTTGCTCCATGAAGCTAGTACTGCGGCTCCACTTTTCTTGGAAGTCTAATAGATAGCTTTCTAACTCGGAGAAACAACTCTGTAGAGAAACCGTGCTTTAGCTACCGTCGACCTCTCTGTGGGCGAAGCAGTTTAGGGTGTACTGTGGCTGAGAGCCTGGGGACGGTTTCCATTTCGTAATATCGGGGGAGAGACAGGCCGTACATAATGTAGCTCTGAACTCACTACATGGTTATGGGGAAAGTTCCGTTGCCCCGTGGGAGTGTGTGGGCTTAAACACAGCCACCTAACTCGACGGAAAAACTCGGTTGAGAGCCTGTGCTGCAGGTAAAACAGCTGCTCCTGAGGGTGGAAGCATTTTGTTGTGTGCGTGCGTGAGAGCACTGCAAGGGAGTCCAAAGCTTTTTGCTAGTGAGACTCAGGCCCCAGCGAAAGGCAGAACACCACTCCCCATGTGTTTCATCAAGCTAGCACGGCAACCCCACTTTTGCATGGAAGTCTAATAGCTAGCGTTCTAACTCGAATAAACAACACTGTAGAGAAACCGTGCCTTAGCTACCTTCGACCTCTCTGTGGGCGAAGCAGTTTAGGGTGTACTGTGGCTGAGAGAATGGGGACGGTTTCAATATCGTAATATCAGGGAGAGACAGGCCGGTACAGAAGGCAGCTCTCAACTCACATCATGGTAATGCGGATAGTACCGTTGCCCGGGGTGTGTGTGCCGGCTTAAACACAGCCACCTAATTCAAAGGAAAAACTCCCTGGAGAGCCTGTGCTGCAGGTAAAACAGCTGCTCCTGTGGGTGGAAGCATTTTGTTGTGTGCGTGCGTGAGAGCACGGCAAGGGCGTCCAAAGCTTTTTCGAGTGAGACTCAGGCCCCAGCGAAAGGCAGAACACGACTCCCCATGTGTTTCATCAAGCTAGCACGGCAGCCCCACTTTTGCATGAAAGGCTAAGCTAGCGTTCTAACTCGAAGAAACAACACTGTAGAGAAACCGTGCTTTAGCTACCATCGACCTCTCTGTGGGTGAAGAAGTTTAGGGTGTACTGGGGCTGAGAGCCTGGGGACGATTTCCATTTCGTAATATCGGGGCAGAGACAGGCCGGTACAGAAGGCAGCTCTCAACTCACTACATGGTAATCGGGCTAGTTCCGTTGCCCAGGGTGTGCGTGCAGGCTTAAACACAGCCACCTAACTCGAAGGAAAAACTCGGTAGAGATCCTGTGCTGCAGGTAAAACAGCCGCTCCTGAGTGTGGAAGCATTTTGTTGTGTGCGTGCGTGAGAGCACTGCAAGGGAGTCCAAAGGTTTTTGCGAGTGAGACTCAGGCCCCAGCAAAAGGCAGAACACGACTCCCCGTGTGTTTCATCACGCTAGCACGGCAGCCCCACTTTTGCATGGAAGTCTAATAGCTAGCATTCTAACTTGAAGAAAGAACACTGTAGAGAGACCGTGCTTTAGCTACCGTCGACCTCTAGACGGAGGAAGCATTCCACGGAGTACCGTGGCTGAGAGCCTGGGGAACGGGTTCCATACGTGAAACCAAGGGAGAAATAGGTCCGGGCAAAAGGCACCTCTGGACTCAGCTCTTGCTACCTGAAGCTAACACTACTGCTCCATGTGTGCTTGGAATGCTATGTGCTCGACACTGACTGGGAAGAAACAAGCCTGTCAAGAATCCCAGCTGCAGCTCATTCGCCTACCAGGCTGCTAACACCAAGAATCAATGCTGTAGCGTTACTGCGCTTTAGCTAACATTGCCGTTCCTGAAGCCGCAGGAGTTGTATAGTGCTCGTGTATGAGAGACCGGGGAAAGGGTCCCATACGTGAAATGGAGTGAGAAACAGGCCGGTGTGGAAGGGAGCTCTAAACTCACCTCTTGTTTCTGATGCTAGTACCCTTGCCCCGGGGGTGCCTGCAGGCCTAAAGCCAACCACCTAACTCAAGGGAACAACTCTTTAGAGAATTCCTGCTTCGGCTAAAAGAGCCATGCCTGAGGGTGGACGCATTTTGCTGTGTGCAAGGGTGAGCGCCCTGCAGCTGAGTCCCAAACCATTTTCTGTGTGAGACTCAGGCCCCGGAAGAAAGCAGAACACGACTCCCCACTTGTTTCGTGAAGCTAGCACTGCGGCCCCACTTTTGCATGGAAGTCTAATCGCTAGCATTCTAACTCGGAGAAACAACACTAGAGAAACCGTGCTTTAGGTACCGTCGACCTCTGTGTGGGAGGAAGCAGTTTAGGGTGTACTGTGGGTGAGAGCTTGAGGACGGGTTCCATTTCGGAAAATCGGGGGAGGGACAGGCCGGTACACAAGGCAGCTCTCCGCTCACACCATGGTTATGGGGCTAGTACCGTTGCCCCGGGTGTGCGTGCAGGCTTAAAGACAACCACCGAACTCGAAGGAAAAACTTGGTAGAGAATCCATGCTTCAGCTAAAACAGCCACTCCAGAGGGTGGAAGCATTTTGTTGTGTGCGTGCGTGAGGGCCCTGCAAGGGAGTCCAAAGCTTTTTGCGAGTGAGACTCAGGCCCCAGCAGAAGGCAGAACACGACTCCCCATGTGTTTCATCAAGCTAGCACTGCGGCCCCACTTTTGCCTGGAAGCCTAATCGCTAGCGTTCAAACTCCAAGAAACAACAGTGTAGAGAAAGCGTGCTTTAGCTACCGTCGACCTCCCTGTGTGAGAAAGCAGTTTACGCTGCACTGTGGGTGAGAGCCTGGGGACAGGTTCCATAGGTAAAATCGAGGGAGAGACAGGCCAGTGCAGAAGGCAGCTGTCAACTCACCTGTTGTTTACGAGGCTAGTGCAGTTGCCCCGGGTGTGCCTGCAGGCCTAAAGCCAAGCACCTAAGTCGAAGGAACAACTCTGTAGAGAATTCCTGCTTCAGCGAACATAGGCATTCCTGAGGCTGGAAGCATTTTGCTGTGTGCCTGCGTGAGAGAAGTGCAATGGAGTCCCAAACCATTTTCCGTGTGAGACTCAGGCCCCGGGAGAAGGGAGGACACGCCTCCCCACTTGTTTCATGAAGTTAGCACTGCGGCCCCACTTTTGCATGGAAGTCTAATCGCTAGCGTTGTAACTCGGAGAAACAACACTGTAGAGAAACCGTGCTTTAGCTACCGTCGACCTCTGTGGGAGGAAGCAGTATAGGGTGGACTGTGGGTGAGAGCCTGGGGACGGGTTCCATTTCGTAAAATCGGGGGAGAGACAGGCCGGTACACAAGGCAGCCCTCCACTCATACCATGGCTATGGGGCTAGTACCGTTACCCCGGGTGTGCGTGCAGGCTTAAAGACAACCACCGAACTCGAAGGAAAAACTTGGTAGAGAATCCATGCTTCAGCTAAAACAGCCACTCCAGAGGGTGGGGAAGCATTTTGTTGTGTGCGTGCGTGAGAGCCCTGCAAGGGAGTCCAGAGCTTTTTGCGAGTGAGACTCAGGCCCCAGCAGAAGGCAGAACACGACTCCCCCTGTGTTTCATCAAGCTAGCACTGCGGCCCCACTTTCGCATGGAAGTCTAATCGCTAGCGTTCTAACTCGAAGAAACAACAGGGTAGAGAAATCGTGCTTTAGCTACCATCCACGTCTCTGAGGGAGGAAGCAGTTTCCAGGCTACCGTGGGTGAGAGCCTGGGGAACGGGTTCCTTACGTGAGACCGAGGGAGAAGAAGTCCGGGCCAGAAGGCACCTCTCGACTCAGCTCTTGTTACCTGAAGCTAACACTACCGCTCCATGTGTGCATAGGAATGCCAAGTGCTCCACACTGATTTGGCAGAAAGAAGCCGGTCAAGAATCCCAGCTTCAGCTCATTCGCCTCTCCACAGGGTGGCAGCATTTTCAACTCTGCTTGAGTGCAAACCTGGGGAAGGAGTCCCAGCAGAATTCCGAGGGAGAAATAAGCATGGGCAGGAGGCAGCTCTCGACTCAACTCTTGTTTCGGGAAACTAGATCGGCTCTCCCGTGTGTGTGTGTAGTCCTAAGTGTCATCCACCCAACGCAAAGGAACAAAAGTGCAGAGGACCCGTGCCTCAGCAAAGATCGCCCTTCCTGAGCGTGCACTTCATCTATTGTGTGTTTTTGTGAAAGCATGAGAAATGGAACCTAAACGTAACTCGGAGTGAGAAGCAGGCCTGGAAGGAAGGCTGCTGTGGACTCACCTCTTGTTTGAGGAGATTAGCACTGCTGTACCCTGTGTGCCTGGATGCCTAGTTACCAGGCTACTAACACCAAGAATCAATGCTCTAGAGTTACTGCGCTTGAGTTAACGTTGCCGTTCCTGAAGCCAGGGGAATTTGACAGTGCTCGTGTATGAGAGCCCGGGGAAAGGGTCCCATACGTGAAATGGAGTGAGAAACAGGCCGGAGCGGAAGGCAGCTCTCAACTCACCTCTTGTTTATGAGGCTGGTACCCTTGCCCCGGGTGTGCCTGCAGGCCTAAAGCCAACCACCTAACTCAGAGGAACAACTCTGTAGAGAATTCCTGCTTCGGCTAAAGTAGCCATGCCGGAGGGTGGACGCATTTTGCTGTGTGCATGCGTGAGCGCACTGCAAGTGAGTCCAGAACCATTTTCCGTGTGGGACTCAGGCCCCGGCAGAAGGCAGAACACGACTCCCCACTTGTTTCCTGAGGCTAGCACTGCGGCCCCACTTTTGCATGGAAGTCTAATAGCAAGCGTTCTTTTTTGTTTTTATTAAATGTTTTTATTGTTATGTTAATCCCCATACATTACATCGGTAGTTTTAGATATAGTGTTCCATGATTCATTGTTTGTGCATAACACCCAGTGCTCCATGCAGAACGTGCCCTCCTCAATACCCATCACCAGGCTAACCCATCCTCCCACCCCCCTCCCCTCTAGAACCCTCAGTTTGTTTTTCAGAGTCCATCGTCTCTCATGGTTCTTCTCCCCCTCCGATTTCTCCCCCTTCATTCTTCCCCTCCTGCTACTTTCTTCTTCTTCTTTTTTTCTTTCTTAACATATATTGCATTATTTGTTTCAGAGGTACAGATCTGAGATTCAACAGTCTTGCACAATTCACAGCGCTTACCAGAACACATACCCTCCCCAGTGTCCGTCACCCAGTCACCCCATCCCTCCCACCCCACCCCCCACCCCAGCAACCCTCAGTTTGTTTCCTGAGATTAAGAATTCCTCATATCAGTGAGGTCATATGATACATGTCTTTCTCTGATTGACTTATTTCGCTCAGCATAACACCCTCCAGTTCCATCCACGTCGTTGCAAATGGCAAGATCTCATTCCTTTTGATGGCTGCATAATATTCCATTGTATATTATACCACATCTTCTTTATCCATTCATCTGTCGATGGACATCTTGGTTCTTTCCACATTTTGGCTATTGTGGACATTGCTGCTATAAACCTCAGAGTGCACGTACCCCTTCGGATCCCTACATTTGTATCTTTGGGGTAAATACCCAGTATTGCAATTGCTGGATCATATGGTAGCTCTATTTTCAACTTTCTGAGGAACCTCCATACTGTTTTCCAGAGTGGTTGCACCAGCTTGCATTCCCACCAACAGTGTAGGAGGGTTCCGCTTTCTCCGCATCCCCGCCAACATCTGTCGTTTCCTGACTTGTTAATTTAGGCATTCTGACTGGTGTGAGGTGGTATCTCATTGAGGTTTTGATTTGGATTTCCCTGATGCCAAGCGATGTTGAGCACTTTTTCATGTGTCTGTTGGCCATTTGGATGTCTTCTTTGGAAAAATGTCTGTTCATGTCTTCTGCCCATTTCTTGATTGGATTCTTTGTTCTTTGGGTGTTGAGTTTGATAAGTTCTTTATAGATTTTGGATACTAGCCCTTGATCTGATATGTCAATTGTAAATATATTCTCCCATTCTGTCGGTTGTCTTTTGGTTTTGTTGACTGTTTCTTTTGCTGTGCAAAAGGTTTTCATCTTGATGAAGTCCCAAAGCTCATTTTTGCCCTTGCTTCCCTTGCCTTTGGCGATGTTTCTAGGAAGAAGTTGCTGCGGCTGAGGTCGAAGAGGTTGCTGCCTGTGTTCTCCATTAGCATTCTGATGGACTCCTGTCCCACATTGAGGTCTTTCAACCATTTGGAGTCTATTTTTGTGTGTGGTGTAAGGAAGTGGTCCAGTTTCATGATGAAGTCCCAATAGTTCATTTTTGCCCTTGCTTCCCTTGCCTTTGGCAGTGTTTCTAGGAAGAAGTTGTGGCAGCTGAGGTCGAAGAGGTTGCTGCCTGTATTCTCCTTTAGCATTTTGATGGACTCCTGTCTCACATTTAGGTCTTTCAACCATTTGGAGTCTATTTTTGTGTGTGGTGGAAGGAAATGGTCCAGTTTCATTCTTCTGCACGTGGCTGTCCAATTTTCCCAACACCATTTGTTGAAGAGACTGTCTTTTTTCCATTGGACATTGTTTCCTGCTTTGTCAAAGATGAGTTGACCATAGAGTTGAAGGTCCATTTCTGGACTCTCTATTCTGTTCCATTGATCTATGTGTCTGTTTTTGTGCCAGTACCTTACTGTCTTGATGATGACAGCTTTGTAATAGAGCTAGAAGTCCGGAATTGTGATGCGCCAGCTTTGCTTTTCTTTTTCAACATTCCTCTGACTATTCGGGGTCTTTTCTGGTTCCATACAAATTTTAGGATTATTTGTTCCATTTCTTTGAAAAAAGTGGATGGTATTTTGATGGGGATTGCATTGAATGTGTAGATTGCTCTAGGTAGCATTGACACCTTCACAATATTTGTTCTTCCAATCCATGAGCATGGAACATTTTTCCATTTCTTTGTGTCTTCCTCAGTTTCTTTCATGAGTATTTTATAGTTTTCTGAGTACAGATCCTTTGCCTCTTTGGTTAGATTTATTCCTAGGTATCTTATGGTTTTGGGTGCAATTGTAAATGGGATCGACTCCTTAATTTCTCCTTCCTTCTTGTTGATGGTGTATAGGAATGCCACTGATTTCTGTGCATTGATTTTATATCCTGCCACTTGACTGAATTCCTGTATGAGTTCTAGCAGTTTTGGGGTGGAGTCTTTTGGGTTTTCCACATAAAGTATCATATCATCTGCAAAGAGTGAGAGTTTGACTTCTTTGCCGATTCGGATGCCTTTGATTTCTTTTTGTTGTCTGATTGCTGTGGCTAGGACTTCTAATACCCCAGCTTTCTTTTGGTGTCCATTAGCATGTTAAATGGTTTTCCACCCCCTCACTTTCAATCTGGGGGTGTCTTTGGGTCTAAAATGAGTCTCTTGCAGACAGCATATCGATGGGTCTTGTTTTTTAATCCAATCTGATAGCCTGTGTCTTTTGATTGGGGCATTTAGCTCATTTACATTCAGGGTAACTATTGAAAGATATGAATTTAGTGCCATTGTATTGGCTGTAAGGTGACTGTTACTGTATATTGTCTGTGTTCCTTTCTGGTCTATGTTGTTTTTAGGCTCTCTCTTTGCTTAGGGGACCCCTTTCAAGATTTCCTGTAGGGCTGGTTTCCTGTTTGCAAATTTCTTTAGTTTTCGTTTGTCCTGGAAGCTTTTTATCTCTCCTTCTATTTTCAATGACAGCCTAGCTGGATATAGTATTCTTGGCTGCATATTTTTCTCGTTTAGTGCTCTGAATATATCATGCCAGTCCTTTGTGGCCTGCCCGGTCTCTGTGGATAGGTCTGTTGCCAATCTAATGTTTCTACCATTGTAGGTTACAGATCTCTTCTCCCGAGCTGCTTTCAGGACTTTTTCTTTGTCTCTGAGACTCGTAAGTTTTACTCTTCGATGTTGGGGTGTTGACCTATTTTTATTGATTTTGAGAGGGGTTCTCTGTTCTTCCTGGATTTTGATGCCTGTTTCCTTCCCCAAATTATGGAAGTTCTCTGCTATAATTTGCTCCAGTATACCTTCTGCCCCTCTCTCTCTTAAATCTCTGTTTTTAAAATCATTTTGCAATCCATAACTAATAGCTAATACTGGATGTAAACTTCATTTTGTACTAGATTTTTATCTCTTTAATCTTAATCCATTTTTACTGTTGGAACAAGAGCAGATAAGCATTTAAGTTTCTTCTCATTGCCCTAGACCCATAAATACTGAACAAAGTTGACTTTGGATTTCAGAAGATATTGGTAGTGATTTTTTTTAATTCATTTATCATTCTCTTTTCTGTTCAAACTGTTAAGATGCTTTTGTAGGTATTTTTAAAGCATACATTCCCATATTATTTTGTCTCTTAGTGATAAACTAGGTACTGAATCTGTCTTGCTGACTGGGGAGGAAAAAAACAACACAGAAAATGAAGTTTTCTTAAAGTTAGTTAACCCAACATAACTGAGAGGCCTTGATCTGTTGTGTTTCCATGATGAAATAAGCATAGGAAGCTCAAAAGGAAAAATCTTGTGTGTAGATTCAGTTTGGGGGAGATGATTGAAAAGTCTTCTACAGTTCATCTGATTCAGATTTCAAGCACATTCTATACCCCACCCCACCCTCGCCTTTTTTTTTTTTTTTTTGTAGAGGTAATGCTCACTACATTGTGCTTTAAGATTTTTTAAATGTTCATTAGGAAACAAAAAAACAAAACAGCCCATTAGTTCTGAATCTTTCCTGCTGAAGAAATGGTAGTATGCAGAGAGGAATCAGCAGCTGGATAGAAATAGTGAGAACGAAGACAGATACGAGCAATGCCATGCCTAATCAAGGAAGGTTTTTCTCAAATGAATTCTGGAATGAGCATATACCCAAAGAATGGGTACGGGGTATACTATTTGGGAGAAGTAAATGATATTTTATTATACCAATGCATGAGTAAAATTACCCATCTGCTGTGTTTAAAACAACAGTAAAGAGATTACATATCCTTTTACTTATTGTTGATGGCTGTTTTGGGGGGGATTATGCTTTGGGATTGAGTTGGTTCCCAGTGGACACCTAAAATATTTGGAACCCAGCTGGAGGGCAGCTGTTGGCTTTTGGTCCACAGCACAGTGTTTTTTGGTGAAGTAGTGAGTGCTGTCTTACTGGCTGCCTTAGTATTATAATAACCCTCACTCTAATGGTCTTTCCTACCTTTATCAAATAATAAAAATCTGAATTGCCATATTGCCATGTGCTATTTGTATGTGGCCTTGCTATGACCTCTCTAATCTGGGAGCTCTTATTTTTGTAATGTCTCTGAGGGAAAAACACCTTATCACCCCAAGCCTGTTTCTTATTTGGGGTAAATGGGAATACCACCATTTGGTTGAAAATAACTAACGTACTACAAATTGTCTACTTATAATAATGAGGTTTCACTTAGGTGACTTGTCTACTTTGCCATGCTGAAAACACAATATTTTTTCAGCTTTAACTTTGCTCTGAGTCCATATAAAATCTTTCTCCTCCATGTGCTGAATGACATGTGAGCTTTTCTGTGTTGTTTTTTTCTGAATTGTAAAAGTAACATGTTTGGCAGCATTAGGATAAAGAATGGTTCCTTACATAGCTATGTAAACATACTGGAAAACTGGCTCATGTCACTTTTTTCTCATCTCACTTAATATATAAACAAGGAAGGTTTTAGGTTTTTTTTCTTTTTTTAATTATAATATTTAAATTAGTTATTTTAGAAATTGGAAAATATATTTTTTAGATGTGTTTTTCTTTACTAGAATAAATATTTCATAGAAATTTTGAGGCTTATGGAATATTCTTGTCATCTTTGCTTTTCTTAAATCTGGTTCATTATGTAAATAGTGAGTTCTTTCACACAGAGCCTATACCTTAACTTTCTATTTTATTTGCTGTGCATGAAAAGAAGAGATGTTTCATAATTAAGTTGAATGAAATTTATAAACTGTAATACTTTAATGGTGGTTTTTTAAAGGAATCTTTGAGAGAAATCCATGACAGCTCAGGGGTTTTAGAATCACACTTGGTTTCTAAACCTGCCTCAATTTCATAACTATCCATGTCTCTCTAAACATCTTCCCTGAAGTAAGGATAATAATCCCTACATTGCAGGGCTATTTTGAGGATTACATAAGGTAATATATGTCAAGCACCTAATACTGCCTGTGACATGCAGCAAGCTCAGTAACATCAGCAATTGATGTTGTTGGTGCATTGTTATTGTAATTATTAATATATGGAACTATGAAAAAATTCCCCTCCCTTTGTAAAAAAAAATGACAGACACTGGTTAAAAAAAATAATACATTGGAAGCATTATGGGGGTTATTCCTCCCATGGAAGCACTGTAACCACTCAATCAACATTAATAGGAATAAAGTATTTTCTAGAGGCAGAGGAGTGTAATTGAAAGCCTTGACTTTGAAATCGGAATAGTCTTGGCTTTGAGTCTTAGTTCAGCCACTAAATATTCTGTGATTTTAGGTGAGTAATTTATCTTCTGAGCCCACTTAAAAGGGGAGTAATAAAAACCTACCTTGAAGAGCTGTTGTTAGGATTAAAGATAATATTTTAAAAATACCTTTTATAGTACCTGGCACTGTTGATCAATAGCAGTTTATTATCTGTTTTATTCCTCTCCTTTCTTCTTTCTCCTTGTTTTCTGGTCCTTTTGATTGTCTTGAGTTACCTTTACTAACTTTGCATCTTTAAGCTCATCCATGATTTCTTTTGGCTTCCTTTTCACACTTAGTTCTTTTCCTGTTTGTTTTGAATTGCATTTTTAATGAATGTTAGTGACTAGTGAAATGACCATACAATAGAGAAATGGGTATGGGGAAAAAAAGAAGCAGCTGAGTATCTTGATAACTTTTAAATGTAAGTCAGTGGCCAAACTTTACTTCCAATAAACTGCATTTCCTTTACCTGATCATAATTGAGATGCGAATAAAGTGTTGTGGGTGTATGAACGATAATGTCTAATTGGTATTTATAGACCAGAGAGTATGCTTTCAACGAATATTTTGTTCAGTGAATGAATTCACATCTTGGCTTTTACCTGACCATTACATTTAAAAAATTTTTTAAATAAGCACTGAATGTTTCTATGTATAAATCTTATCTTTGGTCTTTTAA
This sequence comes from Halichoerus grypus, assembly GCF_964656455.1. Lineage (NCBI taxonomy): Eukaryota > Metazoa > Chordata > Mammalia > Carnivora > Phocidae > Halichoerus > Halichoerus grypus. The sequence continues at coordinate 79,419,545 of NC_135727.1, read as the reverse complement.
ATAGTTGTTTAAAGCTATTTACTTTAGGAGAATTAACATTTTGTTGTTATAAGGAATTAACTTGCAAGTTGTGTAATTACCGTGTACTGAAATTTTTCATAGTTGTATACTTTACATTGTTTCATTTTTATGGAAAACAAAGTACAGTTTACTCACTTAGCCATAAAAGGACAGGAGGATATCATATAGGCTATACTTCCCAGCCACTATCTAACATAATTCGTTCACAACTGAAAAATTTCAAGGTTAATGTGTTGACAGACTTTGTCTGCTGACCTTGAAGGTATAAATCAAGAATAGTCAGCAATGCAAGGAAGAGACTAGGCCCAAATTTTGGTCATATTTAGTGTAATTTCTTATACTCAGTGCAAATACTTTAAATTGCCCAATATATATAAATATTCTGGGATTTGTCTCCTAGTATATTAGTGATGGTTTGCTTTGAAATAATTTCTTGTATGGTGAAAAAAATTGACGTAGGGAGTCATGGAATTTTGGAGTTCTGAAGAATCCTAGAGATTAACTTCTTTTAAAGATGAAAAAGTTAAGGTTTAAAAAATTGAAGTGATTTGATCAAGTTTTTAGTCTTAATCTGGAGAACCAAGACTTTTTTCTTACCTCTACTCTGGCATTTGTGACTCTAAAACTCCCCATAGGGTGTTTTATACTGTTCCTGTATTTGTTTTATCAAGGAAGGGAAATTTTAAAAAAATCATTAAGTAAAACTGCCAATCTAAAACAAAGGGACAGATTAAAAAGGTGGACTGTGTGTTAAGGGAGATTTTAATTACATAAGGATTTTTAAAAATTATGAAGCAATACATAGCTATTTAACTTGAGAATAGCACTGTTTAAAACTATGCATTGTCTAAAGCCAATTAATATTGTGATAATGATAAGTTGTGTGTTCAAAGTCAAAATGTATACACTGCAAGTTATGATAACCCTCATTCATCCAGTAAGAGTGGTTTCTCCCAAGAGGCCATGCAGTGATCTGTGTTTGCAGAAAAGTGAAAAAATGCTTAGAGTCTAAAGTTCAGCCTTTTAAAAAGTGTATGAATAGAAGTACTATTTAGTTTTTTGAAAGATGGATTCTATAAATAGAAACTAATATCATTATCAAAAGCCTTATATATCAAAAATCTATCCATGTATGGGATTAGGTGAAATAGAGACTGTCCTTTGGGACTTTGTGTTCTAAGTAAGTTCTGGTGGAGACATAAAAAAAGGTATATAGATGGCCAAAAAGCATTACCTAAATATGTCGAATAATTACAATAATAACATAATCAGATGTTTTGGTGAGTACCTCTTGAAGGGTGAAGTGTAAATATTCTGTCCTCACGTATCATATTGGAATGATTTGTTAATGTGCCTGCATTTCCACTAGACTGGCCTCATAAGGGCAACAGGTATCCATAATTATGTAGTTTTGTTTCCATAATATGCTGGCAATATAGCAAGTACTGAATAAATATATAAATAAAGGTGAGAACCTGTGTGCTTCTTTATCTGTTCTTTTTCACCCAAAGATCATGTGGGCTCCTGATCGTCTGGAGCTTACCTCTGTATAGCTCTCTCTTACAGACTTGCTAAGTCACAAAGTGTTCAGAAACACATAGACACACCAGATCAACTTTTGTGAATGGGCTGCTTGGCTGAAGTATGACTAAAGCACACATGGGCAAGGGGAGTTTGTTGCTTCTTTTACAGAAACAGAAGTGAGATTTCAGTATTTATTTGTGTCATGGAAGAAGAGGGCTCAATGAATATGGGGGAAATGGGCTTGATGAGTAATGAAGGCCAGGCAGCAAAGGGCGTCATTGTCTTTGGACACACTCAAGAAGGAGTGATCAGGGACAAAGAACATTTAATCGAGTATGTTAAAGAAAAGCAGGAGAGCTCTGTGGTAGGAAGTAGTTAAATGTGCCATCTGTTTAGGTCTCTAGTAGGCTCTAAAATGACTTCAGGATATGTGTTTTAACCATTTTGAGGTTTCTTTTCCAGGACATGTTCACATTGGGCTATATTCACATTTTTAATATTCCTGGTTATTTTTAGGATTTTAAAGTATTCATATATTGTGGTACTGTTTTTTCTTTGTTAGAGCCTTGAGAGGGATAGTTTTCATATAATTCCACATGACATAGTGAAAAGAGTAATAGTACAATTTTTTTTCTGCAAGTTTTGTAAAGCTCGATAGCAGGAAATGGTGTATTGTGAATCTATCACTTCCTAAAAAGGCATTCTGGAAGAAACTACTTTTCAGCTGAATGAACTTTACTTTTACATTATCTGTTATACTTTGTGTATAGTCTTGGCTTAAAATGTTCTTTTGGCATTGGACATTATGAGATTTCCTTTCCATGATTACTTTTATTTAACCGGTTATTCATATTCTTGGTGCAAATCGATAATAATGAAATAAATTCTATGTTTTCATGTAAGTATATGCAGTTTCAAAAAATATAAATGGTTTCTAACAGATCAACAATCCAAAAATAGGCAAAGGATATGAAAAAGAGTTAAACCAAATGACCTAAAAACAAACAAAAATGTTTATAAATCTGGGAGGCTCAGTTTCACTTACAAGAAAAATGCAACTATAATATGAGCTATCGCTTCTTTCATGCATCCAGATTGGCAAGAATAAATAGTTTGATAAAACACAAACTGGGTATGGGAAAATAGGTAGTGTAAGGAAATAAGTGCTTTCATATGTGGATGATGGGAATAAATCAAAATTAAAAATGCACCTAGCCCTAAATGCAGTGAATTCAGGTCTAAGAATTTATCTCAAGAGATATAAGTGCACATGTTTGCAAAATATACTTTGGTATTCAGTATTTTCTGGCTCCACCCACTCTAAATATCTATTCATATACTGTTTTTAAAAATGTCAGCATTTCCATATGGGGTGTGTGTGTGTGTGTGTGTGTGTGTGTAAAATTAGAAAGGAAAGTATAAAACAATGCCTTTATTAGGTATATATATACAAATATGTGCACAGACAGGATATCAGAGACCTGGAATAGGAGGGGACTTTCTTTTCACTGTATTTTTGTTATTCAGTTTGCAGTTTTGTTTTTATTGTGTATATGCATTACTTTGTAAAAATCAGCTTGAATAGTTTTTGACATGTAATTTACATGCTGTAAAATTTGCCAGTTGAAAGTTAATTATGTGAGTTTTAGTGTATTTATAGAGTTCTGCATCTATCCATACAATCTAATTTTAGAAACTTTTCATCATCCTCAGAAGAAACTTTGTACCATTAGCAAACAGTTGCTATCACACCTCACTTCCCTAGCTCTAGACATCCATTACTCTACTTTCTGTAAATAGATTTGTCTCTTCTGGAATTCATATAAATGGTATCATACAACATGTGGTCATTTATAACTAGCTTCTTTCAGTTAAATAATATTTTTGAGGTTCATCCATGTTGTAGCATGCCCTATATTACTTTTTGAGTTAAAAAATGTTAAAATTAGGGCGCCTGGGTGGCTCAGTCGTTAAGTGTCTGCCTTCGGCTCAGGTCATGATCCCAGGGTCCTGGGATCGAGCCCCGCATCGGGCTCCCTGCTCCGCGGGAAGCCTGCTTCTCCCTCTCCCATTCCCCCTGCTTGTATTCCCTCTCTCGCTGTGTCTCTCTCTGTCAAATAATTAAATAAAATCTTTAAAAAAATAAAAAAAAATAAAAAATGTTAAAATTAAAGTAAAAAAAGCAATTGGAAAATTATCCTTTTTAAGTATGTTGTGTAATGGTTGTGAAATGGAAGAGAATTACAGAGAAAGTATTTGTTGTCAGAGTTACTATTTATTGAGCATCTTTGATGTACTAGTAATTCTTTTAGGCTTTATGTATGTTATCTTATTTAATCCTTACAATATATGTAATAGATGGTATTGTATTGTTTCTACAAATGAGTAAATTAAGTGGTATGATTATAAGTTTTGTGTCAATTTACACATAAAAGCATAAAGTATAAAAATAGATGTATGCAGATATCTACAGCCAAAGTTAGAATATTTTACGTGCTACATAACACCACAATGCACAGTGGAAATACCACTCATTAGCCAGATAGTTCTAATAGAATTTTTTGCAATTATAGATCTATTCTGTATCTCTTCTGTTATAGTATCCACAACTACATGTGGCTGTTGGTTACGTGAAATAGGACTAGTGTGAGTGAGGAACTAAATTTTAATGTTATATAATTGTAAATAATTTAAATTTAACTACACTCTGCTTCTGTCCTTGATGTAGTAACAGTTACCGGTTGATCACAGTAATCCTTACTCCTACAGCTGTAACAGTCAAAAACCCTGTGCAACAGATGAAACAGTGGTTTCAAGGTCTTGGTTATAAGACACCAAAGGGCAGAGAGGTCCCTGAGAGCAGGGAAACAAATGAAATGAACCCTACGAGTAGAGTATGCTAGCTTCCCACTTGCGGGAGTTTCAAGGCTTGGATCAAAGAGGAGGCATTCAGACAAGGTCAAGGACTTTCTGAGTTGAAGAAACAGAGTGGAGAGTGAGAGAAGACAATGCTGGATAGAGTTCATAGAACAGAAGACTAGAGAGAAAAGTGCTTAGCTGCTTGCCTAATGATTAGGACAAGTACCTGCGGGAAATGCCCCAGGTCAAGGAAAGAACAACCTGAAAGGATTTGAGGTCCTTACTTGAGTGCTTGCCTTTCAGATAGCAGCAGGAATAGTGTCTTGTTTCTACTAGCCAGACTGGAAAAATCTCAAGATTCATGTGGCTTTGGGTAAAGTACACATAAGGGTCTTATCTCAGTTAATGGGGAGTAATTGGCTCTAAATTGAGCACTACTCTGCTCCCTCCTAAAATATCTTAAGAGCAAGTCCTTAAGTGATCAAACTGTTTCCAAATAACTGTGTCCCTGAACAAAGCTCAAGATCTATGAGAATACAGAAATATCGAGCACTCACCAAGGTAAAATTCAGAATGTCTGATAGCCAATCAAAATTACCAGGCATGCAGTAAGAAACAAGAAAATTTGACCCATAATGAGACAATAAATGTGTCAATACCAAACCCAAACTGACAAAGCTGTTAGAGTTAGTAGGCAAGGACATTAAAAAGAGTTATTATAACTGAATTCCATAGTTTCAAAAAGTTAGAGATATGGAAAATAGGGAAAAAAATCTAAATCAAACTTCTAGAGATGATAATTACACAGTGTAAGATGGAAAATCTACTGAATGGCATTAATGACACACATTGCAGAAGAAAATATTGGTGAACTTGAAGACATAATAATAGAAGCAACCCAAAATAAAACAGAGAGAGTAAAGAGATTTTTTTTTTTTTACAAAGTAAACAGAACATTAGTTGTGGGACAACTTCAGGGGACCTACTGTATATTAATTTGAGTTCCTAAAGAAGAAAAGGGGGAAAGAAAAAAATTAATGTAATTATGACTGAAAAATTTTTCAAATTTGGTGAAAATTGTAAACCCACAGGTCCAAGAAATTTAATGAAACCATAGTAGAAGAAACAAGAAGAAGACTACTCCAAGGCACATCATAATCAAATTGTACGAAGATATTGGAGTGACATTTGTTGAGCTAACTACTGAAATAAAATCCATCAACCTAGAAATCTACACCCTGCAAAAGTCTTTAAAAATAAAGGAAATTATTTTAGATCTATGTTTTTAAAGAAAAAATATTAAAATGTAGTCATTTTGTAATATAGGTTAAAGTATGATAGATGACAATAATAGCACAAAGGGCAGAAGAGGAGGAATGGAAGTATCCTATTGTAAAGTTCCATATTATATATTAAGTAGTATAATATCCCTTGAATGGAGACTATCAATTTAAAAATCTATACTATAAACCCTAAAGCAAACACTAAAATAAGCCAACAAAGGAGAGAAAATGGAATCATAAAAAATAGTTAATCCAGAAAAGGCAGAAAAAGAACACAAATGAGAAACAATAGAAAAATAAATACCAAGATGATAGATTTAATTTTGAACTTACCAGTAGTCATGTTAAATATGAACACTCAATGCCAATGAAGAGATGGAGGTTTTCAGATAGCATGTAAAACAAGAAACAACAAGAATGCCTACACACATGAACTTCTAATATAAAGACCCAATCAGTTAAAAGTAAAAGAATGGACAACTAATAGTATCAAAAGAAATCTGGAGTTACAGACAAAATAGATTTCAGAACAAGGGATATTATCAGAGATAAGGTAATTTCATCATGATAAAGTGGACATAATTCTAAATATTTATGTTCCTAAAAACAGAGCTTCAGAATACACCAAGGAAAAACTGATAGAACTGCAAGGAGAGATTGTGGAGACAACTCCACAATTATAGCAGGACATTTTGATAACTTTTCTCAATAATTGATTGAACAAGTAGACAATTAGGGATACAGAAGATTTGAACAACCTAATCGATAGATATCTCTCTCAGCAACAGTAGAAGGCACATTCTTTTAAAATGCGCATTGGGGGGCGCTTGTGTGGCTCAGTCAGTTAAGTGTCTGCCTTCGGCTCAGGTCATGATCCCACATCTGGCTCTGCTCGGCAGGGAGTCTGCTTCTCCCTCTTCCTCTGTAATCTCTCTCACTTTTGTGCTCTCTCAAATAAATAAATAAAATCTTAAAAAAATAAAATGCACATTGGGGTGGGGGGTTGCCTGGCTGGCTCAGTCTGAGGAGCATGCAACTCTTGATCTTAGCATTGTGAGTTTGAGCCCCATGTTGAGTGTAGAGGTTACATAAAAAAAAAAAAAATACACATGGATATTTACCAAATATATGGAACATATTCTGATATGTTTTGGGACACAAAATAAGTCCTGATAAATTTAGAAATAATCAACTCATATAAAGTATTTTCTGACCATAATGGAATCAAATAAGAAGTCAGTAACAACAGAAAGGTCACTTAAAATCCCCAAATATTTGGAAACTAAACATACTTCTAAGTAAGTCATGTATCACAGAGGTAAGCAAAAGCAAAATTTGAAAGTATTTTGAATGAATAAAAATGAATAACGAACTTATCAAAATTATCAGGATACAGGTACAGCAGATCTTAGGAAGATATTAATAGCATTATATACCTATATTTTAAAAAAAAAATCTAGATCAATGGCCTAAATTTTTGTCTTTAAAAAAATAGGAAAACAAAAGCAAATGAAATCCAAAGCAAACAGAAAAAGGAACTAATAAAGATCAAGTTGAAATCAATGAAATAGAAAACAGAAAAACGATAGAGAACATTAATGAAACCAAAAGTGAAACTTAGGTGGACCTAAATTCTTTTTAGCTTTAAAATTTTGTAATTTGAAACACAGAGAAAATACTCTTCTTTATTTACCTACAGGTTTACATTTATTTGAAAAAACATTTTTTTGAAAGTCAAGATGTATAGTAAATTAGCACAATTAAAAAAAATTTGAAACACTAGGTCACTCAAATTTCAATCCTTTCTTTAGCATCTTTAACACAATACTGAATACCTTTCATAATAAGAATCAGAACCTTCCCATGGTTCTGTTGATATAGTCCCCTCACTTATCTCTCATTTCCTCAATGTCTGTACCAAGTCTCTGCATCCTTGACTACTTTGTATAAAACAACAACCCCTATTCTCCTGCATTTATTTCCTTATCCTGCTTTGTTTTTCTCCAAAACTGCAACCACTATCTTTTCCTTTAATATCTTCTTTTACCTAACTAAAAGATAGCTTTCTTTAGGGCAAGGAGTTTGTGCATTTTGTGTACTGTTGTAAGTTCTCGAACAGTTAATATTAAGTAGTATAATATCCCTTGAATGGAGACTATCAATTTAAAAATCTATACTATAAACCCTAAAGCAAACACTAAAATAAGCCAACAAAGGAGAGAAAATGGAATCATAAAAAATAGTTAATCCAGCACATAATAGGCATTCAGTAAATACCTGTTAAATGAAATGATCAATTATACATTAATATCCTTTAGATTCTCCTCCCCCCCACCCCATTTGTACAGATTTTCATCTCTTGAATTTGAGAGATTTTGAAAGGTCTGTCTGTTTAATAGAAACTTTCCAGACTTAGGTGTCTAGGTGACGTTTTTCGTATCTAGATCACTTCTATAAGTAACAAAACAAAGTTAAAACAGTTTGCTGAACACTTCTAACAATTATCGTGTCATTGAATCTTCCCAGCAGTTCAAAGTGAGATGAAATTCTCACTTTACAGACAAGGGATCTAAGGCTTAGGAAATTAAGTAAGGCTTTGAAAGTCACATACAACTGGATTCAAACCCAGATCTGCCATACTCTAAAGATTGAGATCTTAAACATTGTACTTTTTCCCAGTTTCAGATGTATTATTTGCAGAGATAAATGTTAGTTTAACATGAGTATCGATAGGTTTAGCATATTAGGTTAGAGCATAGCAACATTTTGAGGGAAAGAGACTAAGGAAATTTTCCTTAGAGAAGTTAGAGGGTGTGGGAAAGATTTGTGGGACACTTCTAGAGAGGTTTGTGAATAGGTCTGCAAAGGGGAAAATGACTAGGTCAGGGAAGGAATGAAACATTGAACATCTAGGAAGGATGGCTTTGCCCAAAGGGATAAAATGATAGGGAAATACAAATTGAGGTTCGTGATCTGGGTCATTGGCTGGCAAATTATAACCAGTAAATAAACTCAATTGGACTCTAATTTTTAATTGGTTAATCAATAATTGAAAATTATTCCAGGGCGCCTGGGTGGCTCAGTTGGTTAAGCGACTGCCTTCGGCTCAGGTCATGATCCTGGAGTCCCGGGATCGAGTCCCGCATCGGGCTCCCTGCTCAGCAGGGAGTCTGCTTCTCCCTCTGACCCTCCTCCATCTCATGCTCTCTGTCTCTCATTCTCTCTCTCTCAAATAAATAAATAAAATCTTTAAAAAAAAAAAAAAAAAAAAAAAAGAAAATTATTCCATATGCTTTAAGTTATGTTGTCAAAAGCAGTGATATGAACCTTACACATCATTGATAGGGTATTTTTAAAGGTAATGGAAAGGAGAGAGGAAAGGAAGGAGCGAGGAGGACAGAAGATTGTGTGTGTGTGCTTATTAGAAAAAATTTTATATACTTTACATATAGAAAAAGATTTTATATATTTTCTGTATAATAAGTAATAAAAATATTTGTTTTGTAGTAATTGATACTTTCTTTTGGTTTGTAGGTTTATAGATTTCTAAGCCATTCAGGTTATGTTTATAGTGCTTATCTTAAGCCAAGGTGGCAAACTTGTCAAACTTAATTTGTAATAGCAAAACTATTAGACTTCCCTTAAGTTGACTAGAAATTATTTGTGTTGGAAGTAACAAAACACTGTTTTGCACAATATTCATTTTTGGTGCGCTTTGTGGTCAGCCATTTACAGTTAAAGATTGTCCATTTGTCATTTGTCTATGATGTGAGGCCATTGACAGTCATGTTTAGTTTACACTGTTGTTAACATAAGAACACATTTTACAACTTGTTTTTCAGTGATTTAAAACAACTTATGGAGATCCACTTTGTTGGCACAACTAAGCTTTTGGTCAGGACTTGGATTCTGGATTCTTTCCATATATACCTTTTTTTTTTTTTTTTTTTTTTTTTAGGAGAGTAGCGGGGAAGGGGCAGAGGGAGAGGGAGAATGTTAGGCGGGCTCCGTACCCAGTGTGGAGCTGGACGTGGGGCTTGATCTCGCAACACTGAGATCATGACCTGAGCCAAAATCAAGTCAGATGCTTAACTGACTGAGCCACCTAGGCACCCCTCCATATACATTTTATTTTGTTGTATTTAGTGTGATATGTTTGAGGGGAGCTTTTAAAGTTAGGTTTACTATATTCGGATGCCTGTTTTTAGAGGATTTTTTTATAGCTAGTCCATATCCCACAAAGGATGATTATATTTTTAGGAGTTTTTCTTATTGATTAGAATTGGTTGACAACTGAACTGTATTTTAGGTTTCAAAAAAATCTGGTCATCTTGGTATAACAGTTAATATGCTTATGATTTATTTGCTGACTTCATTATATAAGAGCCATTGTCTTTGTTCTTAAGTTACTTGCTTTTTCAGGCATTTTTAGATTATTTAAAAAATTGATCCTTTTTGAACCATGTTACCCTTCTACCTAATCTGTATACATATATACATATAGTAATAGATATACATATTTTATACTACATAATGTAAAATGTATGTAATTTTATTTATATGTGTGTGTACAGACTCATTATTGCCTTAATATGGTTTATATGAAAGGTAGAGAATATGACACGTGTATGACTAGTTTTCACATCTTTAAATCAGGCACAAGATTTAATAGTGGGTATTTTGCTTTTATAAGACACAATGATGCAACAACATGGGTGGAGCTAGAGAGTATAATGCTAAGTGAAATAAGTCAGTCAGAGGAAGACAAATACCATATGATTTCACTCACATGTGGGATTTAAGAAACAAAACAAGTAAAGGGAAAAAAAAGAGAGGAGAGACAAACCAAGAAACAGACTCTTAACTATAGAAAACAAACTGATGGTTACCAGAGGGGAGGTGCGTGGGGGGATGTGGATTAAAGAGTACACTTGTCCTGATAAGTACCCCACGATGTATGGAATTGGTGAATCGTTATCTTGTACTCTTGAAACTAATATAACACTGTATGGTAACTATACTGGAATTAAAATTTAGAAAAAGAAAGATACACAAATGATGTCAGTGTTCTTTTGCAAGTAATATATTTTCTCCTTGTTGTAGGTCCTTTTGTTCTGCATCACAGCTGCCATGTACATGTTCTTTTTCAGGTATGTCCTGTTATACCTATTTATTTTAATAGAAAAAATAGGGTTCCTTTGTGTTTTTTAAATCAGCCATGTAACTAATGTTGTTCCCTAAATAATTATTTCTCACAAGTAGCACGAGGTTTTGTTTTGTTTTTGTTTCCTTCCTCTAGGATTGTTAGAGATAAATCACTGCTTCTTAGTGGATAGAAGAGAGGGGAAAAAAGATTTGTTTTGTTTGTTTGTTTGTTTTTCATATTCTCCTTACAGGTTCATCTTGGAAAGCTGAATATATAAATTAATAATCTTAAATACTGATAAGTGAGTTTTTGTTTTTTGTGGACCTGATTTTAGATATTCTCCACTCTCCAACATTTTAAATCAATTTAAGTCAACATTTTAAATTTAAATAAGAAATTTAAATAAATTTAAATAAGAAAAAAGTGATGGTAGGGCTTAATCTAAATCTTCTGCCAAGGTAACCTAGCACATTAATAATTGTCTTTAAAATATTAAATTAGTCCATAATGTCAGAGTTGTATTTCTCATTGACATTGAAACTGTGAGGCCTGTGGAGCAGTGTTAGGATGGCTCAAGATTTCAAGGCCAATGAAAAGGATACCATCGTTCTGTAGCCATAGCAGTACAGGAAGAGGATTTTGGATTGGGAAGAGTCCATTCCTTCCTAACCTTTATTGTCAGTGATACCAGTAATTCCCATTTATTTCAGTCTTATTACACTAATTTGAATAGACTTTTCTTGATTTTTCTGGATATAGGCAGAATTCAATCACAATAGGAAGGACCAAACTTTTAAAATTAAAATTTGTACTTGATTGACCAAAGCAGTTACAGATTTTTTTTTTTTTTTTTAAAGATTTTATTTATTTGACAGAGAGAGAGATAGCGAGAGCAGGAACACAAGCAGGGGGAGTGGGAGAGGGAGAAGCAGGCTTCCCGCCGAGCAGGGAGCCCGATGTGGGACTCGATCCCGGGACCCCGGGATCATGACCTGAGCCGAAGGCAGACGCTTAACGACTGAGCCACCCAGGCGCCCAGCAGTTACAGATTTTAATAAGATATATTTGATAGATATCTTAATTTTTTTCTTTTTACCTAAATCAGACAATTCAACCATACCAGAATTTTAAAACAATTTCCTGCCAGAACATCCTAATAAATATTTGATAAGCACAATGATAGGATTTTAACTTACTATGACTTTATCCAAAATTTTACATGCACATTTAAAGTGATGCTGCTGCTGTTATTCTTGTAAAGGGACAGCCAGGCCATTAGAAGGGAAAAATGGATCAGATTTCAAGGTAGGGAGAACTTGATTTGTAAAGGATTGGTAATGGGTGCATAATATTTTTTGTCAGTTATTAATGACTGAAAAATCATTGCAGCTCTCCGGGGGTCTTTGTGAAATTGTTTGAGCTACCATATGGTCTCTTTCTTATATTTTAACAATTTAGGGGTGTCTACCATATGGTCTCTTTCTTATATTTTAACAATTTATGGGTCAGGTATAGGAGTTAGGGACAATGACTATATCATTTCATCAATTTCCAAAAATTGTATATTGTATTCAGATACATTATTAGGACAATATGTAAAAAGTTCACATGGTTGATCTTTATGTCTATCTAGTCTGAAGGTAAAGCTTACCTAGTGGGGAAAATATAAAAAAGAGAAAAACTTAGAAACCTATCTTCTGTTGACATGTACGGGAGGAAAATACAATATCAAGTAAATTTTCTTTTTGTGAAAATTCCCAAAAGCAGATAGTTAAATGCAACAGTCCTTCCAGTCTGACACTTAAAGACAGTGTATTTGATCAACAGTTAGCATTTCTTAGTCGTCAGTTTTTGAGGTTTAAAAAACAAATTGTATGTTGAATATCGTGATAATGCCCAAGTTTTAGCTTGGTCCTCAGAAATCATACTTTGAAAACTGCTGCCATCGACGTAGTATTTTTGGTGTAGAAAGAAAATCAGCCCTATAAATATGTATTTTGGTGTAGAGCTATGAAGCCTTTTCCTGTTTCAGTCACAAAGTCTAGGTTAAAAACAACATTTTAAAATACTTTCCAGAAGGCTCAATACAAGGTTTTAGTGCCAAGATAAACCTTTTCAGTTTTCTGAGGAAAGGGCTTGTTTTCTCCTAAAAGAAGCACTATCACCAAATTCCTAGTGTTCTTGGCAGAAGTTAGTTTGAATAACTCAACAAAAGAGGTTTGGCAAATGGTAAAATAAAACCATTTATAAAGTACTACAATCAAACAAAACAATGTTACATGTTTGTCTGAACTCTGGCCTGTGTTTGGAATGAACAAACAACATTGTACATAGCAGTTAGCGAGTCTAATTGCATTAAAATATTTTATTCTTAAAACTCAGTTTAATATACAGATATTTGAGGTCATATTTTTTCCATTTATTAACAATTTTAATTCTAATTGCTTAAAATAGGTAAATATCAAATGATATTGTCCCTAGGTTTCCATTTATACTAATTTCCTTTGAGAAGAGAGGATAAGGGAATCATTTTATGTTAGAAATTAATAAGCTTGTGTTTTTATCCTAACCTATAAGTGGGAAAAAGGGAAATGAGACCCCCTTTCAATAGAGAGGAAATGTGCCAATTTTATTTATTTAGAGTAGGAACTTGAGGAAGTAGTTCTATAAGTATTTTCTAAAAGTGACATATAGGATGTGATGGTTATAGTATGAATTTACTTAAAAAGTAATGCAGTGTTCTTAGTATTAAAATCATGGCTATTAAAATGTGTAATGAAAACATCTTACTTTTGAGTAGTTCTTTTGTTATTTTTTAATAGGTACAGTTTTCTTTTCACATGCATTTTCTCATACACAGTGATCTTGATTTTCAATCTGTACATCAGAAATAAGGCTTACATTCAGATAGAATTCTAAGAAAACTTCAGAGGCTTGGGTTGAGGAACGTGAAGAGAGTTCTAGTTCTTAGCCAGCTGGCCATCCATCCATCCAGGTGTCTGTTGATACCAACATATGCTGTGGATTCTGTTAAGAACTGGGGTACAATATTTTGAAGATATTTTGAAAGAAGTCTTTCTGTACAACCCCCCAGTGGGCATTCTTCATAATGATTCTGCTTCCATTGTTCAATCATGTTATTATTTTGTATATTGTTGTCATAACTTCATCTTAGAGCATGTCTGTCACTATGAAGCAGAAATCATAGTTGAAAATTTGGTAGAATATTTCTTCTCATGCATACCTTTAAAGCACATTTTTTTTTTAACTTCTAAATGTATACTTATGGGTAAAGCAACTTTTTTTTTTTTTTTTAAGTCAAGGATTTATTATAGTTGTTGATTCAGGCTTTATTAGGATCTTTCCAACAGTCATGTGGAGAGAAGAAATGAGTCTCTTTTGAACCATTAGCTCTTTCATTTTTTTAACTGAAAAGCAAAGGAGAGAATCAACAACAACACAAACAGCATGCCAAAACTAATACACATAATCCTGCTAACAAAAAACAATGAAACATGCTATACTTTTAAACAATTTATTTATTGGTTTTATTTCAACATTAGGTATCTGTGTATGGAGAACACATAGTTTAGAAAAGTGAAATAATTCAGTTTCACTTTTCTTTAATAATTTAATTTAAAATAGTATCATAAAGCATATCATGATAGCTTTGATCCCATCCTGGTGAGTACCTAGCTAGAAATTCTTTCCACCTGCCTTTGCAAAGGCAGCAACAAATCCAACAGTTTGTTTAAACATGTAGATTGAAAGGCTCAGACTTGTTGTCATAGCAGATAATCTATGGACTGTGTATGACTGATTCACAGGAGACATAATTTAATCTGCTATAAACATTGAAAAACGTATTTTTATTTAGAATCTAGTGCAAATTAAAGTTGATTGTTGTTGTGTTTAAAACATTATTTAGAAATAGTATTGATGCCTGCCATGGATGAATTCTGGTCAAGTCTCTGTGAAGGTACAAATAATAAACTGTTTCATTAGTCTCAAGATAATGGATGTATTTTGTTTTTAAGAAAATGAAATGACACTATTCATTGGCTGTCTGCATTTTTGAGTGAAAGACATTTGTGATTGTCCTTGAATCTCCTAATGTAAACGGAACCTAGTATCTTTGAAGTGACTTTAACAGCAAGTAAAGAACTTTTGATCTGGGTCTTTCGACAATTATTGATTTTAACAAAAGCCCTTTAAATATCAATTAGGTTCTATTTTTTAAAGTACTGCCTAAAACTACACAGAAATCCAGTCTAGAAAATTATATATAGCATTTGAACTTTAAAAGTTTTACTTCAGGATTAGGAGACTTTGCCCTAATGAGGTTTGTATTTTGAAGAGATTTCTTCCAGCAAAGCAGAGAGTGAATTGGGGGCTTGTAGGGGGCATAATGGCAGTTAATGGGAGGATACTGTTGCAGTTATCCTGGAAGAAAATGGTGGGGGCGTGACTGAAGGTTATTATGGTAATAATAAATAATAAACATAGTAAAGAGTGGATCTATATGAGATATGAGTATTGATGCTTGGATGAAGAAGAGAAAAACACTGGAAATTAGAAAATTAGCAAATTAGAAAATGTATGGAAATTGAGTACAGGTTTTGCAATTACTGGGATTGAAGTGCATTTAAGACACTCACATTAAGAGATATAAATGTATATCACTTGGGTATTTGGAGATTAGGACATAAATAGAGGCTATGCTTGATTGTCACACCAATTGGTTGAGTACAGACAAATTATACAACTTCTGTATGCTTAGTTTTTTCTTTATTAAAAAGTATAAATTATTATATGGACCTCATAGGTTGGCTTCTGGTGATTAAATTAGCACAGTGTCTTTCAAACTTTTTTGAATATGACCCAAAATAAGAACTACACACACACACACATAAATTTTCCAGAATAATACTTAACCTTACTACATGGAATACATTTGGATATTTTTTATTCTAATTTGTTTTATTTAAAAAGCTGCTTTGAACTACCAGCAGTGTGAAAAAACACTGAGCTAATACAGGTGAGCACCTTGCTCAGTGATTATTACTTTAGCAGAAGTAGAGTTATGAGTAGTGATTATTGTCTGTAAACTAGGAAAGAAAGTTAATTAAAATGGAGGATTTCAAGAATGAGGGCATTATCTTTAGTGTTAATGCTGTAAATATATTCATTAAGGTAAGGGCTAAAAATGTTCATTTGCTCTAGCAACCTGGTTGTCAGTGGTAACCAGCTAGAGAAATTTTTGTTGCTGAATTGGGATAGTAGATTGAGAAATGTGACATGATGTTCACTTTAAATATATACAATTAATTTTGTCAATTATTTTTTGAGGAAAGTTAGGAAAATTTTTTTTAATAAATGCAAAAAAGGTGTGAGCTGAGGAAGCGGAATGAGTATAATAAACTCAAAGTTTGAGCGGAGAAAGGGCAAGTTGTTATAGGAGTAAGGTTTTCTTTTGGATTCCTTCTTAGTTTATTTTTTTTTTTTTAGGCAAGAGAGACTAGACTATGGGAAAGTTTAAGTGAGTAAAAGAAGGTTGCACAAGCAGGAGAGATTAACAAGTTGGGGAAATAGGAAAGAGAAGAGAAATGGTCTAAAATGCAGTCCAGAATGTCAACAGAGATAGCTAGATTGTTAAACCTATTTGTCTGATAGAGATCATGTTAGATAATTATGAGGAAATTGAAGTTCCTTTTAGAAGCCTTGAACATACTGTTTAAGTGGAAGAGGATTGATAAATATAGAAGAGGTAGTAAATAGAAAAATCTTAGGTCTTTGGCTTCCTAAATTCATTGTCATTCTTAAAAGGTATTAATTACAAGTTAATTAACTTGTTGATAAAAATTGACATGGGCTTGGGAAACCAACATTCCTGAGAAGATATATGCAGGTGAACTGAGGTACTTTCATAAATGGCAACTAACTAGGGAGCTTACCAAGAATGCAAAATCTGTCCTATGCAAAGATAAAGGTAGAGATCCTCAGGACTGTTGCTTTCCTCAAAGCAAGTTGAAAAGGTGAGAAAACATAGGTTCAAAATTTTGTAAATCACTGTGTCTGACAATGCAGAGCTTATTATCAAGTCAAATGACTGTAATCTGACTTTCTTTTTGGGGGAGGTAGAGAATTAGTCTGCCCATGTGGTGAATATACTCCATCTATGGATGGAAGTTGTGGCAAATCTGTTTTCACTTTTTGCCTATCAGCCTTTGAAATACTGTGCCTCAATAAAGAAATTGCTCAAACATTTTATATCTAATATAAATGTTTGTTGTTTTTTAGTAGAAAGCAAAGAGAAATATTGTTTGGAGAAATACTATCAACTTAAAATGCAACTTCTTACAGACTTCGTGGCACACAATCACATTAGAAGTGGTCAGTTGTCTTTGCAGTTTTATTTTCAAGAATAAAAATGCATTTTTGGGTGGTTTTCTAAATGTAAATATTTTATTTATTTTTATTGATGTCGAAGTTCAAGAAGTGATGACATGTTACTAAGTCAGTGAAGAGTTTACACTGTTAACATGCCAGTAGGCTTGTTCTAGTAGTTCTCAGGTTCCACTGGATGTTGGAGCCTCTGTGAATCAAGATGGCAGTTTGCAGTTACAATAAAGGATAAACCATAATTATGCTTATCTTTTTTTTTTTTACTAAAACAATTTTAACTTATGTTAGCACTTTTCACCTAAATCAAGTTGGCACTATATAGTTGTATTTATTTTTTATTGAATCTGTAAGATACAATGTAGCTAGAATTTAATAGTAGTTAATAGCTATGTCATGCATAAGAAGTCATTTGTTCCAAGTTCTACACTTGTATTTATTTTATTAACAGAAGAATAATTCTTATAAATAATTCTTCTTAAGTATTTAGGAGAAATGAAAATGTTTTTGTTTTGGAAATGACAATTCACAGAAGATTTTAATAAAGCATTTCTGTTTTGAGCAACAAAAAATCACTCTTGGGTGTAAGAATCTGTTACCTTAACAGAAGTCTCAGCAAATCAAATATTCATAAGTAAGAGAAATAATATGATAAAGTTCTAACATTAGTGGTGAATTCTTGAAATAATGTAGATACATTTTTTTTTCCCTGATGATGTCAGTCATAGTTTATTAGCATTGGTGATTATTGCTGGAGATGGTTTGAGTAAAAGAGTACCTGGTAAATGTTTGAATAAATGATACTGAGTTTAAAATATCTAATGATTGAGTAAAATTTTTAGCTTTTCAGAATTTTCATTTACTTAATGAAAAACATAGATGTGTTTTTGGAGGTTCCATGGTATAATGGAAATTGTATAGTCTTCAGTGCCTCACGTTCGAACAGACCTCTCTTTAGGTTTTGGCTCTTACCACTTACTAATTCTGTGGCTTTGGTAAATTATTTCTTTGGTTTCTTTTTAAATTTTTCATCCATAAAAGTATCCCTATAGTTATGAGAATTTAGAACAGATATCCCCAAGAAAATATTTTTTAAATGATATTTAAGTTTCCAAGCTAATCCTTTAAAATTAACCTATAAATGAATCCATAGAATGTACTTGGAGTATAGTGCCAGTAGTACTATAGAAACAAATAATATTTATGATAATATATTTTTGGGAAAATATATTTATTTCCAATATGTTAGAGCTAAAGCAAAAGGATTGGAAATTACCCAGTTCTTGAGCTATGCCACAGCGTCCCCTGTCAGAGCAAGAGCTCAGAGCATAGGAGACGGGAAATGAGGGGATAGAAGAACAGAATTAGACCTCTCAGGAAGAGAGTGGTTAAAAGCAAAATGAAACAGTGGCGCCTGGGTGGCTCAGGTGGTTAAGCATCCGACTCTTGGTTTTGGCTCAGGTCATGATTTCAGGGTCGTGAGATAGAGCCCCGCATTGGGCTCGTGCTCTGTGAGGAGTCTGCTAAAGATTCTCTCCCTCCCACCCCGAAATAAATAATCTTAAAACAAACAAACAAACAAAAACAGGCTAATACCGCAAATTTAAGAGCCAAAAGAGTGGGATTATGGTTTAACCTGGGGCTTTCCTTTTACTTGTCTTCCTTTTTCTTTCTTCTCCTCCACATCATGTCATACCTAGAAAATGTGCGTGTGTTTACAGCATGGTGGGGGAAACGGCTAGGCTGCTTACAACTGGAGGCAACTGACCTGGAGATGATGGATAACCTAGAGGTCTCTCCCTGGATCCCACTGAGTCAAGTCAGAGTAAAGAAGGATTTAGTACCTAGTGATACTGGTCAGTTATTTGTGGCAGGCCCACCCATTGGGAAGCTCTGCGCTACACTACAGTGTCCCTGTAGAAAATAGGACGTGAGAGGTTTTTTTTCCCTAAGTTCACAATGCCTCCGGCTCCCCTTATCATCACAGACCAGGTGGTGGGAGTTTGGATTGGTGATGTGTTCTCAGATCTGTTATATTCCTCTCTTCCTCCCTCGCCCCCATCATCTGCTGAAGTAATAACAACATATATTATTGATGGTTGAGTTTTGTTCATTCAAGAAATATTTATTGAATATTTCTATGTGCAGCACTTTGGTAGTTAAAAAAGATTCACGGTTTGCCAGCAGAGATGATACTTGTTGCCATGGTCTGGATGTTTGTGTCCCCCTTCAGATTCATATATTAAAATTCTAACCTTCCAGGTGATGGTATAGAAGGAGGGGCCTTTTGGTGGTGATTAGGCTATGCAGGTGGAACCCTCATGAATGGGATCAGTGTCCTTATAAAACAGGCCCAAGAGAGATACTTTGGTCCTTTTGCCATGTGAAGACACTGCAAGAAAGTGCCATCCCACACACCAGGAAACTGGTTCTCACCACACACTGAATCTTACCAGACACTGGTGCCTTGATCTTGGACTTCTTAGCCTCTAGAACTATGAGCAGTAAGTTTCTATTGTTTATAAGCTACTAAGACTATGGCATTTTGTTGAAGCAGCTCAAATGGACAAAGACATTTGTACATCAATTACTTTACTATAGCGTGTACAGTATCCTACCCGTGTCATAAACAAAGTGCAACAAACAGGAAGGGTACTGTGATTAGTTTCAGTTAGTAAGTGTAGTGAATGTTTCACTAACAGGTAGCATCTTATCCAGGCCTTGAAAGATTAGTGGGATTTAAACACAGGAGGTTAAGAGGTTGGTGATGAGGACAGTAATGCAGATAGAGTTGATAGTATCAGGAAAGACTTAGACTAAAGTTGGAATGCTTAGAACAGTGTTTACCTGTTAAAAAGAAAGGGAGGGACAAGGAGAGGAAAAGAACCCTTTCTTGCCCCTTGTTTCTTCCAGTTAGTACCTTATTTCTTTCTTCCTTTGTATAGCCAAATTTCTCAAATCATTTGCCCATACTTGCTGTTTGGCCTTCTTCTGTGCCGCTGTAATCTGATTTCCACATACTATGCTTCTGAGATTCATTTCGCTGAGATCATCAAAGACACCCTGTAACTAAATCTCCCAGGCACGTTTATGTTCTTATCAGGTCTCTCAACTGGTTACAACATTGTTGTCCATGTGTCATCCCTTAAAACATTCTCCTTAGTTTCCCTGAAATCATGTTTTTCCTCTCTGTCTAGTCACTCCTCCATCCTCTTTTTGTCCCTCTCTTACTTCTACCATCCTTAAGTGTTCTTGTATTCAATATTCTTTTCTAGGACCTCACCTTTTCTTACTCTTCATACTCTCTGTGGGTACTCTTACACATTTCTCTGGGTTCAGTTACCATGTATATACTGACGACCCCCTAATCTATATCTGTGTCTCAGATCTCTCCTGAACTGCTTGCTTAGTTATCTCACTGCCCCTCAAAATAAATTTTTCCCAAATTGAACATATTGTCACTGTCTCAACCCCTCCCCTAACCTCTTCTACCCTAAACTCTGTTTTTCATCAAGTGTTGATTGCAATAAACGGAGATGCCACCTACCCCGTTGGCCCCAGTTGGAAATTTGGCCACCATCCCAAACTTCTCCTTTTCAATTACTACGATATCGTCAGTCACCAAGAATTATCTATTTTGCCTCTTTAATAAATGTCGAATCCCTGAGACTCTCTCCATGCCCACTGTTGCTGCTCTCCTCCTTGATCAAGGCTTCCTTTGCCTTGGTACCACAACTGCCTTCTTATAGGTTTCCACGCGTCTCTTGTCTCACCTGTCCAGTTCATTTCCGAACTATAACCAGAGAGTATTCTGATCCTGTGCTTCCAGTTTAAAGCCATTCAGTGAATTTTTTGCCCTCAGAGTAAAGTCTAAACTCAGGTATTTATAAGTCTTTTTATAATGGTCTGGTCTCACCTGAGAGACTAGGATCCTGCTCAGGAATTGGACTCTGTTGCTTGGATTTGGATACCACTTTGTGTGATGTTGGACCGATTATCTTTCTTTTGCCTCATTTCTTTGCTTTGTTAAAATGGGATTAGGATTATTGCTAGGATTGAATGAGTTGTTAGAACAATACCTTGTATGTAGTAATTAGTCAGTAAATGTTAACTCTTATTATTGCAATTGTTACCTTACCCAAATCCATTATTAAATCCAATCTTAGGGCATCACTTAATATGGTCATTCACTGGTTAGAGCACAAGGATTTCTGTGATTTCAGCATACGTGGGGAGCATGAGGTAATTGGTGATTGTTGCAGATATGTACTAGCAGAAAGTAAATGGTTTATATGTTAGGTGCCAAATGAGAGAATAGACATTTGAACACCATCAGATTTCAAAAGAGGAAGAAGATGTTTTGTGAAAATTTGATCTGTCCTTTAAAAAGATAATCAGTACAGTGGTAGCTGCAGTAGCTAACATTTACTGAGCCCCTGCTATGTGCCAGGGACTATGTTAAACATTTTATGTACATTATTTTCCTCAAAAGAGCTTTCAGAAATGTTATTTGTAGCCCTGTTTTACAGATGAGGAAACTGAATCAACAAAAATGAGGCACTCCTATCAAATGTAGAGCTGGAATTCAAATCCAGAGAGATGACCAAGAAGTCTTCCAATTATTCATGTTTTCTAATGTTTTTCCTTATCTGTCACAAGTCTTTTGAGGCAATGCATGCACACACACAATCTCTTTGTCTCTCTAGTGGTGTTGAAAAACAATTTAGTTTCTTCATCCTGACATTATTTTAAATGTATATAAAATATGGCATATTTATCCAAACTCCTCATGCATAAAATACATTCTTCAAGTAAATTATAGTCTCAGCATGTAGAAAGAAAAAAAATTCCAAACATCAGCCTTGTAACATGAAAGGTTTCGGGAGTCAGTGTTCAAATGCACAAAACAAATAAATAAATATTTGACATGTTGTGTTACCTCAGGCTTTTTTTTTTTTTTTTTTTTTTTAAGATTTTATTTATTTGACAGAGAGAGACACAGCGCGAGAGGGAACACAAGCAGGGGGAGTGGGAGGGAGAAGCAGGCTTCCCGCGGAGCAGGGAGCCCGACGCGGGGCTCGATCCCAGGACCCCGGGATCATGACCTGAGCCGAAGGCAGACGCCCAACGACCGAGCCACCCAGGCGCCCTACCTCAGGCTTTTAAGTGAAACATTCCGAGTTAAGTTTAGAGGAGCTTATGTTAAATATGTCTGTCGCTTTAGCCTTTTGTACTTTTGCAAATGTTAAAAAAGAACTAATATCCTATTGACAGTAGAGAAGTTCTGTTCAGGCTTGATTTAATCTGACTCTGTAGGCTTAGTACATTTCATGAAAGGAGAGCATTTGTTACAGAGCTTTTGTCTGAAGATTTGGGATGTTTATATTGGGTTTTTATTTTATTTGCAATAGACTTTAAATGGTGTTACAACAAGTACTATATTTTCGAGCACCAAACACATTAGATTCTCTTGTGAGGATAGATTGGCTTTGGTTGCCACCTATGTGGTAATACCTTTTTCTTTCATTTCATTGGAAAAGATTATCCAACAATTATTGTCGTTCATCCCAGATTTAATTTGGTATTATGCATACCTATTGCATGGTTTGCTTTTTGTTCTTTCTTTTAAAATATCTAAAAGTTAATTTTGATTTTTTTTTTTGATAGCTTGCCCTAGCAGGCCAAAACTATGAACATTTTTCACTTTTCAGAATGTTATTTAGTCTTTTGTTCTTTCTGTTTCTTTGATAAAGAGATTATCAACTCTTTTTTCAACTGTCAGGATGTAGGGATGTAGACAACAATTCACAAGTTAATTGAGCTCTTTATGAAAAGAATATGACTTACTGCTTTTCACTAATACCAGATGAAAGAAGGTTTTTTTCTTTGAAATTTCTCACAGACATATTTATTTGTATTAGTGCATTTGTATGCCAAGTGACTTCTGATTTTTTCCCCCTTTAAAGAAAACATCTTGGAAATGAAGTCTTGGCAATTGGCTTCTCTTTTCCACTGTTTATATTCCTATCAGTGATTTTAGATCATCCATCCTGATGTTTTAGTTTGAGTTAGGATGGGGGAAAATGTAACCTTAAACTCTCTTTCTCCCTCTCTCTCTCTTTTTGACTGCCTTTTGAACATACAGTTGGCAATTTCGTAGTGGAATGAGCAGGCTTTAGAATTAGACTACTCTGGATTCAGATTCCACTTTTACCATTCACTGGTTGTGTGCAACCTTGAATAATTTACTTAATCTCCCGGAGCCTATTTATTTATTCATAAAATACCAATAATTTCTTCTTTGCTGATTGTACTGAAGATTAGAGACAGTTCTGATAAGGCCTCGTTCAGTGCCTGACACATAGTAAATACTCAGTAAATTTGTGGGGATTGTGCCACTTCTGTGAAGGAAAAAGATATTTTAGTCTGAGAAAATATCTGTTAAATTTTGTAATAGTTGTTAGTGCTAATCACTAAATAGTTCCAAATTTCTCCCCCGACCTTGGGTTACATGGTAGGCATGTACTTTACTGACCCTTGAAGCTAAATGTGACTAGATTGGGCCAAATGGATGTGAATGAATGTGATTTATGTATGTCACTTCCAGGCAGAAGCTTTAAGAATTCATGTATCAGTTGCCATATCCCCATTCCTGTCTTTCCTTTTTTTTTTTTAAGATTTTATTTATTTATTCGACAGAGAGAGAGCACAAGTAGGCAGAGTGGCAGGCAGAGGGAGAGGGAGAAGCAGGCTCTCCGCCGAGCAGAGAGCCAGACGGGGGCTCGATCCCAGGACCCCAGGACCATGACCCAAGCCGAAGGCAGCTGCTCAACTGGCTGAGCCACCCAGGCGCCCCTATTCCTATCTTTTTTTTTTTTTTTTTTTAAGATTTTATTTATTTATTTGAGAGAGAGAGAATGAGAGACAGAGAGCATGAGAGGGAGGAGGGTCAGAGGGAGAAGCAGACTCCCTGCCGAGCAGGAAGCCCGATGCGGGACTCGATCCCGGGACTCCAGGATCATGACCCGAGCCGAAGGCAGTTGCTTAACCAACTGAGCCACCCAGGCGCCCAGCCCCTATTCCTATCTTTCTGATAGAAGAAATACATGTCAAGATAGAGAGGACCCATCAGCCTGGGTTCCTGACTACATTGAACAGAGCTCCTCCTGCTGAGCTTGCAGCATGAGCTAGAAATAAACTTACTGTATTATGCCACTGAGATTGGGGCATAGTTCCTTACTGCTGTCAAACCATGTCCCGAATGATACAGAACTACTCAGAAATCGTGTGTAGTTTTTATGTGAATGAAGCAAAATCTTTACTTGTTGTAAATGAAGATTTGACCTTTAGAAAACACAAATTGTTTATGATTGTTCATTAATGCAAAATTGATCTTGAACATCGTGGCCTTTGAAAACACAGACTATATTTTATAAGAATGTAGTGCTTAAAAGGCACGTTGGAATCTAGAAGTTACATTCTTAATAAGTATAACATGGGGGTGGGGTACATTGTTAGGCAGTAGAAAGCCTCTGGGTTTCATTTAGTGTGGAGGACCCCATGCCTGATAGCAGCAAGAGTAGCTGTTTAACACCACTGAACACCACAGGTCCTGAGCGAAAGATAAAAGGTTAGGAACTGTAGATTCAGATTAATGGTATTTCATAATAGTTGCTGCCACTTGCATTGCTAGCATGATTGCCTATTTAAGCATCTGCTTTACATGCTTTGGGGGTTGAGTGAGAATGTGCACCACTTGTTCTGGCTGCTTCATCTCGAGCAAGTTCTATAATTCTTTTGGTTTTGTTTTCTTACCCATGAAATGGGCAGGGTAATGCCGCCTGATGATGTAAAGATATGAGCTAATGTATTATGGAATAGCATATTCAATATTTAGCTCTGTGACTGTAATTTAGAAGGTGCTAAAAATATGGGAGTTCCTATGCTCTCCTGTTAACTGCATTTGTTGTGAAAGGTGGTGCTGATGCATTATTAAGACCTTCCTTTTTCTACATGTTTTTAGAAAGGAGTGATACTATTCCTTTTCTTGTGAGTAGTAGCGTTTATAAAATCCTTTTATTTTCTGTAATATCACATAAAACTCACTAGACTATGAGTTTCTTGAGGGGCATGAACTCTTTTTTTAATTCTAGAGGACTACCAAATACCTGTTAAAATAGGTCTTCATTTCTGTGTATAGTATAGGCCCTCAGTAAATGGTAGGTTAGATTCAATTTATTCTTTAATTATCCAGCAGCGTATTTATCATGCTCATACTTATACATATAGACTGCATATTGAATATAGAAATATTATTTCTTGACTTGCCTATATGAACAGGTGTTAGTCTAGAAACTTTCTATTAAATTAAATCGTCAGAACGCTGTTTGCTTTGTGCCCGTCTGATAATAAAAGGTTGTTGATGAGGGGCGCCTGGATGGCTCAGTCGGTTGAGCAGCTGCCTTCAGCTCAGGTCATGATCCCAGGGTCCTGGGATCGAGCCCCGCATCGGGCTCTCTGAAGTTCATCAGGGAGCCTGCTTCTCCCTCTCCCTCTGCCTGCTGCTTCTCCTGCTTGTGCTCTCTCACTCTCTGTCAAATAAATAAATAAAATCTTAAAAAAAAAAAAAAGGTTGTTGATGAAACAAATTTCCCATATCATACCCTGTTTTGTCCATTGTCTTACATTTTGAAAAAAAATCTTGATTCCCTGTTTAGGGCTTTCTGAATATTGTTGCCACGTGAGAAGAGAGGCAATATACATCTGAAACTGCAGCAGAGGTTGCAATTGCAAATTGCAGATTTATCGTAATCTATGTCAGGAGACTGTATACATTATTGATTCTGTAGAACTGACAAAATTTGTAGATTTAGTGATACATAATTGAAACATCTTCGGTGGCTAATGCCAATGTTAGAAACAGTTTAGAAACAAATTCTAGGGATGCTTGGGTGCTCAGTCAGTTAAGCGTCTGCCTTCAGCTCAGGTCATGACCCCAGAGTCCTGGGATGGAGTCCTGCATCGGGCTCTGTGCTCGGCAGGGAGCCTGCTTCTCCCGCTGCCTGCCGCTCCCCCTGCTTGTGCTCTCTCTCACTCTCTCTTTCTCTCAAATAAATAAATAAAATCTTAAAAAAAAAAAAATTCTAGTTTAGTTTTAGGAATAGTCTTGCTTTATGTTTGAGTAGTCTTATTATATTCTTCATTATCATTTCATACCACCTAAGAATTGAATTTCCTTCAGAATGTGTAGTTCGTAACTAACGCTACTTTTGATTAGTATACTATATGACAGTGTAGTATCCAGAATTTTCATTCATTTGAAATACTATAAAAAAATGCTAATTATCAATTCATTGTGTTTTTTATTATGTTAATCACCATACATTGCATCATTAGTTTTTGATGTAGCGTTCCATGATTCATTGTTTGTGTATAACACCCAGTGCTCCATTCAGTATGTGCCCTCTTTAATACCAATCACCAGGCTAATCCATCCCCCCACCCCCTCCCCTCTAGAACCCTCAGTTTGTTTCTCAGAGTCCATAGTCTCTCATGGTTTGTCTCCCCCTCCGATTTCCCCCTCTTCAATTTTCCCTTCCTGCTATCTTCTTTTTTTTTTCTGTTTTTCTTTATTGTGTTATGTTAATCACCGTACATTGCATCATTAATTTTTGATATAGTGTTCCATGATTCATTGTTTGTGTATAACACCCAGTGCTCCATGCAGAACGTGCCCTCCTTAATACCCATCACCAGGCTAACCCATCCTCCTACCCCCCTCCCCTCTAGAACCCTCAGTTTGTTTTTCAGAGTCCATTGTCTCTCATGGTTCATCTCCCCATCCGATTTCCCCCCCTTCATTCTTCCCCTCCTGCTATCTTCTTTTTTTTTTTTAACATATAATGTATTATTTGTTTCAGAGGTACAGGTCTGTGATTCAACAGTCTTACACAATTCACAGCACTCACCGTAACACATACCCTCCCCAGTGTCTATCACCCAGCCACCCCATCCCTCCCACCCCCAACCACTCCAGCAACCCTCAGTTTATTTCCTGAGATTAAGAATTCCTCATATCAGTGAGGTCATATGATACATGTCTTTCCCTGATTGACTTATTTTGAAATGCTCAGCATAATACCCTCCACTTCCATCCACGTCGTTCCAAATGGCAAGATTTCATTCCTTTTGATGGCTGCATAATATTCCATTGTGTATATATATATATATATATATATATATATATACACACACACACACACCATATCTTCTTTATCCATTCATCTGTTGATGGACATCTTGGCTCTTTCCATAGTTTGGCTATTGTGGACATTGCTGCTATAAACATCGGGGTGCACGTACCCCTTCGCATCCCTACATTTGTATCTTTGGGGTAAATATCCAGTAGTGCAATTGCTGGGTCTTATGGTAGCTCTATTTTCAACTTTTTGAGGAACCTCCATACGGTTTTCCAGAGTGGCTGCACCAGCTTGCATTCCCACCAACAGTGTAGGAGGGTTCCGCTTTCTCCGCATCCACGCCAGCATCTGTCGTTTCCTGACTTGTTAATTTTAGCCATTCTGACTGGTGTGAGGTGGTATCTCATTGAAGTTTTGATTTGGATTTCCCTGATGCCAAGCGATGTTGAGCACTTTTTCATGTGTCTGTTGGCCATTTGGATGTCTTCTTTGGAAAAATGTCTGTTCATGTCTTCTGCCCATTTCTTGATTGGATTCTTTGTTCTTTGGGTGTTGAGTTTGATAAGTTCTTTATAGATTTTGGATACTAGCCCTTGATCTGATATGTCATTTGCAAATATCTTCTCCCATTCTGTCGGTTGTCTTTTGGTTTTGTTGACTGTTTCTTTTGCTGTGCAAAAGGTTTTCATCTTGATGAAGTCCCAAAGCTCATTTTTGCCCTTGCTTCCCTTGCCTTTGGCGATGTTTCTAGGAAGAAGTTGCTGCGGCTGAGGTCGAAGAGGTTGCTGCCTGTGTTCTCCATTAGCATTCTGATGGACTCCTGTCTCACATTGAGGTCTTTCAACCATTTGGAGTCTATTTTTGTGTGTGGTGTAAGGAAATGGTCCAGTTTCATTCTTCTGCATGTGGCTATCCAATTTTCCCAACACCATTTGTTGAAGAGACTGTCTTTTTGCCATTGGACATTCTTCCCTGCTTTGTCAAAGATTAGTTGACCATAGAGTTGAGGGTCCATTTCTTGGCTCTCTATTCTGTTCCACTGATCTATGTGTCTGTTTTTGTGCCAGTACCATACTGTCTTGATGATGACAGCTTTGTAATAGAGCTGGAAGTCCGGAATTGTGATGCCACCAGCTTTGCTTTGCTTTTCAACATTCCTCTGGCTATTCGGGGTCTTTTCTGGTTCCATACAAATTTTAGGATTATTTGTTCCATTTCTTTGAAAAAAGTGGATGGTATTTTGATGGGGATTGCATTGAATGTGTAGATTGCTCTAGGTAGCATTGACATCTTCACAATATTTGTTCTTCCAATCCATGAGCATGGAACGTTTTTCCATTACTTTATGTCTTCCCCAATTTCTTTCATGAGTATTTTACGGTTTTCTGAGTACAGATCCTTTGCCTCTTTGGTTAGATTTATTCCTAGGTATCTTATGGTTTTGGGTGCAATTGTAAATGGGATCGACTCCTTAATTTCTCTTTCTTTCTTGTTGATGGTGTATAGGAATGCCACTGATTTCTGTGCATTGATTTTATATCCTGCCACTTGACTGAATTCCTGTATGAGTTCTAGCAGTTTTGGGGTGGAGTCTTTTGGGTTTTCCACATAAAGTATCATATCATCTGCAAAGAGTGAGAGTTTGACTTCTTCTTTGCCGATTCGGATGCCTTTGATTTCTTTTTGTTGTCTGATTGCTGTGGCTAGGACTTCTAATACTATGTTGAATAGCAGTGGTGATAGTGGACATCCTGCTGTGTTCCTGACCTTAGGGGGAAAGCTCTCAGTTTTTCCCCATTGAGAATGATATTGGCTGTGGGTTTTTCATAGATGGATTTTATGATTTTGAGTTATGTACCTTCTATCCCTATACTCTGAAGAGTTTTGATCAAGAAAGGATGTTGTACTTTGTCAAATGCTTTTTCTGCATCTACTGAGAGGATCATATGGTTCTTGTTCTTTCTTTTATTAATGCATGGTATCACACTGATTGATTTGCAGATGTTGAACCAACCTTGCAGCCCAGGGATAAATCCCACTTGGTCGTGGTGAATAATCCTTTTAATGTACTGTTGGATCCTATTGGTTAGTATTTTGGTGAGAATTTTTGCATCCATATTCATCAAGGATATTGGTCTGTAATTCTCTTTTTTGATGGGGTCGTTGTCTGGTTTTGGGATCAAGGTAACAGTGGCCTCATAAAACGAGTTTGGAAGTTTTCCTTCCATTTCTATTTTTTGGAACAGTTTCAGAAGAATAGGTATTAATTCTTCTTTAAATGTTTGGTAGAATTTCCCTGGGAAGCCATCTGGCTCTGGGCTTTGTTTGTTGGGAGATTTTTGATGACTGCTTCAATTTCCTTAGTGGTTATAGGTCTGTTCAGGTTTTCTATTTCTTACTGCTTCAGTTTGGGTAGTTGATACATCTCTAGGAATGCATTCATTTCTTCTAGATTATCTAATTTGCTGGCATATAGTTGCTCATAATATGTTCTTATAATAATATGTTCTTATAATATGTTCTCATAATATGTTCTTATAATAATCTCTCTGCTTTCATTCATGATTTTGTTGATTTGGGTCATTTCTCTTTTCTTTTTGAAAGTCTGGCCAGGGGTTTATCAATCTTGTTAATTCTTTCAAAGAACCAGCTCCTAGTTTCGTTGATCTGTTCTCCTGTTCTTTTGGTTTCTATTTCATTGATTTCTGCTCTGATCTTTATTATTTCTCTTCTTCTGCTGATTTTAAGCTTTATTTGCTGTTCTTTCTCCAGCTCCTTTAGGTGTAGGGTTAGGTTGTATATTTGAGACCTTGTTTCTTGAGAAAGGCTCGTATTGCTATATACTTTCCTCTTAGGACTGCCTTTGCTGCATCCCAAAGATTTTGAACAGTTGTGTTTTCATTTTCATTGGTTTCCATGAATTTTTTTAATTCTTCTTTAATTTCCTGGTTGACCCATTCATTCTTTAGTAGGATGCTCTTTAGCCTCCATGTATTTGAGTTCTTTCCGACTTTCCTCTTGTGATTGAGTTCTAGTTTCAAAGCATTGTGGTCTGAAAATAGGCAGGGAATGATCCCAATCTTTTGGTACCGGTTGAGACCTGATTTGTGACCTAGGATGTGATCTGTTCTGGAGAATGTTCCATGGGCACTAGAGAAGAATGTGTATTCCGTTGCTTTGGGATGGAATGTTCTGAATATGTCTGTGAAGTCCATTTGGTCCAGTGTGTCATTTAAAGTCTTTATTTCCTTGTTGATCTTTTGCTTAGATGATCTGTCCATTTCAGTGAGGGGGGTGTTAAAGTCCCCCACTATTATTGTATTGTTGTCGATGTGTTTCTTGGCTTTTGTTATTAATTGGCTTATATAATTGGCTGCTCCCATGTTAGGGGCATAGATATTTACAATTGTTAGATCTTCTTGTTGGATAGACCCTTTAAGTAGGATATAGTGTCCTTCCTCATCTCTTATTACAGGCTTTGGTTTAAAATCTAATTTGTCTGATATAAGGATTGCCACCCCAGCTTTCTTTTGGTGTCCATTAGCATGGTAAATGGTTTTCCACCCCCTCACTTTCAATCTGGGGGCGTCTTTGAGTCTAAAATGAGTCTCTTGCAGACAGCATATCGATGGGTCTTGTTTTTTTATCCAGTCTCATAGCGGGTGTGTTTTGATTGGGTCATTTAGCCCATATACATTCAGGGTAAGTATTGAAAGATATGAATTTAGTGCCATTGTATTGCCTCTAAGGTGACTGTTACTGTATATTGTTTGTGTTCCTTTCTGGTCTATGTTACTTTTAGGCTCTCTCTTTGCTTAGGGGACCCCTTTCAATATTTCTTGTAGGGTTGGTTTCATGTTTGCAAATTCCTTTAGTTTTTGTTTGTCCTGGAAGCTTTTTATCTCTCCTTCTATTTTCAATGACAGCCTAGCTGGATATAGTATTCTTGGCTGCATATTTTTCTCATTTAGTGCTCTGAATATATCATGCCAGTCCTTTGTGGCCTGCCAGGTCTCTGTGGATGGGTCTGTTGCCAATCTAATGTTTCTACCATTATAGGTTACAGATCTCTTCTCTTGAGCTGCTTTCAGGATTTTCTCTTTGTCTCTGAGACTCATAAGTTTTACTATTAGATGTCAGGGTGTTGACCTATTTTTATTGATTTTGAGGGGAGTTCTCTGAGCCTCCTGGATTTTGATGCCTGTTTCCTTCCCCAAATTAGGGAAGTTCTCTGCTATAATTTGCTCCAATATACCTTCTGGCCCTCTGTCTCTTTCTTCTTCTTCTGGGATCCCAATTATTCTAATATTGTTTTGTCTTATGGTATCACTTACCTCTCGAATTCTGCCCTTGTGATCCAGTAGTTGTTTATCTTTTTCTCAGCTTCTTTATTTTCCATCATTTGGTCTTCTATATCACTAATTTTCTGCCTCCTTTATCCTAGCAGTTAGAGCCTCCATTTTTTATTGCACCTCATTAATAGCCTTTTTGATTTCGACTTGGTTAGATTTTAGTTCTTTTATTTCTCCAGAAAGGGTTTTCTCTAATATCTTCCATGCTTTTTTCAAGCCCAGCTAGTATCTTTAAAATCGTCATTCTGAACTCTAGTTCTGACATCTTACTAATGTCCGTATTGATTAGGTCCCTGGCAGTCAGTACTGCCTCTTGTTTTTTTTTTTTTTTGAGGTGATTTTTTTCTGTCTTGTCATTTTGTCCAGAGGAGAATAGATGAATGAGAGAACACTATGCTAACAGGGTAACAACGACCCCAGAAAAATACACGCTAAACAAATCGGAAGGGACCTGAAACCGGGGGGAAAAAAGGGAAAGAAAGAAAAAAGAAAAAGATATAAACCAACCAACCAACAAAGAAACAAAAAAAAAATAACAGAATATGATCAAATATGATCAGGCTGGTGCATAGATCAGTGCCACACACTAGATTTTGGGCGTATTTTGGTCTGTTAGAAGAAAGTGCGTCCCAAAATTTTAACGAAAGAAAACCTTATATATGTACAAAAATAAGGGTAAATACAATGAAGGGATGGAATATGACTGTAAAGATGAAAATTATCAAAAATTTTATAAAAGGAATTGATAAGATAAGAAGTTGGTTGAAAAAAGAAAGAAGAGGATCTTTTAAAAAAAAAAAAAGGAGAGAATGTCATCAGGCAGGAGACTAGCACAAAGCCATACACTAGCGATTTAGGGTATATTTTGGTCTGTTAGAAGAGACTGTATCCCAAAATTTTAAAAAGAGAACAACTTATATATATATATATATATATATATATATATACACCAAAAATAAGGTTAACTACTATGAAGGGATAGAATATGACTTAAAAATGAAAAATAAAAAAGATTTTTTAAAAAGGCATTGATAAGATGTTGGTTGAAAAAGGGAAGAAGAAAAATTCAAAAAAAGAAAAAGTTAAGAAAAAAATTAACTTTGAAATTCAGACTGAAGAATCATGGGAAAAAAGCCATGCATTCTATGTGCAGTATTCCCCTAGCCCTGGAGTTCTGCCGTTTTCATTGATGGTAAACTTGGTCTTGGCTGGCTGTTCTTGCTAATCTTCTGGGGGAGGGGCCTGTTGCTGTGGTTCCCAAATGTCTTTGCCTGAGGCAGAATTGCCCCGCCAAGTAATCTGCTTGGGTTTACTCTCGGGAGCTTTTGTTCCCTGCAAGCTTTCTGTACAGCTTTGGAGGACGAGAGTGAAAATGGCGGCCTCCCAATCTCTGCCCCGGAGGAGCTGAGAACTCAGGGCCCACTCCTCAGTGAGCCCCCAGAGAAAAGCAGTCAATCACTCCCGTCTCCCCGGTCTCCCGCCGCACTCCATGCTCACCCGGCCTGTGACCGAGTGTTTCTGTCTCTGCTGGCACATGACCCCATCTGGAGTCTCCAAACCCAGCAGATCCCTGCAGCACGCTAGGGAGTCTCCCCAGATCTGCTGCTTGTTGGGTCCGTGCTGGAGGAGCAGTGGCCCGACTGTGCTGCGGATCACCGTTTATGGCAACCCCGAGCTGAGAGCCCGCTCCTCGGCTCCGTCTCTGCAGCCAGCTTCCCTGCTCTGACACCTAGGAGCTCTGCCACACTCAGGCACCCCTGGTCTTTCTGTGACCCCAAAGGTCCTGAGACCACACTGTCCCAGCGAGGGTTCCACCCCCCGCTTAGCCACTGGAGCGACATCTGTCAGCAGAGCCGACTTCTAGAAGTTCCGATTTTGTGCTCTGCTGCTCTATCATTTGCCGGTAGCGGCCAACGGAGGCCCCCTCCCCGCCATCTATCTTCCCCAATATCACCTCGGATTCACTTCTCCGCATGTCCTACCTTCCAGAAAGTGGCTGCTTTTCTGTTCAGAGAGTTGCTGCTATTCTTTTCTTCGGTCTCCTGTTGAGTTCTAGGTGTTCAGAATGGTTTGATCCCTATCTAGCTGAATTCCTGGGTCCAGACGAAATTTAGGTCTCCTACTCCTCCGCCATCTTGCTCCTCCTCCTCAATTCATTGTTTTAAAGGTATGTTACACCCCAGAATTTTGTTCAATAATAAGCAGAATAAGGAGTGACACAAGTATGAAAAAGGACCATCCTTTATGAAGTTTATGATAGAAATCACACACTCTTCCTGAGTGGACACGTCCCTGGGTTGATAAAATATTTGTTTTATAAAGCACAATTACTAATGTTTAAATTACAACTCTGAAGTGAAGTTTTCCACAAGTACATGAAGGGTTTCCTGTATTGCACGCTCATGGCTCCTGGCTAGTACTGTCTTACAACAGGGAAGAAAAGAAAATCCTGTTTTCATATTTTAACTAGAATAATTTAAAGATGGCATGTATTCTTTATTTCCCATTATTCTTTTTTTTAATTCTTTAATTTTTGTTTGTTTGTTTTATTTATTTATTCATGAGAGTCAGAGAGAGAGATAGAGAGAGGCAGCAGCAGAGGGAGAAGCAGGCTCCCTGCCTAACAGGGAGCCTGATGCGGGACGCGATCCCAGGACTCCGGGATCGTGATCTGAGCCGAAGGCAGACGCTTAACCATCTGAGCCACCCAGGTGTCCCTCCCATTATTCTTTTTACAAAATAGTATCGTTTTTATTTAAAATGTGCCTTCCTCCCCCAACATATTAGATTTCTATTTATTTAGACTTAGTTTAATGCATCCAGTAATACTAGCATAATGAAT
Organism: Halichoerus grypus; assembly: GCF_964656455.1. Lineage (NCBI taxonomy): Eukaryota > Metazoa > Chordata > Mammalia > Carnivora > Phocidae > Halichoerus > Halichoerus grypus. The sequence continues at coordinate 79,384,917 of NC_135727.1, read as the reverse complement.
GTTTGGATTCAAACTCAAGATGAATCTTAACTTCCTCATTATTAAAAATGTGTAGCTTTTTTCTGCCTATGTTATCCCAATACAATAAAGATTTTTATAATTAAAAGATGGCTATGGTGTTTGTCACAAATTTTCAGTTATTAGAAAAACTAAGAGAATCGAAGGTGAAATTTTTTATCATTTAGATAATAAAATAAAAAGTATCATATTAATTATATAGGGTACTATATAATTACTGTTATAAAGTAGTGTTAGTATTCCACAGCTGCAGGTCTGAGTATTGGGTTATATAAGAGCTGAGTGAACATCTGAGTGTATGTGTACCCGTCTGGAAAACAGCCAGTTGCAGCTCACACATTTCCTCATAATGTTCATTAACTTTTCATAGAGAAAGTGTTTCACACTTAGATCAGCTCTTTTAGAAGGAGGAAATTTAGAGCTAGAACAAATAGTATTTAATTCTCATTTTATAGACCAACTGTGAGAAACCCAGCCAGAAGCCAAGATTTTCAGTCCTACACATCTGGTCATGATGATTTTGGAATCTTTACACACTGATGATATGTCTTTGTTATGACTTTAGAATATATTCTGGCCAACTCATTAGGCAGGTATGGAAACAAATCCTGAATGAGTCAGACCGAGTTCCTATCATGCATGAAGAATACTGGACTCTTTTCATTGTGAAAGAGAAAAACAATTCTGTGGATGGTTTCATGGAGCCATTTCGCCATATTGTACATAAATGGAGTATGTTACTCCTCAGTGTTTTCCCCTCTTCTACTCTTTTTCAAAAAAAAAGAAAAAGGAAATGTACTTCCTTTCATTTATATGCTACTTTTCCTTATTTTTAGACCAAAGTTTGATAAGGATCTGAAGGCTTTAAAATAATTCATATGCATCATTTATAAAATATTTAAATATTCTCTTAAAGACACATTTAACCTAATCAGCTGTCATTTTGATATAAAATTTAAAGAAAATGAAAGACATGTTCGTTTAAAAATAGTCTTTAGGGGGCTTGTATGTTATGCCAAATAATATAGTAATAAATAACTTATTATTTATCTGAGATAAAAACAGGAATACAGGGTATTTTGATGTTCATTTCATCCCCTGAATCATAGCTTATTATTAAACACTATGCAAAAAATATCAGTGATCATTAAATGCATGGGGAGGATTCATTTCTCATTAAGCATCTTCCCAGTTTACTGAGTGTTCTTGAGGTACTGAGAAAATCAGTTAAGATCTTTTCATATGCATTTAATGAAGAATAGTATCCTGAACTATCTATTGAATATATGGACTTATATCTAAAAGACTTTATTGAAAACCTTTCTTTTTTAAACAAAGATTGAATCTCTTCCATGACTCAGTAATGAAAAAGGAAATATTTATTTTGAGGATAAGCCAATTTATATATTATTGGAAATAACACAGACCACCCAGGCCTGAAGCCTACTGTTTATAGTTAAGGATCTTAAATCTACATATGCTCTTGATGAGCAAGAGCTATCTTTATTCCAGCTAGAAAGTTTTATGTCTACAAAGGGTAATAATTTCATGTTTCTCCCCACCACCCTTGGCTAGTAAAATTCTGTCAAGGAGATGATTTCATTTCCACAGGGGAAAAGATTTTTTTGGACCTCAGCAATGATAACATTTCCAAATTTCATCTGCCAAAGGGCTAATGTTTAATATTGCTGGAAAACACTAGAGTTATATTTGCCTTCAAAACCAGTTTCTTGTATAAATATGAGTGTGTGTATGTATGTATGACTGCATAAACAAAGACACAAAATGTAGCTGACTTGTTTTTAGTGCAAAATTTATACCTTGATTTGAAGCTTCATTCTCCTCTACTCAGCCATCAAATCTTAGAATTCTTCAAAGACTGGTTCTAAACTCTCTTCTTATCTCTGAATTCTCACTATAAATAGCTATCTCATGTTCATAGCTTTAACTGCTGTCTAATGGTAGGAGGGAAGGAAAAGAAAATGGTGCAAAGCAGAAACTGTCAGGCATGAATGTCTTCCACTTTTCATTGAAAAGTCATGTCTGTGAACCTCTGTGTTTCTCAGTAAAGTAGAAGGTAGGGTCAGAATTTGGAGGATTTGAAATACTTGTTTTGTATAGATCAGAGAAAAAATGATAGGATTGCTGGGCCATATTCAGGATCCGTTGAGCATGGTGATTATATTTTGCTTTGTGGTTTTCCCTAGCAGCACATACCAGCTTCATTATATTTACGGAGAAAGTAGTTAGTTTCACGATGGTTGCAGTTTTGCCAATGGAGGCGATGCAAAGACTGAATGGGAAAGGAGTTTAGAGTAATAGAATGTTTCCTAGGATCATGGAATTTAAACTAGATTAGGAGGACAGTGAAGAAGAAAGCATTGATAGGTGGGAAGCACTACGCAGCTAATGAATTGGAAGTCTCTTAAGAGACGGATCTTCATGGTGAGAGTAGTTCATCAAGACAATTGGAAGTAATAAGATGGACTGCTTGAATAAACGATTCAAGAACAGTTAGGATGGCAAGATTATGATAATTGTGGAAGTAAATGGCTGAGCTGACGTGGAGTTACTTAATGGAATCGAGAAGGCCAGAGGACTACATGGATCACACATGTGGATACGGAAGTCACTCAGAATAATGGAAAGATTTGGAATGCAGAGAAGACTGAGTTAAGTTCCAAAGCCTTTGATGAATATGGAAGAATGACAAGAGATTAGTAGATACAACAGTGATGCAGAGGCAGAGGGGGTGGTATGACTGAATGGCATGAGCCTCAAGTGATCAGGGTCTTTACTAAAGAATCAGAGATAAATGGTGTAAAGCTAGAAATAGAGAACAAGGAAGAATGTGATTAGTAAACAAATAGCCTTCATCTGAGATGGCTACAGGGCATATATGTCTCTAAGGAACAGCTACTTTTCACTGGAGGAGGCAAAAAAACAAAAATACACATACACACCGAACCTTTTCAAGATGGAGTTAATATTATAGGACAAAACACAGGTAGTCGGTACTCAGTGAAAGGTGATTTAGTAATAAAGTTGATTGAAACACCAATATTACGTGCTTACTCCTTTTGGTTTTCATGTGTATTGGTGTTTGGAATGGAGTATGCCTATACAGATGGACTTTAATAATCTCACCATTAAAGAGATGAGGTCAAGAGTACTAGGATGGGTAAGAGAAATTATCAGAACGATGGGTGATGTCAGTGCAAAATTTATAAATCAAATGAAACATCTACTGTTTAAGGACTGTAGTATTCTATTTGTAAATGTGGTAAACTGATTATGCACCTGTTGGAATTAAATTTTCCTCAGTGTCTCATGCTGTTTAAAGAAAATGCTTCTAGGTTTAATATTCTTTGAGTTAATGATCATATGATCATGCTTATAAATTACCAAGATACAATAAAAATTGCTTTTTCTTTAATGATTCATTTAACCTACTAAGTGGTAAAATTAAAAAATTGTTTTCTCATTGAATGATGTCATTATCCTTTCTTGGAAATACTTTTTAAAAATTTCCCAGTGAAATAAATCTTCTCTTACTAAGCAGATATATTTGGCTGCACCCATCTTCCAGTGTTGGACTTGGTATATGTTTGAGAAAATCTCCTTGTGTTGAGCAATTTCCTCAAATCCATTTAGTATTGAAATATAAATTTATAATCAAGGCTATTTGTTGTTATTAAAAGTATCTACAGAGGTAATCATGTAGCTAACATAGATATAACACTTATATTGTGCCAAGTGTTGTTAAAGTACTTTACATGTATTAATTGATACTCAAAACAATCCTATGGGGGTAGTCCCATTATTATCATCATCCCACTTTTACAGATGGGTAAACTGAGGTACAGAGAGGATAAACTAACCTGTTGGTAAGTGGCAGAGCCAGGACCTGGACCCAGCTGTTTGAATCCAGTCTGTGATATTAACCATTATGCTAAATCACTTTATGTGATATCGGGAAGAATATGGCCCATGAAAAAATAAAACTTTTACATTTTCTTTCTTATTTTTTAGTCCCTGTGGATTACTTAGGATTCAGTGTTTAAGACTGAAGAACCCAAAATACAGTGGCTTAAACTTTGTGAGAGAAATTTATTTCTTACATAAAAGAGGACACGAGGTGGGCAGTGCAGGGCTGATATGGCAACGCCATAGTCATTGTGTCTGGACCCACTATCTGTTTCATCAGCCTTGTGAGTGTATTTCATTCCTGAGATCACTTCCTATACTAGGATGGCAGCTGGAACTCCAGCCACTGTGTCTGTCTTACAGGCCAGAAGGGAGATGAATAGTGAAAAAAGAAAAAAATGGACCACTTCTATCAGATTCAGCTTTCTTTAAACAAAGCCCCACTAATACTTTTGCTCTCATTTCATTATTTAGAATTCAGTCATATGGCCATACAGGCTGGGAATTGTGGTCTTTTGTTCTGGATAACAGCATAACTAGACAATGATTTCTGTTACTTAGAAAGGGAGAATGGATATTGGGTAAGTATCCAGCAGCCTGCGAGACACCATCCTTGGTATCCACATCCTTTCCTACTGGTCTTTTACACTGATTTTATCAGAACATTTTGGACTGAAAATTCATTTTTTTAAAAATATTTATCTATTTGGGAGGGCCAGAGATGGAGGGAAAGGGAGAGAGTGGGAGCATGAGTGGGGGAGGGGCGGAGGGAAAGGGAGAAGCGGACTCTCCACTGAGCTGGGAACCCAATGCTGGAGCTCCATCCCAGGACCCTGGGATCATGACCTGAGCCGAAGGCAGATGCTTAACTGACTGAGCCACCCAGGTGCCCTGGACTGAAAATTTAAATAACAGACACAGGTGAGGAGAAGGATTGAAAAAGAGTAGAATGGGGATTTTGTAGGCACTCATAGCATATGGTGAGAGTAACACAAAAAGCAAATTGTGGCAGGCACAAGTCATAATTGCTGTAGTTTTCCTTTAGAGTAAAACTCTTCCATAAAGTGACTAGTGAAGTCTGATTATATATTCACATAAAATATGTTATTAACAGGTTAATAAAAAGCAGTACTTTTTTTTTTGTACTGTTATGTTAATCACCATACATTACATCATTAGTTTTTGATGTAGTGTTCCATGATTCACTGTGTGTGGTTAATACCCAGTGCTCCATTCAACACATGCCCTCTTTAATACCCATCACCAGGCTAACCCATCCTCCTACCCCCCTCCCCTCTAGAACCCTCAGTTTGTTTCTCAGAGTCCATTGTCTCTCATGGTTCGTCCGCCCTCCGATTTCCCCCTCTTCATTTTTCCCTTCCTGCTATCTTCTTCTTTTTTTTTTTTTTTAACATATATTGTGTTATTTGTTTCGGAGGTACAGGTCTGTGATTCAACAGTCTTACACACTTCACAGCACTCACCATAGCACATACCCTCTCCAATGTCTATCACCCAGCCGCCCCATCCCTCCCACCCCCCACCACTCCAGCAACCCTCAGTTTGTTTCCTGAGATTAAGAATTCCTCATATCAGTGAGGTCATACGATACATGTCTTTCTCTGATTGACTTGTTTCACTCAGCATAATACCTTCCAGTTCCATCCACGTTGTTGCAAATGGCAAGATTTCATTCCTTTTGATGGCTACATAATATTCCATTGTGTGTATATATATATATATATATATATATATATATATATATACCACATATTCTTTATCCATTCATCTGTTGATGGACATCTTGGCTCTTTCCATAGTTTGGCTATCGTGGACATTGCTAAGCAGTGTTTTTTAATTGGGCTTCTTGTCCCTACATGGGAAGGGAGTGGATGAAAAAATTATCACTTTGTGTCATTTATTTAGGTATGTAAGAGAAGATTGATTATTGAACTGAGAGAGTTCTAAATGATCAGAGGGAAGTTCCTTTCTAATTCTCCCTGTCTCGTCCACCCCCCTTTAAAGAGTGGAAGACATGCTATGTCTGATTTCACATGGAGTTATGGGAGTTTTATTATACAGAAAAAGAAAAACAAAGTATTTTGGAGGAAAAACATTTCATTGGAAAAGTTTTGTTTCCCCCCCCCCAACTGAAGTTAGTAGTAAGCTTCTGATCGTTACTTAAGTTTATTTCTTGTTTTATTTACAGCTTGGATCTCTTTATTGCTTTTGGTAATACATAAAAAGTTTTCATGAAAGTAGAGAATATTTTGCATGATATACATTTAAAAAAACAATATATGAAACTAAATATCATGATCCATATTCTTATTTCCCTGTAAGACAGTGTGCTTTGGAATACAGGGTAGCTATAGTAAAGTCTTATTTATTTTCAGGGGAGATTAAGTACACCTACTTTTTTCTAAAGATGGCCTAAGTATGAATATTTATATGACTTTGTCATTTATACACACTCTATCAACTATCACATTTTAGATGACTTAAGTTTTCAATAAGTGACCTGAGGATTTGAATTAGAATGAGAAAACCTTCTACATCTTTATTTCAAGAGTGTATTAGGAACAAATTCTGACCTTAAGGGTCAAAGGTACTGGATGGATGATCATGGATTTAACAAGGAATTCTTTTCTGTCTCCTCTTTTCTATTGTGTTTTTTTTGTTGCTGCACAATTAGTAAACCCAGTTTACTAGTGTTATTGATGTTCTTTGTTTTGTTTTGTTGCTTGTGGAAACCTGATTAGAGCTTTTGAGAGTGAATTTTCAGTCAGAAATGATTTATTTTGTGTATCTAAGCTGGATTCCAGCTGTTTGAGGTTTTTCTCTTAGAAGTCTAGGTTTCATAGAGCATCTAGATTGAAAAGGCAGTTCTGGTTAGATGCCTCTCCTTGTCTTTCTTTTTTTTTTTTAAGATTTTATTTATTTGACAGAGAGAGAGACACAGCGAGAGAGGGAACACAAGGAAGGGGAGTGGGAGAGGGAGAAACAGGCTTCCCGCCGAGCAGGGAGCCCGATGTGGGGCTCGATCCCAGGACCCTGGGACCATGACCTGAGCCAAAGGCAGATGCTTAACAACAGAGCCACCCAGGCCCCCCTTTCCTAGTCTTTCTTAAGCAGTTTAAATTCTTTGTTTTTCTAAGTTTCGAAGAATTTTACTTAGATTTTCATGTTAAAAATCGGTATTTAAGCTTCAATTTGTTACACTGATAGAATTATAGATTCCAAAATTTGCTTGTAAAAATGGCTAGTTTTTTATTTTGTTATGTTATGTTAATCACCATTATGTCATTAGTTTTTGATGTAGTGTTCCATGATTCATTGTTTGCATATAACACCCAGTGCTCCATTCAGTACGTGCCCTCTTTAATACCCATCACCAGGCTAACCCATCCCTCCACCCCCCTCCCCTCTTGAACCCTCAGTTTGTTTCTCAGAGTCCATAGTCTCTCATGGTTCGTCTCCCCCTCTGATTTTCCCCCCTTCATTTTTCCCTTCCTACTATCTTCTTCTTTTTTTTTAACATGTAATGTATTATTTGTTTCAGAGGTACAGGTCTGTGATTCAACAGTCTTACACAATTCACAGCACTCACCATAGCACATACCCTCCCCAATGTCTATCACCCAGCCAAAAAATGGCTAGTTTTAAGGAAGGAAGGGTTTTTTTTTTAATTATTTGTGCTTTTCTAATTTCAATTAATCAAATCAGAATTCACTCCAAGAAAAGTGCCACAGTATATATCAAAAGAACATTTCCTTAGTGCTTCTGATTCAGAAATTATAACCTCTAATAATGTGAAGAGACAAACTTCTATTCATATTTACCATATGATTTATCATACCCGAATTTTTTGCATGAATTCTTGCCTTCTTATTTTTTTCACCAAAATGTAAGCAGTTTCAAACATATAGTTTTGACTTACATGACTTGTCAGACTCTTCTGTTTATTATTAAAGCAGAGTTGCATATCTTCCTTCATAATGCTACAAATGTTAAAAGTTCTACACAATAACATTTTCTGGAAAGGTATTGGCCATCATTATTCTTAAGACTACAGATTTCTGTTGACTTTCAAAACTTGTTGGTTTTTTTTAGATAAGCTTTCAGTTTTATCATATTCACATCATACATACCTGAGAGAGCATCTGTAAAAATCTCAATTCTGTTTTTATGTGAAGTCCCAGTTATAATATACTTCTCATGACACTATATCAGGTTACTTATCAGCTTACTTTTTAGAAAGGTCATTTGTGATTGTTTCCTTGTTGACTATAATCCTTAGAAGAAAAGCCCCCCTTGAAAATTATATACCAGCACTAAAAATATATGTCTGTAATCATAATCTTACTGGGTTCAATTGATCAATAACCACCCCCTGAACTACCGTATGGTCACATTAACTTAGTATGGATTTCTATGAGGTTTTCATGGTTCTAATATCAATGAAGAGAAGAAAGTTGTATCTCACATTCTATTATCACAGTATTAATTTTAATCTTTAGAAAGTCACTTAACATACGCAGGCTGTCGTTACTTTTGTGATTATGTAGAAGTTCATTGTTCTGTATGGTAGCCACCAGCCACATACAGCTCTTGAGCACTTGAAATGGGGCTAGTCCAAATTTAGTGTGCTATAAGTATAAAGCACACACTAGATTTTGAAGACTTAGTGCAGAAAAAGGTGTAAATATCTCACTAATAATTCTTTTATGTTGATTATTTGTTGATATGATATATCTTAGATATATTGGGTTATGTAAAATATATTATTGAAATTAATTTCTCATCTTTCACTTTTCTTTTTAATATATGGCCATTAGCAGATTTAAAATTATATACACATAGCTTGCATTATATTTCTGTTGGACAGTGATACTTTAGCAGATATAAGACTAGAGATGATCTCTATGGATCCTTCTGTTCCCAGCATTGTGGTGATTCTGATTGATGTCCTGATTGACTATGGAGCCGTCATTTTATTTTTGATTGTTATGATATTGCTGTCTCTATTGAGGACTTTTACAGTATGTTACTTTGGAATGTAGAGCTCTTGGAAAATCCTTTCTGTTTCTCAGGGCATAAACCAAACTTCTTCGCTTTGGAGAATTTCACCTTTAAACTTTTTATTATGCCTAAATTTTCTCATTTCTGAAGTTGGATCTTTCTACCTGGTAAGCTGTTATCATGCCTTTCTTCATCATTTTATTGTTAAAAACCTCACATTTATTGATTTTATCTAGTGATCGCATTTTTCCATCCAAAACTTTTGACTTCTCAGAGTTTGAGTTCTGTCTTCATTAGGTCTAGAATGGATAATAGAATGAATGAATATAGGATTTAGAGTGAAAAGTCTTAGATTCTAATTCTGGTTCCTCATCTAATAACTTACTAACTTAACAATCCTAGACAAGACAATTGTCTTCCTAAACCTCAATCTTTTTATCTGTAAAATGGATATTATGAGGCTCAAATAAAACATTATGTAAATATTGTTACCACTTACCCATGTTCTTATTCAGAAATATTTTCCTTTTAACCTTCTTGACAGCATTCGACTTCAAGGGTACTGTCCTTTCCTAGTGTCCTTTATTCCTTGCTATTTACTCCTATTATTATTTTAGGTCTTCTCTTTCTCTCATCCATTGATATTTGTGTTTCCACGATCTTTAGTCCTTCTAAGAAACTATGGTTATAAAGGAAAAATAGAGCAAATATCTTATTGCTCACAAAATGAAAGCATCACTTGGGATTTGCATGTAGATTTTTAATAGCCGAGATCATAGACTGAGAGAAAAGTTCCAAATACCAAGAGTGGGGGAAGGGAGAGCACCACATATTGAAGAATACAAGACCCTAGGTGAAGGGAGAACCCAACACATACTGAATACTTATCATGTGCCAGGCACTGCTCTTGATAGATGATTTTATGTTACCTCATTTTATTTCATGTTCACTACAATTTTTTAAGGGAGTTTTGTTTTTTCCTCCTATCTTATAGAGAAAGGAACTTCGGGCCAGGCCATTAAGTAACTTGCTTTCAAGTAATTCAAGTCTCTCCTTATTGTTTATCTGCATTCCCCCCGACCCCAGACCATTGTTTGGTAAGCACTATTTACTTTGGGTGCTTGAGTTCTATGCTAACAATGTAGATAGAGTTGGTCTCCAGTGTACTAGTGAAACTAAATGAAATTTGAGTGTTTTTAAACAAGGATACCAGATACGATATTTATGAAATGAATTTTGTACTGTTTTGGGAAACATAGATCTCTAGACCGGTCTTTAGAGTGGGTGGAAGGAGGGTGGTGGTAATTCAGAAGGCCTTCCTTTCCCGAGCTAAAAATGCCAACAGAACTTTCAGGTCTGAAAGCTGCTCAACACTCAAAGTGAAACCCTCTCAGTGTCTGGTTTTCTTTCCCACATTCCCTTAGGACCTGGCTCTCACTCTTCAGCCAGCTACTTCCGTTACGGGTAGGCAAAGCTAAAATGGTAATTGTAAATTTGTGAATTATGCTGTGCCTTTCAGGGCTAACTCCAGACTCACTTGAAATGTCTTCACAAATGTGGCTTATAACAATCTGCGTGCTTCCCTCAAAGCTTTCCTCTCTGTCCATGCTTTTCTGCTTATTAGCTCCCTCGTGTTCTACCCCACACATGTCTCTTAGGTTCCACCAGTCCATTCTTCCCTCCTGACTTGCTGACTTCGTTTTTGGAACGGCCAAAAGATGCTGGATACTTTGTGCTTTCGAAGTCTTATGGCAAATGTGCTCTATGGACTCCAGTGTAGAATTTGTGGCAGGAATGAATGGACTCTTGAGAAAGAAATACCATATTTTCAAGTCCATGTTCTCATACTAAAGAAGGCCAGACAAGACATTTATAAAATATGATTTCTAAGTGCACAGGTTTCTAAAGAAATCTTTTTTCCCTTAAGGAGAAAAGAGGCATCTGTTGTATTTCTAGAACAAATAACCCTTAACCTCTTTCTTCTTCATTTTCTCTTTCATTTACATGAATGAATATTTGAGAAGCTCTTATCTCCACGTTCAGACCTCTACAATTTTTCTACTTAAAAAAGAAAGTTATGTGAAGTGTTATTATTACATTGGGTAATTTTATTTCAAACTAAATACCAGAATATTATAATTCTTTTATCCTACTGTGTGATTGTCTTTTGTACTTTCACTTAATTCTCCCTCCTCTTTAGCCTCTTGGAATTTTGCCTCTGAAGCTTGAATTTCCTTCCCTTTCTTCTACAAAAATGAGATGCAGAACAAGGCATGGCTTGAAGTCAAAGTAAATTCCCATCTTTAAGTTCTAGCAACCGATACAGGCTCCTTAAGGCCAAAGCCTGCCTATTAGCCACTTGGCTGTTGGGTGACTATATGTTCTAGGAAAGGGTACTGGACTAACTCTAAGAATGTGGAGTGTTGATATACTGTTACCAAAAATTAAAAAAAAAAACACCACTCTGTGTATTAAGTATTTGTCTGGCAGGATACTGAAAACCTAAAATATAGCCCACACATACAAACTTGTTGGAAGACAAAATACATTTTTCACCAAGTTAGAGTCTCATAGTGAGAAAAGCCAAGCTAGTTTGGATTTTAAAGTTTTCCTCCCATTTTCCCCTACTACCAAGCTCCACAGGGCCCCCTAATCATGTAGCACTGAAAAGAAAGTACTTTCTGCATTTTTAAATACTGTTACTGCTTTTGACTCCCCAGCATCTCAGTTTACATATGCGAAAGAAAATAAAAAAACTATAAGGAACAGACGTTAGCTAGGATGGTATTTAGGAGGGAATTAAGATGTAATTAGAATTACTTAGGTGTGCCCATACATCAGTTTTGCCATCTTTAAAGCAGAACATAGGTAATCCTAAAACTGTGTGTGTATATAAATCTTGTCAGCTTTTTAATATATTCTTAAACATTTCCCAGTGGAGGTTTGTTAAATGTTCTGAGATATTTTCTTGCTAATATTAGATTATATACACATTAAATACTCTACAATATTTTCCTGTAAAATGTTGCACATGAATGTTTCACCTTTCAAAACTGGTAAAAGCAAGAGTATGTTGCAGAAAGTCAGCTTATAAAAAATGTAGATGGTACTGTAAGCGGTATACCCTGGTTATTTGTTATAGTACTTAATTCAACAGAGCTCAGATAATTTCCACATATGGAAATATGATGGACTAATACAGAAATAGATAAGCCCTTGAAGGTAAAATATGATTTTGACCATTTGACTATTTAGTTGGTATTAGAAGTTTTTTTACTTTGGGTAGAGTGTTAATTATACAATATTTTTTCTACTTAGAACAAAGAAGGTATCTTCAGTGGTCTCTAGAATATGTTCCAGTGCACCTCATACAAATTTGGTATTGATTTGGTTTTTTACTTTGGTTTTACTTCGAAACCTAGAATCAAACTGGGACTGTATCAGGTTTGAGCAAATCATAAAAATTTGTGGATAATTTGCATCAGAATTTTTAAGTTTTGCAGAATCTGAAGGACCGTTCAATTCAGTCCTTTCATTTTATACTTGGAGAAACTAAGGCTGAGAATCTCAGTATGTTTCTGTTTAAGGTTTTGTAACTGTTTAGTCAAAGAGCCAGAACTAAAAATGAGAATCTCAGACTCTGGCTTATCATAAATTAATTATGGAGTCTAAACTGGGAGAAGAATGTTCACTAGAAAGAAAAGAGTTAACCTCTCACTATAGCAGAACATATATATCTCTCGACCTATTTGTAGATGAACCAGTCATTTCTGTCGAAATTCATGATAACCTTAAGACCATTCTAAGTCATTAATGTTGTTGGCTCCAGTAAGTGAAACACTGCTCAAGTGAGAATAGCTGTCTTTCCTTTCTCTTGCATTTCTAAATTATCAATGCCACATGATTGATATCTCAGAAATACCTTCCAGATGGCTTTACTGTTTGTTTACTGAACTGTGTTGCAAAACTGCTTGTTCCTCATTCAGGCTGGTCAGATAGGGTTGGTTTTTGTTTTTGAGGTAAAGAAGACTGTTTGCATATAAATTCATTGTGTTTTGTGTGTGTGTTAAAAAAAACTTCATTTTTCCAAGTAGTTTGATGAATTAAAACCTTTTAATTTTAGTTTTTTATCTGTGTAGAATTTTACTTTTAATAAAGCTTGGGGGAAAGTAAAACATCCCTTTCTAAAGTTTCTCAAAAAATATCAGGGTATCCCTGCAAACAGTCCCTTTTTCTTCCCTCCATTACTCAACTCAATCCCCCCAAAATATTTGCAGAAGTGGAGTTCTAAGGCTGGTAAGAGCCATCAAACTTAGGATTTCCCATGAGATCCTCTTAGAAGGGATTAAGAAGACTTCAGGAGCCCCTTCTCCTCCACACCCTCCCCTAGTGCTCCATCTTTTCTGTCTTTTGTCACTCATTTCCCTCCCTGAGGTTGATTTGCTGGTTTTGTCATCTTAAAATTATAATGCCTAAAGGATGATAAATTCTGTGTTCAGTGAGTAGTTTTGAGATTTTTATAACTCTTTAATTGCAGGCATTTAATCCTGTGTTTAGAAAGCTATGTGTTACGATGCTCAAACCCTCTGGCGCTTTCCCCGTCTCCTCCCAAAAGACCACCAACAAAACCCCAGGCAGTAACAATGTATTGAGCACCTTCTCTGTTTCAGACCTAACTCTATGTCCTACAGCAGTGCTCTTACGGGAAGTCATACTATGTGATTTTACATTTGAGGAAACGGAAGCCCTCTGAGGTCAAGTGATTTAATCATTAGTCTCTACAAGTTCTCTTGTGCATTCAGTTTTGCAGTCACTTCCTACCCTTACCCCATCCCTGGTACCAGGGAAATGCCGATCTGCTTCCTGTCACTATAAATGAGATTCTTTCCCTAGAATTTCATATAAGTAGAATCACACAGTATACAGTGTTGGGTCTGGCTTCTCCTCCACATTTTTTTGAGATTCATCTGTTCTGCTGAGTATATCACCAGTTCGTTTTTTTTCACTGCTGAGTAATGTTCCCTTATATGCCACAGTTTACGCATTCATATGTCTGTGGAATCCTTTCCAGGTCCAGTCAACTTTTCATTTGACAGTTTATGTCATATGTATTGTCCCAGATTTGTAAATAATTAGGTTATAACGTGATTATATCTTTGTATCTTTGGAGGGAGGGCTGTAATGTTGGACCTTTTAGATAATGGTGTTAATGTCCTGGCAGATGCTGTCCAATTTCCTCTTGCTATTCGTGGCTCGATCTTTCAACTTAGGGTTTAAGCTGATGAGTTTGACATGGGTAGGGATTATTACATTTTCTTTATAGTCCTCCCACTACTGAGGACAGGAACTACCATACACTCACCTTTGTAGTTTGTAACTTCACAGTAATAACAGAAGCAGTAGTAATAGGTGATATTGAGCACTTAGTATAATAATTATATGAAGTTGGTGCTATTTTTTGCATTTTACCTGTAAACAGACACAGGATTTATACAACTTGCTTGTCTGATTCTGTAGCCCTCCCCTTTTAACTCTGCTGCCTCAGTGCTTAATAATTGTGGGACAAACAAATGAATGTGTAGAAGAATAAGGATTGCTTCATAGTTCTCTGGATATGGTGTTAGTTACACAAAAGTATATAACTTCGTCTGAAATGACTCATTGGTAGTCTTAGTTTTCATCATCCTTCCCTGTTCCCACAATAAATGATGTGACTTTATTAATCATATACACACAGAGCAATATCTAGAACTCCATTATGGTTGCCAGAAATGAGGTTACTCTCTGAGGCAGAGACAGTCTAGATGAATTCCTACTTGGATGGTGACAAGCAAGTAATCGGTCTTCATTATGTTAAAGCACTGAGATTTTTTTGGCTTGTTTACTGCAACAGCTAGTGTTAATGACCTTGATTTTATTTATTTATTTTTTTAAAGATTTTATTTATTTATTTGACAGAGAGAGAGAGAAAGAGATCACAAGCAGGCAGACAGGCAGGCAGAGGGAGAGGGAGAAGCAGGCTCCCTGCTGAGCACAGAGCCCGATGCGAGGCTCAATCCCAGGACTCTGGGATCATGACCTGAGCCGAAGGCAGACGCCCAACTGACTGAGCCACCCAGGCGCCCCATGACCTTGATTTTATAGTGTCATTAAGTTTCATACTTTATGTCTGTATTTAGTTGTGGTTTTGAAAGGAGTTATTATTTTTAAACTAATTTGTTAATCTATCAAAAGATATTAAAAATCTGTCTTAAAGTTGATGTGTGGTTTAATCTATTATCTTAAAGAACAATATAAGTTTTTAGATGGCTTTAATATCTGTTGCTTTCAACAGAATTCAGTTTGTAAGTTGACATGTTACAAAGTTTAAACAAATATTACTAAATTAGATTAATTTAGAAGTAAATAATGAGATGAGATTCAGTAGTAGGTCCTGAAAACTCCACTTGGAATATCATTGTTAAACACAAATCTGGTCATGTCATTCTTGTGGAGCATAGGGCCTTTTGCCTTATAGGTAAATTTCAAACTCAATTTGGGGTGGTCTGGCCTGTGCCAGTCTCCCTCCACTCTGCTTCCTTGTCTCCAGGCTCCAGTTACATTAAACTTCCTTAGTTCCCAAAATACTCAATGTTCTCTTTTCTCTAAATCTTATAGATACTGTCTCTCCCTGCTTTCTTCTTCCCCTTCTTCCTTTACATACCACCTTAAATATGGCATTTTTCTGGCTAGCCTTCCATGACAAAGCCAAGGTTAGGCACCCTTCCTTTGTGCTCCTATAAACACTGTGTCCCTTATATTGATACACTTTTTGTAATATTGTAGCACTTTTCACTTATATGTACACCCCACTGGATGGTGAACTTCTGGAAAACAGGGAAAATAGCTATTCCCAGCACTTGGCAACCTGCCTGGTACATAGTCAACTCAGAGTAAATATTTGTGAAATATTGAATGTGTGAATAAGTGAATGAATGATGAATGAGTGTGAATAATGCCCCAATCTACAAACTTTATGGTCTTACTTTTTTTACTCAGGTACAGATCCTAGTAAATTAACAAGCTAACTATATCAGCGTCCCAGTCCTGCCTTTTAGACTTGATAGTTTTACACTACAGTCACTTACATTGCATTTGAGGTATTTAAAATAGCTCTAGGGGCACCTGGCTGGTTCAATCTATAGAGCATGCAACTCTTGATCTCAGGGTCATGATTTCAAACCCCATGTTGGGTATTGAGCCTACTTACAAAAAAAAAAAAACATTAAAAAAAGATGAGCGACTCATATTTTAGACTTACTTATGCATATTTATGTCTATATAAATTCATGCCAAATTATCAGTATAAAAAATTAATACAAACTGATATTAAGGACAATCATTGGAAGTTGTTAATAAGTGTCAGGGTAGCTAATTTAAACATATACAAATTTCTGGGCACCTGGGTGGCTCAGTCAGCTATGCATCTGCCTTTGGCTCAGGTGTTGATCCCGGAGTCATGGAATCGAGCCCCAGGTCAGGCTCCCTCCTCAGCGGGGAGTCTGCTTCTCCCTCCCCCTCTGCCCCTCTCCATTGCTCGTGCTCTCTCTCTCTCTCTTTCTCTCAAAATAAATAAAATCTTTTTTAAAAAGTTTCTCAAAAAATATACACAAATTTCTTTAGAAACTGAATGTGAAAAACCCCCAAACTCTAGAATTGCTGTTAAAAAAAAGAATCCAAAAAAGTTGGTACCCAATTAGAAATATATGAAGTATGATGTTATCAGTTACTACACAGATAAAAATTTCTCTCTTTCAACATATATCTTTTGAGTGACTAATATGTTATGCATTGCTGTAGGCACTTGGGATACATAATTGAACAATGTTAACTTCCTGAATGCTTTAATAAATAGGAAAAAATGGAGCCTAGAACACATACACACACACACGTTTATGCATATATGTAAAATACTAATTAGTATGTTTTAGATAAGCCTATTTCTGAAACCAATACCAAAAGATTTTAGGATTATTTAAAGTGAGATATTAAAGTTACTGTGAAAAAAACTAAATGATGGTAGGATTTGGGAGGAAAGGGGGAATTGTGCTTTGAATTTCCTTAAATGTAATAAACAAATACAATTGATCTTCAAGAATAATATACCTGGCCCGTATGGTAGACTGTGTTATTGTTCAGAAACCTTTGCTGCTCCTCCCTATCCTATTGGCCTCATGCCAGGCCTTAGCTTTGCCTTGACTAATAAAATAAGAGTGGAAATGATTTATGTTTACTTATGAGCAGAAGTTTTGAGTCAGAACATAGTGTCCTATATTCTCTTTTCTTCTCTGCTCTGACAACCAGCAGATCTGATAGATGCTTCTTCCTCACCCTAACGTCTGAAATAAAAATGACCTGTAAGATGAGCCATTGCCAACCCTTGTTTGACATGTAACATGAGCAAGAAAAAAAAAAATGTTGAAAGCCATTCAAATTTTATTACGGCAACATAACCTCACCCAGTGGTTGTCCAACTTGAGCATGCATTAGAATCACGTGAAGATTCTGTTAAAAGGCGATTGTACAGGTTTTACACTGTTGGGCCCCTTAGAGTTTCTGAATTCAGTAGGTCTGGGGTGGGGACCAAGAATTTGCATTTCTCACAAGTTACCATCAGATGCTGAGGTGCTTCAGAGCCCGCACTTTGAGAACTCACCTTTCCTGATACAGCCCGTGAATTCATATTCCTGGATACTCTAATTACTTAATAAATATTACAGCAACAAAATGCGGACTATTTCCCAACTTCATTAATAAAGAAGTAAACTCTGTAAAATGCTCCTTTGATTTGTGGAATATGGACACACAAAATGTCGTAAGAAACCCTAAATTTGGTAGAGTGGATTAGATAACCATGGAAATTACTATCATATTAGTCAGATTCAAATAAAAGGTGCTAAAAATATACAAAGAGCAAAGGGAATTTGAGAAAGAAACAGTCACATCTGATTGTGGGAGAAAATGCCATCCTGATGGACTTAGTAGGAATTCTCTCAAAAAAGGAGGGTAGTTAAAGAGGTCATTGCATATGGAAGGACCACGGATGACCAAAATGAGAGAGGTGAGAAAGTGTGAAATGCATCTGAACGTAACACTAATAGAGTTCGCTACTGAGAGACAGATAAAGGAGAGTCTCTTTCAGAAGTCCAGTTTCTAACTTGGTCTGTAATGAAACACAGTGAAGCTTCAGTTCAGTACTGTTTTTTGTATTCATGTTTACATTGAGGTGCTTTGGGAGTTTTTGTTGCTAAAGGTGGCAAATTAATACCAAGGGTAGGCCTTATGATTGTCCAGGAAGTCCTGGAGAGACTGCTGTGAATAATAGCTATTGTCGAAGAGGAAGTGGGTGAGAGAGGCCAGCATGGAGTCTTGACCAAAGGACACTCCCCAGTACGTCAGGTTTAGCTAGGAGACATGTGGAAGTGAGGAAATGGAAATTGGTTCCATGCGCTTCAGTCCTGTGTAGTCTTTGCATAGAACTAGTTGGAAGAGCATTGCTCTCTGTGTTCACATGTTTTGTGGTTTCTTTTCTATGGCCCAAGGTCCCACTGCTTCTCTGTGGTATTTCTCCTCCACAGGGAGACCTCAGCAGGCAGAAAGGGAGTTGACTGGGATGTAGAATGATTTTAGTGTTGTGTGAGGGTGTCTAGGAACAAACTGTTTTCAGGGAGATCACTTAACCTCTTTGGGCCTTGGTTTCTTAATTTGTAAAATATAATTCTCTCAGGTTCCAGTATTCCATTTTTCTAATACTTTCGGCCAACAAAATTCCGGTATGTGTTAACTTGCCCAATTTCTATTATACATACCACAAATTAAGTTCATAATCTTTGAGATGCATGAAGTACGCTGCAGTATTTGAAATAAATGTATTTCTTTTAGAGTTAGGATACTCTGTAGTGCTCAATCAGAAAATAGTTTTCTAAAAGCTTCCAAAATTTTGTTTTTACTCCATTACCTATAGATGGCGTATTTTATTTTTAGATTTGAACTTTGATACTGAATAAGCATAAACTTATGAAAAAGCATGGCCTAATGTTATAGTTTCAAATAGCTGCTTATTTTGTTCAGTATGAAAACCAATTGCCATTATTATTTTAATGACATAGATACCAACATGCATTTGAAAACAAATTAATGTTGATTCAAAGATTCTGTATAATTGAAAACATTTGTTTTATTTTATTTTATTTTTTTTTAAAGATTTTTTATTTATTTATTTGAGAGAGAGAATGAGAGAGAGCAAGCACATGAGAGGGGGCAGGGTCAGAGGGAGAAGCAGACTCCCTGCCGAGCAGGGAGCCCGATGCGGGACTCGATCCAGGGACTCCAGGATCATGACCTGAGCCGAAGGCAGTCGCTTAACCAACTGAGCCACCCAGGCGCCCGAAAACATTTGTTTTAATCTTTTACAACCATTATGGGAGGGAGAAAAAATGAAAATACTTGCCAGTCTTGAAGTCTTTAAAAAATGGATTGGTTCAGAATTGTGGTTATAATTCTGTTTAATGTAAATAATTTGTGGCTATTGCAATGCCATGATCTTAAGGAACTTGCAAAGTTTTTCCTTGGATTTACATAAAACACCATTTTGATCTTAAATTTGGCTTTTGCCTCTAGTTAATTTGTCAGGTCTAAACACATGCCATTTCCTCAGCAACTGCAAACAGGCCTTTCATGTTAGGTCCAATACAACTCAAATCTACTCCTTTTACAAGTATTTTAAAGCTTGACTAGTATCGGGGTGCCTGGGTGGCTCAGTCGTTAGGCGTCTGCCTTCGGCTCAGGTCATGATCCCAGGGTCCTGGGATCGAGCCCCGCATCGGGCTCCCCGCTCCGCGGGAAGCCTGCTTCTCCCTCTCCCACTTCCCCTGCTTGTGTTCCCTCTTTCGCTGTGTCTCTCTCTGCCAAATAAATAAATAAAATCTTTAAAAAAAAATAAAAAAAAAATAAAGCTTGACTAGTATTGCTATTACTGTTTCATTTTGGGAGGGAAATTCATCCTAATTAGCATTTCTTTTAGAAACATTCTGTAAGTGATTCTTGGTTCATATTTAGGACACACCAGAAAAAGTGCACAATAATCATCTGGGGACTTACAAACACACTTGATTACCCGTAACTGCTGCCTGCTTCAGTAACGTCCCTTAGGTTCTTGAGAACAAAGCTAAACACCAATGTTCCATTCCATATGAAATAAAGTACTGTAAAATATTTGCCAGAATCAAAAATAACATTTTTGATGCTCTTGGAGAATTCACTTATATTTAAAGAAATCCAATTGAAAATTAGTTTGAAGATATATAATGTGTTCATGAAGCAAAGAAAATAATCGTCCTCAAATTTCTTGATTTGTTGCTATTCCGACTTCAGATTTTTGTATGAGGTTCTTAAGATAGGAACATAACATTAGTTATTTTGCTTTCTCATATACAGTGCCATATGCAGACTGAAACTGAGCTCTCTCAGTCTATTAGTCAAATAATATTAGATCTAAGAGAAAAAGTCTCTTGTGTGTATGTAAGCAATGAATGTATTTTAATTGAGCACCCCAAGTTCTGAGTAGTAAATTGAAATTGTTGATTTAAGCTATTGGAGCATGCTATGTGATTAAGACAGTGAAGTGTTTTTTTTTTTTGTTTGTTTGTTTAAACAAAACGAAAACAAAAGGCTGGAATTAATTCCATGTCGATCTTTTTTTGTTATTCTTATGATAAACAGGTGTCAACCAAAATTCTATAGTTGTTGATCAAGTTTCAGTTACTAATTTATAACTGAGTACTTAGATGAGTTTCTACACTTGAAAATGGATTAGGAAAATTAATTAGAAAAAGTGGTTTATTCTTTTATGTGAGTTTTCAAAACAAAATAAGAAAAATTTAACTTTAAGTTGAGTTCAACAAAGATGATGCAGATGGCCTCAAGAGCAGCCTAATCCCAGAACTTGCACATCCCTTGTGGAAACATTGACATTTTCATTAACATTAGGAAACCACCAAATACATTAATCCTGTCCAACTCTGCTGAATGGGCTAGACTTGGCATATATCTAGCCAGAAAAGGGAGCCAGAGAAATAAGAATATACCAGGGCTGCTCAGTCTCTAACATAAATATATTAATCAACTTATGGATATACTATAACCTTCCTTTTTTAGAAGTCAACTAGATTCAGGAATATGTCATTTTCAATGCTGTATTGGTTTAGGATATATGATTTTAAGATCTTCCAATGCTGTACTAAAACTTTTTTTTTTTTTTGAGAGAGAGAGAGAGAACGCATGCGAGTGTGTATGAGCGGGGGCGGGGGTGGGGTGGCTGGGAGGGGCAGAGGGCCAGAGAGAATTTTAAGCAGGCTCCATGCCCAGCGAGGAGCCTGCCCGCAGGCCTCGATCTCACAACCCTGATGACCCAAGCTGAAATCAAGACTTGGATGCTTAACCCACTGAGCCACCCAGGGTGCCCAAGTGTATTAAAACATTTCAGTAAAATCATGGACTTTTTCTTTCATTAAAAAAAAAAAACTATATAAAATTGCATGAGTTTTCTTTATAATAAATACAATGAGTCACAAATTTGAAGCATTTAAATAGGCATTCTGGTTCCTTTTTTAACTTTCACATTAAACTTTTCAGTCATATTCACTCCAAATATATTTATGTTTTTAATACCAGTAATAATTAGACAAATCAAAACTTTGATTTTGATTCAGCTATTATCTGTAACTATTATTTATAATTAACTTTATATGTCATTCTTTTTATACCTTCTATATGCCTGAACTTTAAGCATTTTCTGTTTTAAATAATTTTGTTCACATATAATAATGTAACTTGTTTTTGATACTGAGTGACTTAGGTGATTACAATATAATCAACAGAATAGAATATTTTAAGGCTTATCAATGTACTCAACTATTTTAAATCTAATTCATCTCTATTTATTGCCAGTCTTTTAGCATCGTTAATTATGGTTTTGCATGTACTGCTTTTCTCAAATCAAATAATTTAAGAAGATAAATGAAGAAAAAGACTGGACAAAGAAATTTGAAGCTGAATTATAAATATAAAGCACGGTAGAGTAATTAAACTCTTGAGAAGCACTACTGATACAAGAAATTTTGTGTCATAACTTGTAGTCAAGGTTATAACTTTTAGTCAAGGTTATTTTTATTCTTATGAGAAACAAACACAGAGCTTTGCATATACCTTTTTTTTAATGGTCAGAGATGGCATATAATTTATCTTTCCCTTCCTCAAGAAATAAGCAATACAGTGTTTTCTGTGTATTAGCTGCCCAATAAAGAAATGACTGTTGAGCGAATAAAGATAGATGATGTAATATTTAATCAATATTTGAGTTTCCTTTTAATCAATTCAGTGATTAAAAATGGACAGAACTCTGAAATTGATACTTAATGCATGTTTCTTTCTTTCTTTCTTTTTTTAATCCTTGTAGTCACCTAATTATCCATGTTGATTGGGGATATAGTTTCTGAAAATTTTAATCTAAACTATCTACTTTAGTTTGTAATTTTACAAAACTTTTACAACAGTGAAGTTGACTACTTTGAGTTTACATTCTCTGCCATTGTGGGGGTGAAATAGAGATGAATAATTTGCACTGTTTAATCTGTTCCTAAGTACTCAAGTATTGATGTTTTAAATGAAACTACACAATATATAAATATATACTTGTAAAAAATTTTTTAGTAATATATAAATAGAGAGTAAAAGGTTATGTTCTTTTCATGCATCTTAACCCATTCGACTTCATTAGGTAGCCTACTATCAAGGGTTTCAGATATTTCTTTTTGACCACTTTTTCATATGTATATAAACAACATTTGTACGTTTTCTCATTAATTATATTTCAGCATTGATATTTAATATAGATAATAATGTAACATTTAATCATTATTGAGATTATATCTATAGAATTCCTTCTTTTATTTGATGGTGTTTCTTATCAGGTCTTTCTATAGCAGACTAATCCAATAGTTGGTCTTGTAATCTTAAAGTTAAAAAAGAAAAGGTTCCCTTTGAACCTTTGCAGGAATAAGTTCCACATCAGTAAGTATTACAAAACAATAAGCAAATGTAATAATATTAGTAGCAGGCCAGTAATCTCAAGGCAAATTCAGGGGGGTTTTTTGTATGGTTTTTAAAAAATTTTTTTATTCTCGATGGTGAGATCAATTTTTTGTTTATGTTACTAGTGACAGAATAATTCATTCTATTTTTCTATTGTGATTTCTAATAACACTAGCAGTAAATAAAATGATAAAATAATTGGTAGAATTTCAGAATTAGAAGGCATTCAGTCAGTCAATTATGAAGGTAATTTACTTCCAGGCTCTTGTTTAACAGACAACAAAATTGAACCCTAAAGTTAAATGATTTACTCCAGGTTGGTAGTGAAGTTATGACTGTGAATCATTCAAATCAAGAGTCTTTTCCACTGTAGCATGCACTGCCTTCAAGAAATATTTTAAAGATTTATTGAGTACTACATCTTTTATATTCCATTATGTTTACCAAATAAAAAAAGTGGGAAACAAAATAGTTTTCATTGTTTTCAGCTTAATAGAGACCATAATGATATAGCACATGTACATATCAGATTTTATGTTGGTGTCAAATGGTGGGGTGTTCTTAAAGATTTCATAACTGTATAGAATGATAGGAATGAACATCAGCTGTAATTAAAAGTCTAATATGACGATATTTACTTGTGGGAATTTAATGCAATGTAGCTAAGATTAACAACATTTCAAATGTCAGTAAATGTGTTTTTAAGGGAAAACATGCAAAAAATGATAAATCACCTCACAGAGCTACAAACTCTTCAAAAAATGGTTTACTAGTGACATCTGCTGGTGTAATTTGGTAATAAAAATAAAAGTATCTCCTGGAAATAATTTCATGGAAATTAAGCGTGAGACAAAGAATCTTTGTGGGCAAATTGTTTTGTTTTTTTTTTAACTATCATTTACACTTACAATTAAAAAAAAAAATTGTGTTTGTGGGTTCCCCCTCTCATTGGCATTTGACCAAGTATATTATTCTAATAACAGTATTAAACTTTATACTTTCTTCTCCACAGTGTATAATTCCAGCCTGAACCTCTCTAATAAGTTGTGTATCACCTAAGTTGTTTGATATGGTGCTGCACTTTTTCCTCCTCCTCTTTCCTGAACCTTGCACATAACCTTGCAAATGTAGAGATTCAGTAACTACGATTGACTCTTACTAGATATTTATGCCATTTATAGGCTAATAGAAAAGTCTGTGTGTACATGAGTTATAGGCATTATATTTATGCACGCTCAAAAATAAAAATGAGACTTTGTATTAGAGAACAATTTCTTTAGGAAGAGAAATGACTTTGTTTTTTGTTTTTTTCCTATGGAACAGATTTTCTGCACTATAAAATAATAGAGAAATAAAATACACTCAGTCCCTGGGTATTTTCTCTATTGGCACTTATTTCCTAGATGATTGTACTGTGGATTTAAGTTCTACTTATAGATGAATCACCCCTCTTCCTTGACCCCCAAACCTGTACAGCAGCCACTTGTTTCATTAACATTTCCATTTGTAAGTAACAGTCATCTCAAACTTACCATGTCCGAAATAAAACTGATTTTCTCCTCAAACCTGTTCTTCCCGTAGTCTTCCTCACTTCAGTAAATGGACGTTTTATCCTTTTGCTTGCTCAAATCAAAAATATTTTAATAATTTGTAAATTTTCTCTTTCTCTTGTACCATCAAGGAATTCCACCAACTCTATTTTTGAAATACCTTTGGAGTCTTACCACTTTTCTCTACCTCTACCACTTAATGACCTAGTCAAGCCACAATCGTCTTTCCCCTCCTAATTCACCTCTTTGCTGGTTTTTTTTTTTTTTAAAGATTTTATTCATTTGAGAGACAGAGAGAGACAGAGCACAAACAGAGGGAGAGGCAGAGGGAGAGGGAGAAGCAGACTCCCCGCTGAGCTGGGAGCTGGGGCTCCATCCCAGGACCTGAGATCATGACCTGAGCTGAAGGCAGACGCTTAACCGCCTGAGCCACCCAGGCACCCCTCGCCTCTTTGCTGTTAACCTTGCCTTCCTGTGGTTTGTTTTCCAATGAGCAACCAAAGATTATCTTAAAATTTAAGACAGGTCTTTGTCACTCTTCTGCTGAGGTTTTGTTTCGGTTTTTTTATTACCATGCCTAAAGGGCCCTACCAAGAACTTTGGACCACTCCTTCCCTCCTCCACTGTGACTGTGACCTCCTTTCCTACCATGGCTTCCCTCCCCTCTTTTGTTCCAGCTACAGTAATCTACTTTGCTGTTCTCCTTCAGTGCCACGAAAACTCCTAGTCAGGAGCTTTGTGCTTGCTCTTCCTTCAATCAGATACTCTTCCCTCCATCCTGTAAGGCTTCTGATCACATCATCAAATTTCACCTTCTTGGAGAGGCCCTTCTGGATTACACTACCTAAGATAAGAAGGCCCGACCACATCTGTTTCTCCTCTTCCCCTGCGTCGTGTTTTGCCATAGCACTTATCACCACCAGATATATTTACTTGTTTTCCTCGTACCTTTCCCTGGCCCAGAATGTCATCTGTATGGAAACAGAGATTCTGTATTGTCCGCTGTTACCTCCTTAGATCTGAAACTAGTGCTTACACATAGTGGGCATTCAGTCAGTATTTGTTGAGGAAATCAGTGAGCCTTAAGACGTGAATGTAGAAAGTAATTTGATTTGCATTATAATAACTGGATCTGTTAAATAGTGAGGCCCCTTCTAATGGGGTCTGTTCTGTATAAATCTTTCTGTGCATACCATACTTTTTACATTTAACTCAGATTACGATAGTGTTTCATAGTTAGGCTAAGGCTCAGACAATACTCTTGGTATCAAAATGCAGGGCGATATTATTATTTTAAAGATTCTTTTTAGGGGAATAATTACTTTTTTGTTCTTTTGACATAGACATCTGACCCTCAATTACATTAACAGACCTTATACACATGAATGGAAAGAAGAATAGCCCCTTTTGAATTCAGGCTAAGACTTTATCAATATGAAGTGCTTCCCACAGGGTTCTGCTGAAAGAACCAAACTTCCATCATAATGAAATTGCAAATTCATTTGTACATGCCCTTTTTTATTTGAAAGCTACTTTTTGATGTTTGGTCTGCAATTAGATTTATTGTTTAAGGTCACAAATATGCAATCCTGACTAGACCAAGTTGTCAGAATCCTTTATCTATTCAGCATTGCACAAAGATAAATGGCTATCTCTTAACAATAGCATACCAAAGCCAAAATTTGTTCCCACTTGTATATAATCTTAATCAATCTGCTGCTTTCTGTTTTCCAGTCAGTAGACGCCTAGCCTAACCCACTCACCACCCCACCTATCTAGAAATTGCCCAATTATGGGTTTTAAATTACTGAGAAACACTTCAGATGGAAAAAAGATAAGTTTAAGAATGTTAATGCTATAATTTTCTCATGCATATTTTTAGCTTAACATATGAATTCTTTTGCCTTTACCCTCATTCTGTGTGGGGTGAGTAATTATGTAGTATGTTAGCTAAATTCTGTGATTACATTTCTCACTGTTAACATGATCGCAAAGTAGATCATGTTTCTTAATTAAAATGAATTCTTAAGTGTTTTAAAAGATCTATGCACACGAATTAAATTCTTTTCTGAGATTCTGTGTGTCCCCCAGTAAAAATATCTACATTTAGACTTGTTCAGAAGGACTTCTTATATTTTTACGCATTTCCTTTGTGACCTTTCATATAAAAGGTATACTGAGAGAGTTGCCCAATTAGATTTGAGGCTGTACTTTTTATCCAAGAATATCCAGTGTCTAAAATTAACATACATTTGAGCATCATTGTATCACCAATCTCTATAGTTTCTCCAAAGGATTCTGATACTAGATATACAACAATTCTTTAGTAACTTGATCATACTTATAAAGCAGGCCATTAAGACTAGTATAGTAATGTCCCCATTTTAAAATCTTGTTTAAATATTTTTTGCAGATCTGAGAATCTTTTTTTAATTGTCATGCAGTTTGAACCTTCCCCCAGTTAAAAGGAATACACGATTTCAGAAGGAGGTATAAGAGAAAACCACAGTTTTTAAGTCAGAGGAACTTTTTTTCCTGAATTCCGACTATTATTTATTTTGTGACCTCTTGGAAGTTGCCCGTTTTGGGGGAGGGGGCCTCTGCCCAGCTATAGAATAGAGAAATACTTATTCATAGAGGTGTGATATAATTAAATGAGACAACACATATAAAGTGCCCAAAACAATGCCCAGCAATAGTAAATACTCAATAAATATTATTTGAACTCCTGCCTCTGTGCCCTCCCCTTACCCCCACTCTGTTCCTGTTGCTATGTTACCCATTCTGATTGGGCTTACTCAAAAGTTAAAACTGTTGAACTAAACTTGAAGCCTTTTTGTGCCTGCCAGCTCTACATTGCTCTGCATTCACTGAATTAATAAGTAGGGAGAAGTCAGGACCTTGAATTGATCTATTCATAATACCCAGCAGGTGTATGTGGCCTTTTCTTCTCAACAATTTGCTCCCCCAGGGATTGGGTAAAATGAATATTCCACTCTGAGCCTTCATTTTAAGTCCACATGGAGCCCTTAGAAGATATACTTAAATCTCTCTTCCACCTGCAAATAGGAGAGTTGAGCCTTAAATTATGTTAATTTGACATAGGAAATTTTAATCATCCTGTGTAAGATGGCTTGCTTGTTTGTTGCATTTGTACTGCTCAGATCACTGTCCTAAAAGTTTCACCTTTTAAAAGTAATCTGTTTCAGGGGCGCCTGGGTGGCTCAGTCGTTAAGCATCTGCCTTCGGCTCAGGTCGATCCCAGGGTCCTGGGATTGAGCCCCACATCGGGCTCCCTGCTCGGCGGGAAGCCTGCTTCTCCCTCTCCCTCTCCCCCTGCTTGTGTTCCCTCTCTCGCTGTCTCTCTCTCTCTCTGTCAAATAAACAAATAAAATCTTAAAAAATAAAAAAATTTTAAAAATAAAAGTCATCTGTTTCAGAATAAATTTTAATAGCTACTTAATATACTACTTTATATCTCAAAAATTGTTACTTTATCATAATTTTTATTGTTTTAGGTGCAAAGATGGTTTGAAAGGATTTACATTCTCTGCTCTTAGGTAAGTAGTTTATTTACCTTATGTTAAGAGAGAATTTGCAAGTTAACTTTTTCAAAAAGTAATATTATTGCGCATAATTACAATAGATGTTTATCGACTCAGTTTTCTAGCCCAAAATAATTGCAGGAGTCACAGTCACTTTTACGATATTTTATTAAAAGAGTCTAATTTATTGGATTTCTTTCCCCCTAAAAATCAGTCAATCAACAACTGTTTTTGGAGGTGCCTGGGTGGCTCAGTCGTTAAGCGTCTGCCTTCGGCTCAGGTCGTGATCCCAGGGTTCTGGGATCAAGCCCCACATCGGGCTCCCTGCTCAGCGGGAAGCCTGCTTCTCCCTCTCCCACTCCCCCTGCTTGTGTTCCCTCTCTCACTGTGTCTCTCTCTGTCAAATGAATAAGTGAAATCTTTGAAAAAAAAAAAATCAACAACTGCTTTTGGGACCTATTGTGTGCCTCATATCACTGGGTGTTAGGAAAGAATTAGAAGAACTCTCTCTTCAAGGAGCATTGGAAAAACAAAGCTACATGTGAATAATTACTGCAAAATTAAATACTGAATTGTGTGGTACCACATTATGGGCTTCATTAGGACAGGGCTCATGTCAGACACATTTTGAATCATAAGCTTCACTAGAGTCACTAGAATCTGCTTTTCACCCTGTATGCCATCTCTTGCCATAGTTATTGGCCGATAGTAGTAGATAGTGTAGAAAAGTTGGTTGGCAGCACTTCCATTGTATTTTACAGTTCACCAAGCATTTTCACATAGATTAGAAAATTTTCACAGCAGTTCTGTGAGATGGGTATTTTTATGCCCATGTGACGTGAGGCTTAGAATACTTAACTAATTTAATGTCACACAGTGACTGCATATACTTACTTGAAACCTAATGCTCTTCCAGTTTGTATTATAAATGTTGCCTCTTTTATTCTCCTAAGTACATATAGTAGATGCTTAGTGAAGATTAGGTGTGGAGTACTTATTATAAATATAGGAGGGAAAAATTAGGGTAGCCTTCGGTATGCTAGAAGATTTCATATGACTGTCTTTTTTAGGTTATTTTGAGGATCAAATGAGTTAATGCATGAAAAGTGTTTAGAACTGTGCATGGCACATAGTGCTCAAGAAATGTTGGCTATTACTGTTATTATTATTCTTATGGGGATAAGCCTTAAACTGCACTTGAAGGATAGCTTTAGAGAACTAGAAGGGAAGAGGAGGAACCTTCTGGGTAGAAGTGAATAATGTTAGCAAACGTATGAAAATTATAAACATGAAATATGAGGTAAGAGTGGGAAAATCAACTTAATTGGTATGAAAAGCTTATTTTAGGGATCATAAGGTTTTGTGGGGTTTTTTGATTTTTTAAATGATGGTCAGAGCAGGGCCAGATTTTGGAAGACCTAAACAGAAAAAAAAGAAGACAAATTTGAATTTGATAAGATGGGCAGTAGAGAGCCACTAAAGGGTTTTGAGCAGGGTAGTTGACATTGTTTCAGAAAGATTAGTCTGGCCACAGTATTTGGGACAGACATTGTGAAAGAGAGAATCAGAAGGAAGAAAGATGAAGTGATAAGGACTGGGATTTGGCGACAGTGGAGGATTAAAGAGAAGGAGGCAAAGTTGAGACTGGTGTCGAAGGAAATGAAGACCTACTGATTGATATTTTCCTTCTTCCTCTTTCCCTCCAATCCTTGCTACAAGCCAAGTTTTGAAAACCTAAGTACATGAAAAAAGGTGCTATTAACAGAAAATCAGATGGTGTGCAAGGAAGCTATTGTGTGTTTGGGTGAAAGCATGAGAAATGGAACCTACACGTAACTCGGAGTGAGAAGCAGGCCTGGAAGGAAGGCTGCTGTCGACTCACCTCTTGTTTGAGGAGATTAGCACTGCTGCACCCTGTGTGCCTGGATGCCTAGTTACCAGGCTACTAACACCAAGAATCAATCCTATAGAGTGACTGCGCTTCAGTTAACATTGCCGTTCCTGAAGCAGGAGGAATTTGACACTGCTCGTGTACGAGACACCGGGGAAAGGGTCCCATACGTGAAATGGAGTGAGAAACAGGCCGGTGCGGAAGGCAGCTCTCAAGTCACCTCTGGTTTATGAGGCTAGTACCCTTGCCCCGGGGGTGCCTGCAGGCCTAAAGCCAACCACCTAACTCAAAGGAACAACTCTGTAGGGAATTTCTGCTTCGGCTAAAAGAGCCATGCCTCAGGGTGGACGCATTTTGCTGTGTGCATGCGTGAGCGCGCTGCAGGTGAGCCCAAAACCATTTTCCTTGTGAGACCCAGGCCCCGGAAGAAGCCAGAACACGACTCCCCACTTGCCCCATGAAGCTAGAACTGCGGTCCCAATTTTGCTTGGAAGTCTAATAGATAGCTTTCTAACTCGGAGAAACAACACTGTAGAGAAACCGTGCTTTAGCTACTGTCGACCTCTCTGTGGGCGAAGCAGTTTAGGGTGTACTGTGGCTGAGAGCCTGGGGACGGTTTCCATTTCGTAATATCGGGGGAGAGAAAGGCCGGTACATAATGCAGCTCTGAACTCACTACATGGTTATGGGGAAAGTTCCGTTCCCCCGTGGGAGTGTGCAGGCTTAAACACAGCCACCTTACTCGACGGAAAAACTCGGTTGAGAGCCTGTGCTGCAGGTAAAACAGCTGCTCCTGAGTGTGGAAGCATTTTGTTGTGTGCGTGCGTGAGAGCACTGCAAGGGAGTCCAAAGCTTTTTGCGAGTGAGACTCAGGCCCCAGCGAAAGGCAGAACACCACTCCCCATGTGTTTCATCAAGCTAGCACGGCAGCCCCACTTTTGCATGGAAGTCTAATAGCTAGCGTTGTAACTCGAAGAAACAACAGTGTAGAGAAACGGTGCCTTAGCTACCGTCGACCTCTCTGTGGGCGAAGCAGTTTAGGGTAAACTGTGGCTGAGAGCCTGGGGACGGTTTCAATATCGTAATATCAGAGAGAGACAGGCCGGTACAGAAGGCAGCTCTCAACTCACATCATGGTTATGCGGATAGTACCATTGCCCAGGGTGTGTGTGCCGGCTTAAACACAGCCACCTAATTCAAAGGAAAAACTCCCTTGAGAGCCTGTGCTGCAGGTAAAACAGCTGCTCCTGTGGGTGGAAGCATTTTGTTGTGTGCGTGCGTGAGAGCACGGCAAGGGAGTCCAAAGCTTTTTGCGAGTGACACTCAGGCCCGAGCGAAAGGCAGAACACGTCTCCCCATGTGATTCATCAAACTAGCACGGCAGCCCCACTTTGGCATGGAAGGCCAATAGCTAGCGTTCTAACTCGAAGAAACAACACTGTAGAGAAACCGTGATTTAGCTACCGTCGACCTCTCTGTGGGTGAAGTAGTTGAGGGTGTACTGTGGCTGAGAGCCTGGGGACGGTTTCCATTTCGTAATATCGGGGGAGAGACAGGCCGGTACAGAAGGCAGCTCTCAACTCACATCATGGTTATGGGGCTAGTACCGTTGCCCAGGCTGTGTGTGCCAGCTTAAACACAGCCACCTAACTCGAAGGAAAAACTCGGTTGAGAGCCTGTGCTGCAGGTAAAACAGCTGCTCCTGAGGGTGGCAGCATTTTGTTGTGTGCGTGCGTGAGAGCACTGCAAGGGAGTCCAAAGCTTTTTGCAAGTGAGACTCAGGCCCCAGCGAAAGGCAGAACACGACTCCCCATGTGTTTCAACACGCTAGCACGGCAGCCCCACTTTTGCATGGAAGTCTAATAGCTAGCGTTCTAACTCGAAGAAACAACACTGTAGAGAAACGGTGCCTTAGCTACCGTCGACCTCTCTGTGGGCGAAGCACTTTAGGGTAAACTGTGGCTGAGAGCCCGGGGACGGTTTCAATATCGTAATATCAGAGAGAGACAGGCCGGTACAGAAGGCAGCTCTCAACTCACATCATGGTTATGCGGATAGTACCGTTGCCCAGGGTGTGTGTGCCGGCTTAAACACAGCCACCTAATTCAAAGGAAAAACTCCCTTGAGAGCCTGTGCTGCAGGTAAAACAGCTGCTCCTGTGGGTGGAAGCATTTTGTTGTGTGCGTGCGTGAGAGCACGGCAAGGGAGTCCAAAGCTTTTTGCGAGTGACACTCAGGCCCGAGCGAAAGGCAGAACACGTCTCCCCATGTGATTCATCAAACTAGCACGGCAGCCCCACTTTGGCATGGAAGGCCAATAGCTAGCGTTCTAACTCGAAGAAACAACACTGTAGAGAAACCGGGCTTTAGCTACCGTCGACCTCTCTGTGGGTGAAGTAGTTGAGGGTGTACTGTGGCTGAGGGCCTGGGGACGGTTTCCATTTCGTAATATCGGGGGAGAGACAGGCCGGTACAGAAGGCACCTCTCAACTCACATCATGGTTATGGGGCTAGTTCCGTTGCCCAGGGTGTGTTTGCAGGCTTAAAGACAGCCACCTAACTCAAAGGAAAAACACGGTACAGAATCCGTGCTTCAGCTAAAACAGCCGCTCCTGAGGGTGGAAGCATTGGGTTGTGTGCGTCCGTGAGAGCACTGCAAGGGAGTCCAAAGCTTTTTGCGAGTGAGACTCAGGCCCCAGCGAAAGGCAGAACACCACTCCCCATGTGTTTCATCAAGCTAGCACGGCAGCCCCACTTTTGCATGGAAGTCCAATAGCTGGCGTTCTAACTCGAAGAAACAACACTGGAGAGAAACCGTGCCTTAGCTACCGTCGATCTCTCTGTGGGCGAAGCAGTTTAGGGTTAACTGTGGCTGAGAGCCTGGGGACGGTTTCAGTATCGTAATATCAGGGAGAGACAGGCCAGTACAGAAGGCAGCTCTCAACTCACATCATGGTTATGCGGATAGTACCGTTGCCCAGGGTGTGTGTGCCGGCTTAGACACGGCCACCTAATTCAAAGGAAAAACTCCCTTGAGAGCCTGTGCTGCAGGTGAAACAGCTGCTCCTGTGGGTGGAAGCATTTTGTTGTGTGCGTGCGTGAGAGCACTGCAAGGGAGTCCAAAGCTTTTTGCGAGTGAGACTCAGGCCCCAGCGAAAGGCAGAACACGACTCCCCATGTGTTTCATCAAGCTAGCACGGCAGCCCCACTTTTGCATGGAAGGCTAATAGCTAGGTTCTAACTCGAAGAAACAACACTGTAGAGAAACCGTGCTTTAGCTACCGTCGACCTCTCTGTGGGCGAAGAAGTTTAGGGTGTACTGTGGCTGAGAGCCTGGGGACGGTTTCAATATCGTAATATCGGGGGAGAGACAGGCCAGTACAGAAGGCAGCTCTCAACTCACATCATCGTTATGGGGCTAGTACCGTTGCCCTGGGTGTGTGTGCAGGCTTAAAGACAGCCACCTAACTCAAAGGAAAAACACGGTAGAGAATCCGTGCTTCAGCTAAAACAGCCGCTCCTGAGGGTGGAAGCATTTGGTTGTGTGCGTGCGTGAGAGGACTGCAAGGGAGTCCAAAGTTTCTGCGAGTGAGACTCAGGCCCCAGCAAAAGGCAGAACACGACTCCCCGTGTGTTTCCTTTAGCTAGCACTGCGGCCCTACTTTTGCATGGAAGTCTAATCGCTAGCGTTCTTCCTGGAAGAAACAACACGGTAGAGAAACCGTGCTTTAGCTACCATCCACCTCTCTGAGGGAGGAAGCACTTTCCAGGCTACCGTGGGTGAGAGCCTGAGGAACGGGTTCCTTACGTGAAACCGAGGGAGAAGGAGTCCGGGCCAGAAGGCTCCTCTCGACTCAGCTCTTGTTACCTGAAGCTAACACTTCGGCTCCATGTGTGCATAGGAATGCTAAGGGCTCCGCACTGATTTGGCAGAAAGAAGCCGGTCAAGAACCCCAGCTTCAGCTCATTCGCCTCTCCACAGGGTGGCAGCATTTTCAAGTCTGCTCGAGTGCAAACCTGGGGAAGGAGTCCCAGCAGAATTCGGAGGGAGAAATAAGCATGGGCAGAAGACACCTATCGACTCAACTCTTGTTTCGGGAAACTAGATCGGCTCTCCCGTGTGTGCGTGGAGTCCTCAGTGCCATCCACGTAACGCAAAGGAACAAAACTGTAGAGAACCCGTGCCTCAGCAAAGATCGCCCTTCCTGAGCGGGAACTTCATGTATTGTGTGTTTTTGTGAAAGCATGAGAAATGGAACCTACACGTAACTCGGAGTGAGAAGCAGGCCTGGAAGGAAGGCTGCTGTCGACTCACCTCTTGTTTGAGGAGATTAGCACTGCTGCACCCTGTGTGCCTGGATGCCTAGTTACCAGGCTACTAACACCAAGAATCAATCCTATAGAGTGACTGCGCTTCAGTTAACATTGCCGTTCCTGAAGCAGGAGGAATTTGACACTGCTCGTGTACGAGACACCGGGGAAAGGGTCCCATACGTGAAATGGAGTGAGAAACAGGCCGGTGCGGAAGGCAGCTCTCAAGTCACCTCTGGTTTATGAGGCTAGTACCCTTGCCCCGGGGGTGCCTGCAGGCCTAAAGCCAACCACCTAACTCAAAGGAACAACTCTGTAGGGAATTTCTGCTTCGGCTAAAAGAGCCATGCCTCAGGGTGGACGCATTTTGCTGTGTGCATGCGTGAGCGCACTGCAGGTGAGCCCAAAACCATTTTCCTTGTGAGACCCAGGCCCCGGAAGAAGCCAGAACACGACTCCCCACTTGCTCCATGAAGCTAGAACTGCGGTCCCAATTTTGCTTGGAAGTCTAATAGATAGCTTTCTAACTCGGAGAAACAACACTGTAGAGAAACCGTGCTTTAGCTACTGTCGACCTCTCTGTGGGCGAAGCAGTTTAGGGTGTACTGTGGCTGAGAGCCTGGGGACGGTTTCCATTTCGTAATATCGGGGGAGAGAAAGGCCGGTACATAATGCAGCTCTGAACTCACTACATGGTTATGGGGAAAGTTCCGTTCCCCCGTGGGAGTGTGCAGGCTTAAACACAGCCACCTTACTCGACGGAAAAACTCGGTTGAGAGCCTGTGCTGCAGGTAAAACAGCTGCTCCTGAGTGTGGAAGCATTTTGTTGTGTGCGTGCGTGAGAGCACTGCAAGGGAGTCCAAAGCTTTTTGCGAGTGAGACTCAGGCCCCAGCGAAAGGCAGAACACCACTCCCCATGTGTTTCATCAAGCTAGCACGGCAGCCCCACTTTTGCATGGAAGTCTAATAGCTAGCGTTGTAACTCGAAGAAACAACAGTGTAGAGAAACGGTGCCTTAGCTACCGTCGACCTCTCTGTGGGCGAAGCAGTTTAGGGTAAACTGTGGCTGAGAGCCTGGGGACGGTTTCAATATCGTAATATCAGGGAGAGACAGGCGGGTACAGAAGGCAGCTCTCAACTCACATCATGGTTATGCGGATAGTACCGTTGCCCAGGGTGTGTGTGCCGGTTTAAACACAGCCACCTAATTCAAAGGAAAAACTCCCTTGAGAGCCTGTGCTGCAGGTAAAACAGCTGCTCCTGTGGGTGGAAGCATTTTGTTGTGTGCGTGCGTGAGAGCACGGCAAGGGAGTCCAAAGCTTTTTGCGAGTGAGACTCAGGCCCGAGCGAAAGGCAGAACACGTCTCCCCATGTGATTCATCAAACTAGCACGGCAGCCCCATTTTGGCATGGAAGGCCAATAGCTAGCGTTCTAACTCGAAGAAACGACACTGTAGAGAAACCGTGCTTTAGCTACCGTCGACCTCTCTGTGGGTGAAGTAGTTGAGGGTGTACTGTGGCTGAGAGCCTGGGGACGGTTTCCATTTCGTAATATCGGGGGAGAGACAGGTCGGTACAGAAGGCACCTCTCAACTCACTACATGGTTATGGGGCTAGTTCCGTTGCCCAGGGTGTGTTTGCTGGCTTAAAGACAGCCACCTAACTCAAAGGAAAAACACGGTAGAGAATCCGTGCTTCAGCTAAAACAGCCGCTCCTGAGGGTGGAAGCATTGGGTTGTGTGCGTGCGTGAGAGGACTGCAAGGGAGTCCAAAGTTTCTGCGAGTGAGACTCAGGCCCCAGCAAAAGGCAGAACACGACTCCCCGTGTGTTTCCTTTAGCTAGCACTGCGGCCCTACTTTTGCATGGAAGTCTAATCGCTAGCGTTCTTCCTGGAAGAAACAACACGGTAGAGAAACCGTGCTTTAGCTACCATCCACCTCTCTGAGGGAGGAAGCACTTTCCAGGCTACCGTGG
The DNA here is from genome assembly GCF_964656455.1 of Halichoerus grypus. Lineage (NCBI taxonomy): Eukaryota > Metazoa > Chordata > Mammalia > Carnivora > Phocidae > Halichoerus > Halichoerus grypus. The sequence goes on along the minus strand of NC_135727.1, from coordinate 79,348,549 downwards.
GTGAGAGCCTGAGGAACGGGTTCCTTACGTGAAACCGAGGGAGAAGGAGTCCGGGCCAGAAGGCTCCTCTCGACTCAGCTCTTGTTACCTGAAGCTAACACTTCGGCTCCATGTGTGCATAGGAATGCTAAGGGCTCCGCACTGATTTGGCAGAAAGAAGCCGGTCAAGAACCCCAGCTTCAGCTCATTCGCCTCTCCACAGGGTGGCAGCATTTTCAAGTCTGCTCGAGTGCAAACCTGGGGAAGGAGTCCCAGCAGAATTCGGAGGGAGAAATAAGCATGGGCAGAAGACACCTATCGACTCAACTCTTGTTTCGGGAAACTAGATCGGCTCTCCCGTGTGTGCGTGGAGTCCTCAGTGCCATCCACGTAACGCAAAGGAACAAAACTGTAGAGAACCCGTGCCTCAGCAAAGATCGCCCTTCCTGAGCGGGAACTTCATGTATTGTGTGTTTTTGTGAAAGCATGAGAAATGGAACCTACACGTAACTCGGAGTGAGAAGCAGGCCTGGAAGGAAGGCTGCTGTCGACTCACCTCTTGTTTGAGGAGATTAGCACTGCTGCACCCTGTGTGCCTGGATGCCTAGTTACCAGGCTACTAACACCAAGAATCAATCCTATAGAGTGACTGCGCTTCAGTTAACATTGCCGTTCCTGAAGCAGGAGGAATTTGACACTGCTCGTGTACGAGACACCGGGGAAAGGGTCCCATACGTGAAATGGAGTGAGAAACAGGCCGGTGCGGAAGGCAGCTCTCAAGTCACCTCTGGTTTATGAGGCTAGTACCCTTGCCCCGGGGGTGCCTGCAGGCCTAAAGCCAACCACCTAACTCAAAGGAACAACTCTGTAGGGAATTTCTGCTTCGGCTAAAAGAGCCATGCCTCAGGGTGGACGCATTTTGCTGTGTGCATGCGTGAGCGCGCTGCAGGTGAGCCCAAAACCATTTTCCTTGTGAGACCCAGGCCCCGGAAGAAGCCAGAACACGACTCCCCACTTGCTCCATGAAGCTAGAACTGCGGTCCCAATTTTGCTTGGAAGTCTAATAGATAGCTTTCTAACTCGGAGAAACAACACTGTAGAGAAACCGTGCTTTAGCTACTGTCGACCTCTCTGTGGGCGAAGCAGTTTAGGGTGTACTGTGGCTGAGAGCCTGGGGACGGTTTCCATTTCGTAATATCGGGGGAGAGAAAGGCCGGTACATAATGCAGCTCTGAACTCACTACATGGTTATGGGGAAAGTTCCGTTCCCCCGTGGGAGTGTGCAGGCTTAAACACAGCCACCTTACTCGACGGAAAAACTCGGTTGAGAGCCTGTGCTGCAGGTAAAACAGCTGCTCCTGAGTGTGGAAGCATTTTGTTGTGTGCGTGCGTGAGAGCACTGCAAGGGAGTCCAAAGCTTTTTGCGAGTGAGACTCAGGCCCCAGCGAAAGGCAGAACACCACTCCCCATGTGTTTCATCAAGCTAGCACGGCAGCCCCACTTTTGCATGGAAGTCTAATAGCTAGCGTTGTAACTCGAAGAAACAACAGTGTAGAGAAACGGTGCCTTAGCTACCGTCGACCTCTCTGTGGGCGAAGCAGTTTAGGGTAAACTGTGGCTGAGAGCCTGGGGACGGTTTCAATATCGTAATATCAGGGAGAGACAGGCGGGTACAGAAGGCAGCTCTCAACTCACATCATGGTTATGCGGATAGTACCGTTGCCCAGGGTGTGTGTGCCGGTTTAAACACAGCCACCTAATTCAAAGGAAAAACTCCCTTGAGAGCCTGTGCTGCAGGTAAAACAGCTGCTCCTGTGGGTGGAAGCATTTTGTTGTGTGCGTGCGTGAGAGCACGGCAAGGGAGTCCAAAGCTTTTTGCGAGTGAGACTCAGGCCCGAGCGAAAGGCAGAACACGTCTCCCCATGTGATTCATCAAACTAGCACGGCAGCCCCATTTTGGCATGGAAGGCCAATAGCTAGCGTTCTAACTCGAAGAAACGACACTGTAGAGAAACCGTGCTTTAGCTACCGTCGACCTCTCTGTGGGTGAAGTAGTTGAGGGTGTACTGTGGCTGAGAGCCTGGGGACGGTTTCCATTTCGTAATATCGGGGGAGAGACAGGTCGGTACAGAAGGCACCTCTCAACTCACTACATGGTTATGGGGCTAGTTCCGTTGCCCAGGGTGTGTTTGCTGGCTTAAAGACAGCCACCTAACTCAAAGGAAAAACACGGTAGAGAATCCGTGCTTCAGCTAAAACAGCCGCTCCTGAGGGTGGAAGCATTGGGTTGTGTGCGTGCGTGAGAGGACTGCAAGGGAGTCCAAAGTTTCTGCGAGTGAGACTCAGGCCCCAGCAAAAGGCAGAACACGACTCCCCGTGTGTTTCCTTTAGCTAGCACTGCGGCCCTACTTTTGCATGGAAGTCTAATCGCTAGCGTTCTTCCTGGAAGAAACAACACGGTAGAGAAACCGTGCTTTAGCTACCATCCACCTCTCTGAGGGAGGAAGCACTTTCCAGGCTACCGTGGGTGAGAGCCTGAGGAACGGGTTCCTTACGTGAAACCGAGGGAGAAGGAGTCCGGGCCAGAAGGCTCCTCTCGACTCAGCTCTTGTTACCTGAAGCTAACACTTCGGCTCCATGTGTGCATAGGAATGCTAAGGGCTCCGCACTGATTTGGCAGAAAGAAGCCGGTCAAGAACCCCAGCTTCAGCTCATTCGCCTCTCCACAGGGTGGCAGCATTTTCAAGTCTGCTCGAGTGCAAACCTGGGGAAGGAGTCCCAGCAGAATTCGGAGGGAGAAATAAGCATGGGCAGAAGACACCTATCGACTCAACTCTTGTTTCGGGAAACTAGATCGGCTCTCCCGTGTGTGCGTGGAGTCCTCAGTGCCATCCACGTAACGCAAAGGAACAAAACTGTAGAGAACCCGTGCCTCAGCAAAGATCGCCCTTCCTGAGCGGGAACTTCATGTATTGTGTGTTTTTGTGAAAGCATGAGAAATGGAACCTACACGTAACTCGGAGTGAGAAGCAGGCCTGGAAGGAAGGCTGCTGTCGACTCACCTCTTGTTTGAGGAGATTAGCACTGCTGCACCCTGTGTGCCTGGATGCCTAGTTACCAGGCTACTAACACCAAGAATCAATCCTATAGAGTGACTGCGCTTCAGTTAACATTGCCGTTCCTGAAGCAGGAGGAATTTGACACTGCTCGTGTACGAGACACCGGGGAAAGGGTCCCATACGTGAAATGGAGTGAGAAACAGGCCGGTGCGGAAGGCAGCTCTCAAGTCACCTCTGGTTTATGAGGCTAGTACCCTTGCCCCGGGGGTGCCTGCAGGCCTAAAGCCAACCACCTAACTCAAAGGAACAACTCTGTAGGGAATTTCTGCTTCGGCTAAAAGAGCCATGCCTCAGGGTGGACGCATTTTGCTGTGTGCATGCGTGAGCGCGCTGCAGGTGAGCCCAAAACCATTTTCCTTGTGAGACCCAGGCCCCGGAAGAAGCCAGAACACGACTCCCCACTTGCTCCATGAAGCTAGAACTGCGGTCCCAATTTTGCTTGGAAGTCTAATAGATAGCTTTCTAACTCGGAGAAACAACACTGTAGAGAAACCGTGCTTTAGCTACTGTCGACCTCTCTGTGGGCGAAGCAGTTTAGGGTGTACTGTGGCTGAGAGCCTGGGGACGGTTTCCATTTCGTAATATCGGGGGAGAGAAAGGCCGGTACATAATGCAGCTCTGAACTCACTACATGGTTATGGGGAAAGTTCCGTTCCCCCGTGGGAGTGTGCAGGCTTAAACACAGCCACCTTACTCGACGGAAAAACTCGGTTGAGAGCCTGTGCTGCAGGTAAAACAGCTGCTCCTGAGTGTGGAAGCATTTTGTTGTGTGCGTGCGTGAGAGCACTGCAAGGGAGTCCAAAGCTTTTTGCGAGTGAGACTCAGGCCCCAGCGAAAGGCAGAACACCACTCCCCATGTGTTTCATCAAGCTAGCACGGCAGCCCCACTTTTGCATGGAAGTCTAATAGCTAGCGTTGTAACTCGAAGAAACAACAGTGTAGAGAAACGGTGCCTTAGCTACCGTCGACCTCTCTGTGGGCGAAGCAGTTTAGGGTAAACTGTGGCTGAGAGCCTGGGGACGGTTTCAATATCGTAATATCAGGGAGAGACAGGCGGGTACAGAAGGCAGCTCTCAACTCACATCATGGTTATGCGGATAGTACCGTTGCCCAGGGTGTGTGTGCCGGTTTAAACACAGCCACCTAATTCAAAGGAAAAACTCCCTTGAGAGCCTGTGCTGCAGGTAAAACAGCTGCTCCTGTGGGTGGAAGCATTTTGTTGTGTGCGTGCGTGAGAGCACGGCAAGGGAGTCCAAAGCTTTTTGCGAGTGAGACTCAGGCCCGAGCGAAAGGCAGAACACGTCTCCCCATGTGATTCATCAAACTAGCACGGCAGCCCCATTTTGGCATGGAAGGCCAATAGCTAGCGTTCTAACTCGAAGAAACGACACTGTAGAGAAACCGTGCTTTAGCTACCGTCGACCTCTCTGTGGGTGAAGTAGTTGAGGGTGTACTGTGGCTGAGAGCCTGGGGACGGTTTCCATTTCGTAATATCGGGGGAGAGACAGGTCGGTACAGAAGGCACCTCTCAACTCACTACATGGTTATGGGGCTAGTTCCGTTGCCCAGGGTGTGTTTGCTGGCTTAAAGACAGCCACCTAACTCAAAGGAAAAACACGGTAGAGAATCCGTGCTTCAGCTAAAACAGCCGCTCCTGAGGGTGGAAGCATTGGGTTGTGTGCGTGCGTGAGAGGACTGCAAGGGAGTCCAAAGTTTCTGCGAGTGAGACTCAGGCCCCAGCAAAAGGCAGAACACGACTCCCCGTGTGTTTCCTTTAGCTAGCACTGCGGCCCTACTTTTGCATGGAAGTCTAATCGCTAGCGTTCTTCCTGGAAGAAACAACACGGTAGAGAAACCGTGCTTTAGCTACCATCCACCTCTCTGAGGGAGGAAGCACTTTCCAGGCTACCGTGGGTGAGAGCCTGAGGAACGGGTTCCTTACGTGAAACCGAGGGAGAAGGAGTCCGGGCCAGAAGGCTCCTCTCGACTCAGCTCTTGTTACCTGAAGCTAACACTTCGGCTCCATGTGTGCATAGGAATGCTAAGGGCTCCGCACTGATTTGGCAGAAAGAAGCCGGTCAAGAACCCCAGCTTCAGCTCATTCGCCTCTCCACAGGGTGGCAGCATTTTCAAGTCTGCTCGAGTGCAAACCTGGGGAAGGAGTCCCAGCAGAATTCGGAGGGAGAAATAAGCATGGGCAGAAGACACCTATCGACTCAACTCTTGTTTCGGGAAACTAGATCGGCTCTCCCGTGTGTGCGTGGAGTCCTCAGTGCCATCCACGTAACGCAAAGGAACAAAACTGTAGAGAACCCGTGCCTCAGCAAAGATCGCCCTTCCTGAGCGGGAACTTCATGTATTGTGTGTTTTTGTGAAAGCATGAGAAATGGAACCTACACGTAACTCGGAGTGAGAAGCAGGCCTGGAAGGAAGGCTGCTGTCGACTCACCTCTTGTTTGAGGAGATTAGCACTGCTGCACCCTGTGTGCCTGGATGCCTAGTTACCAGGCTACTAACACCAAGAATCAATCCTATAGAGTGACTGCGCTTCAGTTAACATTGCCGTTCCTGAAGCAGGAGGAATTTGACACTGCTCGTGTACGAGACACCGGGGAAAGGGTCCCATACGTGAAATGGAGTGAGAAACAGGCCGGTGCGGAAGGCAGCTCTCAAGTCACCTCTGGTTTATGAGGCTAGTACCCTTGCCCCGGGGGTGCCTGCAGGCCTAAAGCCAACCACCTAACTCAAAGGAACAACTCTGTAGGGAATTTCTGCTTCGGCTAAAAGAGCCATGCCTCAGGGTGGACGCATTTTGCTGTGTGCATGCGTGAGCGCGCTGCAGGTGAGCCCAAAACCATTTTCCTTGTGAGACCCAGGCCCCGGAAGAAGCCAGAACACGACTCCCCACTTGCTCCATGAAGCTAGAACTGCGGTCCCAATTTTGCTTGGAAGTCTAATAGATAGCTTTCTAACTCGGAGAAACAACACTGTAGAGAAACCGTGCTTTAGCTACTGTCGACCTCTCTGTGGGCGAAGCAGTTTAGGGTGTACTGTGGCTGAGAGCCTGGGGACGGTTTCCATTTCGTAATATCGGGGGAGAGAAAGGCCGGTACATAATGCAGCTCTGAACTCACTACATGGTTATGGGGAAAGTTCCGTTCCCCCGTGGGAGTGTGCAGGCTTAAACACAGCCACCTTACTCGACGGAAAAACTCGGTTGAGAGCCTGTGCTGCAGGTAAAACAGCTGCTCCTGAGTGTGGAAGCATTTTGTTGTGTGCGTGCGTGAGAGCACTGCAAGGGAGTCCAAAGCTTTTTGCGAGTGAGACTCAGGCCCCAGCGAAAGGCAGAACACCACTCCCCATGTGTTTCATCAAGCTAGCACGGCAGCCCCACTTTTGCATGGAAGTCTAATAGCTAGCGTTGTAACTCGAAGAAACAACAGTGTAGAGAAACGGTGCCTTAGCTACCGTCGACCTCTCTGTGGGCGAAGCAGTTTAGGGTAAACTGTGGCTGAGAGCCTGGGGACGGTTTCAATATCGTAATATCAGGGAGAGACAGGCGGGTACAGAAGGCAGCTCTCAACTCACATCATGGTTATGCGGATAGTACCGTTGCCCAGGGTGTGTGTGCCGGTTTAAACACAGCCACCTAATTCAAAGGAAAAACTCCCTTGAGAGCCTGTGCTGCAGGTAAAACAGCTGCTCCTGTGGGTGGAAGCATTTTGTTGTGTGCGTGCGTGAGAGCACGGCAAGGGAGTCCAAAGCTTTTTGCGAGTGAGACTCAGGCCCGAGCGAAAGGCAGAACACGTCTCCCCATGTGATTCATCAAACTAGCACGGCAGCCCCATTTTGGCATGGAAGGCCAATAGCTAGCGTTCTAACTCGAAGAAACGACACTGTAGAGAAACCGTGCTTTAGCTACCGTCGACCTCTCTGTGGGTGAAGTAGTTGAGGGTGTACTGTGGCTGAGAGCCTGGGGACGGTTTCCATTTCGTAATATCGGGGGAGAGACAGGTCGGTACAGAAGGCACCTCTCAACTCACTACATGGTTATGGGGCTAGTTCCGTTGCCCAGGGTGTGTTTGCTGGCTTAAAGACAGCCACCTAACTCAAAGGAAAAACACGGTAGAGAATCCGTGCTTCAGCTAAAACAGCCGCTCCTGAGGGTGGAAGCATTGGGTTGTGTGCGTGCGTGAGAGGACTGCAAGGGAGTCCAAAGTTTCTGCGAGTGAGACTCAGGCCCCAGCAAAAGGCAGAACACGACTCCCCGTGTGTTTCCTTTAGCTAGCACTGCGGCCCTACTTTTGCATGGAAGTCTAATCGCTAGCGTTCTTCCTGGAAGAAACAACACGGTAGAGAAACCGTGCTTTAGCTACCATCCACCTCTCTGAGGGAGGAAGCACTTTCCAGGCTACCGTGGGTGAGAGCCTGAGGAACGGGTTCCTTACGTGAAACCGAGGGAGAAGGAGTCCGGGCCAGAAGGCTCCTCTCGACTCAGCTCTTGTTACCTGAAGCTAACACTTCGGCTCCATGTGTGCATAGGAATGCTAAGGGCTCCGCACTGATTTGGCAGAAAGAAGCCGGTCAAGAACCCCAGCTTCAGCTCATTCGCCTCTCCACAGGGTGGCAGCATTTTCAAGTCTGCTCGAGTGCAAACCTGGGGAAGGAGTCCCAGCAGAATTCGGAGGGAGAAATAAGCATGGGCAGAAGACACCTATCGACTCAACTCTTGTTTCGGGAAACTAGATCGGCTCTCCCGTGTGTGCGTGGAGTCCTCAGTGCCATCCACGTAACGCAAAGGAACAAAACTGTAGAGAACCCGTGCCTCAGCAAAGATCGCCCTTCCTGAGCGGGAACTTCATGTATTGTGTGTTTTTGTGAAAGCATGAGAAATGGAACCTACACGTAACTCGGAGTGAGAAGCAGGCCTGGAAGGAAGGCTGCTGTCGACTCACCTCTTGTTTGAGGAGATTAGCACTGCTGCACCCTGTGTGCCTGGATGCCTAGTTACCAGGCTACTAACACCAAGAATCAATCCTATAGAGTGACTGCGCTTCAGTTAACATTGCCGTTCCTGAAGCAGGAGGAATTTGACACTGCTCGTGTACGAGACACCGGGGAAAGGGTCCCATACGTGAAATGGAGTGAGAAACAGGCCGGTGCGGAAGGCAGCTCTCAAGTCACCTCTGGTTTATGAGGCTAGTACCCTTGCCCCGGGGGTGCCTGCAGGCCTAAAGCCAACCACCTAACTCAAAGGAACAACTCTGTAGGGAATTTCTGCTTCGGCTAAAAGAGCCATGCCTCAGGGTGGACGCATTTTGCTGTGTGCATGCGTGAGCGCGCTGCAGGTGAGCCCAAAACCATTTTCCTTGTGAGACCCAGGCCCCGGAAGAAGCCAGAACACGACTCCCCACTTGCTCCATGAAGCTAGAACTGCGGTCCCAATTTTGCTTGGAAGTCTAATAGATAGCTTTCTAACTCGGAGAAACAACACTGTAGAGAAACCGTGCTTTAGCTACTGTCGACCTCTCTGTGGGCGAAGCAGTTTAGGGTGTACTGTGGCTGAGAGCCTGGGGACGGTTTCCATTTCGTAATATCGGGGGAGAGAAAGGCCGGTACATAATGCAGCTCTGAACTCACTACATGGTTATGGGGAAAGTTCCGTTCCCCCGTGGGAGTGTGCAGGCTTAAACACAGCCACCTTACTCGACGGAAAAACTCGGTTGAGAGCCTGTGCTGCAGGTAAAACAGCTGCTCCTGAGTGTGGAAGCATTTTGTTGTGTGCGTGCGTGAGAGCACTGCAAGGGAGTCCAAAGCTTTTTGCGAGTGAGACTCAGGCCCCAGCGAAAGGCAGAACACCACTCCCCATGTGTTTCATCAAGCTAGCACGGCAGCCCCACTTTTGCATGGAAGTCTAATAGCTAGCGTTGTAACTCGAAGAAACAACAGTGTAGAGAAACGGTGCCTTAGCTACCGTCGACCTCTCTGTGGGCGAAGCAGTTTAGGGTAAACTGTGGCTGAGAGCCTGGGGACGGTTTCAATATCGTAATATCAGGGAGAGACAGGCGGGTACAGAAGGCAGCTCTCAACTCACATCATGGTTATGCGGATAGTACCGTTGCCCAGGGTGTGTGTGCCGGTTTAAACACAGCCACCTAATTCAAAGGAAAAACTCCCTTGAGAGCCTGTGCTGCAGGTAAAACAGCTGCTCCTGTGGGTGGAAGCATTTTGTTGTGTGCGTGCGTGAGAGCACGGCAAGGGAGTCCAAAGCTTTTTGCGAGTGAGACTCAGGCCCGAGCGAAAGGCAGAACACGTCTCCCCATGTGATTCATCAAACTAGCACGGCAGCCCCATTTTGGCATGGAAGGCCAATAGCTAGCGTTCTAACTCGAAGAAACGACACTGTAGAGAAACCGTGCTTTAGCTACCGTCGACCTCTCTGTGGGTGAAGTAGTTGAGGGTGTACTGTGGCTGAGAGCCTGGGGACGGTTTCCATTTCGTAATATCGGGGGAGAGACAGGTCGGTACAGAAGGCACCTCTCAACTCACTACATGGTTATGGGGCTAGTTCCGTTGCCCAGGGTGTGTTTGCTGGCTTAAAGACAGCCACCTAACTCAAAGGAAAAACACGGTAGAGAATCCGTGCTTCAGCTAAAACAGCCGCTCCTGAGGGTGGAAGCATTGGGTTGTGTGCGTGCGTGAGAGGACTGCAAGGGAGTCCAAAGTTTCTGCGAGTGAGACTCAGGCCCCAGCAAAAGGCAGAACACGACTCCCCGTGTGTTTCCTTTAGCTAGCACTGCGGCCCTACTTTTGCATGGAAGTCTAATCGCTAGCGTTCTTCCTGGAAGAAACAACACGGTAGAGAAACCGTGCTTTAGCTACCATCCACCTCTCTGAGGGAGGAAGCACTTTCCAGGCTACCGTGGGTGAGAGCCTGAGGAACGGGTTCCTTACGTGAAACCGAGGGAGAAGGAGTCCGGGCCAGAAGGCTCCTCTCGACTCAGCTCTTGTTACCTGAAGCTAACACTTCGGCTCCATGTGTGCATAGGAATGCTAAGGGCTCCGCACTGATTTGGCAGAAAGAAGCCGGTCAAGAACCCCAGCTTCAGCTCATTCGCCTCTCCACAGGGTGGCAGCATTTTCAAGTCTGCTCGAGTGCAAACCTGGGGAAGGAGTCCCAGCAGAATTCGGAGGGAGAAATAAGCATGGGCAGAAGACACCTATCGACTCAACTCTTGTTTCGGGAAACTAGATCGGCTCTCCCGTGTGTGCGTGGAGTCCTCAGTGCCATCCACGTAACGCAAAGGAACAAAACTGTAGAGAACCCGTGCCTCAGCAAAGATCGCCCTTCCTGAGCGGGAACTTCATGTATTGTGTGTTTTTGTGAAAGCATGAGAAATGGAACCTACACGTAACTCGGAGTGAGAAGCAGGCCTGGAAGGAAGGCTGCTGTCGACTCACCTCTTGTTTGAGGAGATTAGCACTGCTGCACCCTGTGTGCCTGGATGCCTAGTTACCAGGCTACTAACACCAAGAATCAATCCTATAGAGTGACTGCGCTTCAGTTAACATTGCCGTTCCTGAAGCAGGAGGAATTTGACACTGCTCGTGTACGAGACACCGGGGAAAGGGTCCCATACGTGAAATGGAGTGAGAAACAGGCCGGTGCGGAAGGCAGCTCTCAAGTCACCTCTGGTTTATGAGGCTAGTACCCTTGCCCCGGGGGTGCCTGCAGGCCTAAAGCCAACCACCTAACTCAAAGGAACAACTCTGTAGGGAATTTCTGCTTCGGCTAAAAGAGCCATGCCTCAGGGTGGACGCATTTTGCTGTGTGCATGCGTGAGCGCGCTGCAGGTGAGCCCAAAACCATTTTCCTTGTGAGACCCAGGCCCCGGAAGAAGCCAGAACACGACTCCCCACTTGCTCCATGAAGCTAGAACTGCGGTCCCAATTTTGCTTGGAAGTCTAATAGATAGCTTTCTAACTCGGAGAAACAACACTGTAGAGAAACCGTGCTTTAGCTACTGTCGACCTCTCTGTGGGCGAAGCAGTTTAGGGTGTACTGTGGCTGAGAGCCTGGGGACGGTTTCCATTTCGTAATATCGGGGGAGAGAAAGGCCGGTACATAATGCAGCTCTGAACTCACTACATGGTTATGGGGAAAGTTCCGTTCCCCCGTGGGAGTGTGCAGGCTTAAACACAGCCACCTTACTCGACGGAAAAACTCGGTTGAGAGCCTGTGCTGCAGGTAAAACAGCTGCTCCTGAGTGTGGAAGCATTTTGTTGTGTGCGTGCGTGAGAGCACTGCAAGGGAGTCCAAAGCTTTTTGCGAGTGAGACTCAGGCCCCAGCGAAAGGCAGAACACCACTCCCCATGTGTTTCATCAAGCTAGCACGGCAGCCCCACTTTTGCATGGAAGTCTAATAGCTAGCGTTGTAACTCGAAGAAACAACAGTGTAGAGAAACGGTGCCTTAGCTACCGTCGACCTCTCTGTGGGCGAAGCAGTTTAGGGTAAACTGTGGCTGAGAGCCTGGGGACGGTTTCAATATCGTAATATCAGGGAGAGACAGGCGGGTACAGAAGGCAGCTCTCAACTCACATCATGGTTATGCGGATAGTACCGTTGCCCAGGGTGTGTGTGCCGGTTTAAACACAGCCACCTAATTCAAAGGAAAAACTCCCTTGAGAGCCTGTGCTGCAGGTAAAACAGCTGCTCCTGTGGGTGGAAGCATTTTGTTGTGTGCGTGCGTGAGAGCACGGCAAGGGAGTCCAAAGCTTTTTGCGAGTGAGACTCAGGCCCGAGCGAAAGGCAGAACACGTCTCCCCATGTGATTCATCAAACTAGCACGGCAGCCCCATTTTGGCATGGAAGGCCAATAGCTAGCGTTCTAACTCGAAGAAACGACACTGTAGAGAAACCGTGCTTTAGCTACCGTCGACCTCTCTGTGGGTGAAGTAGTTGAGGGTGTACTGTGGCTGAGAGCCTGGGGACGGTTTCCATTTCGTAATATCGGGGGAGAGACAGGTCGGTACAGAAGGCACCTCTCAACTCACTACATGGTTATGGGGCTAGTTCCGTTGCCCAGGGTGTGTTTGCTGGCTTAAAGACAGCCACCTAACTCAAAGGAAAAACACGGTAGAGAATCCGTGCTTCAGCTAAAACAGCCGCTCCTGAGGGTGGAAGCATTGGGTTGTGTGCGTGCGTGAGAGGACTGCAAGGGAGTCCAAAGTTTCTGCGAGTGAGACTCAGGCCCCAGCAAAAGGCAGAACACGACTCCCCGTGTGTTTCCTTTAGCTAGCACTGCGGCCCTACTTTTGCATGGAAGTCTAATCGCTAGCGTTCTTCCTGGAAGAAACAACACGGTAGAGAAACCGTGCTTTAGCTACCATCCACCTCTCTGAGGGAGGAAGCACTTTCCAGGCTACCGTGGGTGAGAGCCTGAGGAACGGGTTCCTTACGTGAAACCGAGGGAGAAGGAGTCCGGGCCAGAAGGCTCCTCTCGACTCAGCTCTTGTTACCTGAAGCTAACACTTCGGCTCCATGTGTGCATAGGAATGCTAAGGGCTCCGCACTGATTTGGCAGAAAGAAGCCGGTCAAGAACCCCAGCTTCAGCTCATTCGCCTCTCCACAGGGTGGCAGCATTTTCAAGTCTGCTCGAGTGCAAACCTGGGGAAGGAGTCCCAGCAGAATTCGGAGGGAGAAATAAGCATGGGCAGAAGACACCTATCGACTCAACTCTTGTTTCGGGAAACTAGATCGGCTCTCCCGTGTGTGCGTGGAGTCCTCAGTGCCATCCACGTAACGCAAAGGAACAAAACTGTAGAGAACCCGTGCCTCAGCAAAGATCGCCCTTCCTGAGCGGGAACTTCATGTATTGTGTGTTTTTGTGAAAGCATGAGAAATGGAACCTACACGTAACTCGGAGTGAGAAGCAGGCCTGGAAGGAAGGCTGCTGTCGACTCACCTCTTGTTTGAGGAGATTAGCACTGCTGCACCCTGTGTGCCTGGATGCCTAGTTACCAGGCTACTAACACCAAGAATCAATCCTATAGAGTGACTGCGCTTCAGTTAACATTGCCGTTCCTGAAGCAGGAGGAATTTGACACTGCTCGTGTACGAGACACCGGGGAAAGGGTCCCATACGTGAAATGGAGTGAGAAACAGGCCGGTGCGGAAGGCAGCTCTCAAGTCACCTCTGGTTTATGAGGCTAGTACCCTTGCCCCGGGGGTGCCTGCAGGCCTAAAGCCAACCACCTAACTCAAAGGAACAACTCTGTAGGGAATTTCTGCTTCGGCTAAAAGAGCCATGCCTCAGGGTGGACGCATTTTGCTGTGTGCATGCGTGAGCGCGCTGCAGGTGAGCCCAAAACCATTTTCCTTGTGAGACCCAGGCCCCGGAAGAAGCCAGAACACGACTCCCCACTTGCTCCATGAAGCTAGAACTGCGGTCCCAATTTTGCTTGGAAGTCTAATAGATAGCTTTCTAACTCGGAGAAACAACACTGTAGAGAAACCGTGCTTTAGCTACTGTCGACCTCTCTGTGGGCGAAGCAGTTTAGGGTGTACTGTGGCTGAGAGCCTGGGGACGGTTTCCATTTCGTAATATCGGGGGAGAGAAAGGCCGGTACATAATGCAGCTCTGAACTCACTACATGGTTATGGGGAAAGTTCCGTTCCCCCGTGGGAGTGTGCAGGCTTAAACACAGCCACCTTACTCGACGGAAAAACTCGGTTGAGAGCCTGTGCTGCAGGTAAAACAGCTGCTCCTGAGTGTGGAAGCATTTTGTTGTGTGCGTGCGTGAGAGCACTGCAAGGGAGTCCAAAGCTTTTTGCGAGTGAGACTCAGGCCCCAGCGAAAGGCAGAACACCACTCCCCATGTGTTTCATCAAGCTAGCACGGCAGCCCCACTTTTGCATGGAAGTCTAATAGCTAGCGTTGTAACTCGAAGAAACAACAGTGTAGAGAAACGGTGCCTTAGCTACCGTCGACCTCTCTGTGGGCGAAGCAGTTTAGGGTAAACTGTGGCTGAGAGCCTGGGGACGGTTTCAATATCGTAATATCAGGGAGAGACAGGCGGGTACAGAAGGCAGCTCTCAACTCACATCATGGTTATGCGGATAGTACCGTTGCCCAGGGTGTGTGTGCCGGTTTAAACACAGCCACCTAATTCAAAGGAAAAACTCCCTTGAGAGCCTGTGCTGCAGGTAAAACAGCTGCTCCTGTGGGTGGAAGCATTTTGTTGTGTGCGTGCGTGAGAGCACGGCAAGGGAGTCCAAAGCTTTTTGCGAGTGAGACTCAGGCCCGAGCGAAAGGCAGAACACGTCTCCCCATGTGATTCATCAAACTAGCACGGCAGCCCCATTTTGGCATGGAAGGCCAATAGCTAGCGTTCTAACTCGAAGAAACGACACTGTAGAGAAACCGTGCTTTAGCTACCGTCGACCTCTCTGTGGGTGAAGTAGTTGAGGGTGTACTGTGGCTGAGAGCCTGGGGACGGTTTCCATTTCGTAATATCGGGGGAGAGACAGGTCGGTACAGAAGGCACCTCTCAACTCACTACATGGTTATGGGGCTAGTTCCGTTGCCCAGGGTGTGTTTGCTGGCTTAAAGACAGCCACCTAACTCAAAGGAAAAACACGGTAGAGAATCCGTGCTTCAGCTAAAACAGCCGCTCCTGAGGGTGGAAGCATTGGGTTGTGTGCGTGCGTGAGAGGACTGCAAGGGAGTCCAAAGTTTCTGCGAGTGAGACTCAGGCCCCAGCAAAAGGCAGAACACGACTCCCCGTGTGTTTCCTTTAGCTAGCACTGCGGCCCTACTTTTGCATGGAAGTCTAATCGCTAGCGTTCTTCCTGGAAGAAACAACACGGTAGAGAAACCGTGCTTTAGCTACCATCCACCTCTCTGAGGGAGGAAGCACTTTCCAGGCTACCGTGGGTGAGAGCCTGAGGAACGGGTTCCTTACGTGAAACCGAGGGAGAAGGAGTCCGGGCCAGAAGGCTCCTCTCGACTCAGCTCTTGTTACCTGAAGCTAACACTTCGGCTCCATGTGTGCATAGGAATGCTAAGGGCTCCGCACTGATTTGGCAGAAAGAAGCCGGTCAAGAACCCCAGCTTCAGCTCATTCGCCTCTCCACAGGGTGGCAGCATTTTCAAGTCTGCTCGAGTGCAAACCTGGGGAAGGAGTCCCAGCAGAATTCGGAGGGAGAAATAAGCATGGGCAGAAGACACCTATCGACTCAACTCTTGTTTCGGGAAACTAGATCGGCTCTCCCGTGTGTGCGTGGAGTCCTCAGTGCCATCCACGTAACGCAAAGGAACAAAACTGTAGAGAACCCGTGCCTCAGCAAAGATCGCCCTTCCTGAGCGGGAACTTCATGTATTGTGTGTTTTTGTGAAAGCATGAGAAATGGAACCTACACGTAACTCGGAGTGAGAAGCAGGCCTGGAAGGAAGGCTGCTGTCGACTCACCTCTTGTTTGAGGAGATTAGCACTGCTGCACCCTGTGTGCCTGGATGCCTAGTTACCAGGCTACTAACACCAAGAATCAATCCTATAGAGTGACTGCGCTTCAGTTAACATTGCCGTTCCTGAAGCAGGAGGAATTTGACACTGCTCGTGTACGAGACACCGGGGAAAGGGTCCCATACGTGAAATGGAGTGAGAAACAGGCCGGTGCGGAAGGCAGCTCTCAAGTCACCTCTGGTTTATGAGGCTAGTACCCTTGCCCCGGGGGTGCCTGCAGGCCTAAAGCCAACCACCTAACTCAAAGGAACAACTCTGTAGGGAATTTCTGCTTCGGCTAAAAGAGCCATGCCTCAGGGTGGACGCATTTTGCTGTGTGCATGCGTGAGCGCGCTGCAGGTGAGCCCAAAACCATTTTCCTTGTGAGACCCAGGCCCCGGAAGAAGCCAGAACACGACTCCCCACTTGCTCCATGAAGCTAGAACTGCGGTCCCAATTTTGCTTGGAAGTCTAATAGATAGCTTTCTAACTCGGAGAAACAACACTGTAGAGAAACCGTGCTTTAGCTACTGTCGACCTCTCTGTGGGCGAAGCAGTTTAGGGTGTACTGTGGCTGAGAGCCTGGGGACGGTTTCCATTTCGTAATATCGGGGGAGAGAAAGGCCGGTACATAATGCAGCTCTGAACTCACTACATGGTTATGGGGAAAGTTCCGTTCCCCCGTGGGAGTGTGCAGGCTTAAACACAGCCACCTTACTCGACGGAAAAACTCGGTTGAGAGCCTGTGCTGCAGGTAAAACAGCTGCTCCTGAGTGTGGAAGCATTTTGTTGTGTGCGTGCGTGAGAGCACTGCAAGGGAGTCCAAAGCTTTTTGCGAGTGAGACTCAGGCCCCAGCGAAAGGCAGAACACCACTCCCCATGTGTTTCATCAAGCTAGCACGGCAGCCCCACTTTTGCATGGAAGTCTAATAGCTAGCGTTGTAACTCGAAGAAACAACAGTGTAGAGAAACGGTGCCTTAGCTACCGTCGACCTCTCTGTGGGCGAAGCAGTTTAGGGTAAACTGTGGCTGAGAGCCTGGGGACGGTTTCAATATCGTAATATCAGGGAGAGACAGGCGGGTACAGAAGGCAGCTCTCAACTCACATCATGGTTATGCGGATAGTACCGTTGCCCAGGGTGTGTGTGCCGGTTTAAACACAGCCACCTAATTCAAAGGAAAAACTCCCTTGAGAGCCTGTGCTGCAGGTAAAACAGCTGCTCCTGTGGGTGGAAGCATTTTGTTGTGTGCGTGCGTGAGAGCACGGCAAGGGAGTCCAAAGCTTTTTGCGAGTGAGACTCAGGCCCGAGCGAAAGGCAGAACACGTCTCCCCATGTGATTCATCAAACTAGCACGGCAGCCCCATTTTGGCATGGAAGGCCAATAGCTAGCGTTCTAACTCGAAGAAACGACACTGTAGAGAAACCGTGCTTTAGCTACCGTCGACCTCTCTGTGGGTGAAGTAGTTGAGGGTGTACTGTGGCTGAGAGCCTGGGGACGGTTTCCATTTCGTAATATCGGGGGAGAGACAGGTCGGTACAGAAGGCACCTCTCAACTCACTACATGGTTATGGGGCTAGTTCCGTTGCCCAGGGTGTGTTTGCTGGCTTAAAGACAGCCACCTAACTCAAAGGAAAAACACGGTAGAGAATCCGTGCTTCAGCTAAAACAGCCGCTCCTGAGGGTGGAAGCATTGGGTTGTGTGCGTGCGTGAGAGGACTGCAAGGGAGTCCAAAGTTTCTGCGAGTGAGACTCAGGCCCCAGCAAAAGGCAGAACACGACTCCCCGTGTGTTTCCTTTAGCTAGCACTGCGGCCCTACTTTTGCATGGAAGTCTAATCGCTAGCGTTCTTCCTGGAAGAAACAACACGGTAGAGAAACCGTGCTTTAGCTACCATCCACCTCTCTGAGGGAGGAAGCACTTTCCAGGCTACCGTGGGTGAGAGCCTGAGGAACGGGTTCCTTACGTGAAACCGAGGGAGAAGGAGTCCGGGCCAGAAGGCTCCTCTCGACTCAGCTCTTGTTACCTGAAGCTAACACTTCGGCTCCATGTGTGCATAGGAATGCTAAGGGCTCCGCACTGATTTGGCAGAAAGAAGCCGGTCAAGAACCCCAGCTTCAGCTCATTCGCCTCTCCACAGGGTGGCAGCATTTTCAAGTCTGCTCGAGTGCAAACCTGGGGAAGGAGTCCCAGCAGAATTCGGAGGGAGAAATAAGCATGGGCAGAAGACACCTATCGACTCAACTCTTGTTTCGGGAAACTAGATCGGCTCTCCCGTGTGTGCGTGGAGTCCTCAGTGCCATCCACGTAACGCAAAGGAACAAAACTGTAGAGAACCCGTGCCTCAGCAAAGATCGCCCTTCCTGAGCGGGAACTTCATGTATTGTGTGTTTTTGTGAAAGCATGAGAAATGGAACCTACACGTAACTCGGAGTGAGAAGCAGGCCTGGAAGGAAGGCTGCTGTCGACTCACCTCTTGTTTGAGGAGATTAGCACTGCTGCACCCTGTGTGCCTGGATGCCTAGTTACCAGGCTACTAACACCAAGAATCAATCCTATAGAGTGACTGCGCTTCAGTTAACATTGCCGTTCCTGAAGCAGGAGGAATTTGACACTGCTCGTGTACGAGACACCGGGGAAAGGGTCCCATACGTGAAATGGAGTGAGAAACAGGCCGGTGCGGAAGGCAGCTCTCAAGTCACCTCTGGTTTATGAGGCTAGTACCCTTGCCCCGGGGGTGCCTGCAGGCCTAAAGCCAACCACCTAACTCAAAGGAACAACTCTGTAGGGAATTTCTGCTTCGGCTAAAAGAGCCATGCCTCAGGGTGGACGCATTTTGCTGTGTGCATGCGTGAGCGCGCTGCAGGTGAGCCCAAAACCATTTTCCTTGTGAGACCCAGGCCCCGGAAGAAGCCAGAACACGACTCCCCACTTGCTCCATGAAGCTAGAACTGCGGTCCCAATTTTGCTTGGAAGTCTAATAGATAGCTTTCTAACTCGGAGAAACAACACTGTAGAGAAACCGTGCTTTAGCTACTGTCGACCTCTCTGTGGGCGAAGCAGTTTAGGGTGTACTGTGGCTGAGAGCCTGGGGACGGTTTCCATTTCGTAATATCGGGGGAGAGAAAGGCCGGTACATAATGCAGCTCTGAACTCACTACATGGTTATGGGGAAAGTTCCGTTCCCCCGTGGGAGTGTGCAGGCTTAAACACAGCCACCTTACTCGACGGAAAAACTCGGTTGAGAGCCTGTGCTGCAGGTAAAACAGCTGCTCCTGAGTGTGGAAGCATTTTGTTGTGTGCGTGCGTGAGAGCACTGCAAGGGAGTCCAAAGCTTTTTGCGAGTGAGACTCAGGCCCCAGCGAAAGGCAGAACACCACTCCCCATGTGTTTCATCAAGCTAGCACGGCAGCCCCACTTTTGCATGGAAGTCTAATAGCTAGCGTTGTAACTCGAAGAAACAACAGTGTAGAGAAACGGTGCCTTAGCTACCGTCGACCTCTCTGTGGGCGAAGCAGTTTAGGGTAAACTGTGGCTGAGAGCCTGGGGACGGTTTCAATATCGTAATATCAGGGAGAGACAGGCGGGTACAGAAGGCAGCTCTCAACTCACATCATGGTTATGCGGATAGTACCGTTGCCCAGGGTGTGTGTGCCGGTTTAAACACAGCCACCTAATTCAAAGGAAAAACTCCCTTGAGAGCCTGTGCTGCAGGTAAAACAGCTGCTCCTGTGGGTGGAAGCATTTTGTTGTGTGCGTGCGTGAGAGCACGGCAAGGGAGTCCAAAGCTTTTTGCGAGTGAGACTCAGGCCCGAGCGAAAGGCAGAACACGTCTCCCCATGTGATTCATCAAACTAGCACGGCAGCCCCATTTTGGCATGGAAGGCCAATAGCTAGCGTTCTAACTCGAAGAAACGACACTGTAGAGAAACCGTGCTTTAGCTACCGTCGACCTCTCTGTGGGTGAAGTAGTTGAGGGTGTACTGTGGCTGAGAGCCTGGGGACGGTTTCCATTTCGTAATATCGGGGGAGAGACAGGTCGGTACAGAAGGCACCTCTCAACTCACTACATGGTTATGGGGCTAGTTCCGTTGCCCAGGGTGTGTTTGCTGGCTTAAAGACAGCCACCTAACTCAAAGGAAAAACACGGTAGAGAATCCGTGCTTCAGCTAAAACAGCCGCTCCTGAGGGTGGAAGCATTGGGTTGTGTGCGTGCGTGAGAGGACTGCAAGGGAGTCCAAAGTTTCTGCGAGTGAGACTCAGGCCCCAGCAAAAGGCAGAACACGACTCCCCGTGTGTTTCCTTTAGCTAGCACTGCGGCCCTACTTTTGCATGGAAGTCTAATCGCTAGCGTTCTTCCTGGAAGAAACAACACGGTAGAGAAACCGTGCTTTAGCTACCATCCACCTCTCTGAGGGAGGAAGCACTTTCCAGGCTACCGTGGGTGAGAGCCTGAGGAACGGGTTCCTTACGTGAAACCGAGGGAGAAGGAGTCCGGGCCAGAAGGCTCCTCTCGACTCAGCTCTTGTTACCTGAAGCTAACACTTCGGCTCCATGTGTGCATAGGAATGCTAAGGGCTCCGCACTGATTTGGCAGAAAGAAGCCGGTCAAGAACCCCAGCTTCAGCTCATTCGCCTCTCCACAGGGTGGCAGCATTTTCAAGTCTGCTCGAGTGCAAACCTGGGGAAGGAGTCCCAGCAGAATTCGGAGGGAGAAATAAGCATGGGCAGAAGACACCTATCGACTCAACTCTTGTTTCGGGAAACTAGATCGGCTCTCCCGTGTGTGCGTGGAGTCCTCAGTGCCATCCACGTAACGCAAAGGAACAAAACTGTAGAGAACCCGTGCCTCAGCAAAGATCGCCCTTCCTGAGCGGGAACTTCATGTATTGTGTGTTTTTGTGAAAGCATGAGAAATGGAACCTACACGTAACTCGGAGTGAGAAGCAGGCCTGGAAGGAAGGCTGCTGTCGACTCACCTCTTGTTTGAGGAGATTAGCACTGCTGCACCCTGTGTGCCTGGATGCCTAGTTACCAGGCTACTAACACCAAGAATCAATCCTATAGAGTGACTGCGCTTCAGTTAACATTGCCGTTCCTGAAGCAGGAGGAATTTGACACTGCTCGTGTACGAGACACCGGGGAAAGGGTCCCATACGTGAAATGGAGTGAGAAACAGGCCGGTGCGGAAGGCAGCTCTCAAGTCACCTCTGGTTTATGAGGCTAGTACCCTTGCCCCGGGGGTGCCTGCAGGCCTAAAGCCAACCACCTAACTCAAAGGAACAACTCTGTAGGGAATTTCTGCTTCGGCTAAAAGAGCCATGCCTCAGGGTGGACGCATTTTGCTGTGTGCATGCGTGAGCGCGCTGCAGGTGAGCCCAAAACCATTTTCCTTGTGAGACCCAGGCCCCGGAAGAAGCCAGAACACGACTCCCCACTTGCTCCATGAAGCTAGAACTGCGGTCCCAATTTTGCTTGGAAGTCTAATAGATAGCTTTCTAACTCGGAGAAACAACACTGTAGAGAAACCGTGCTTTAGCTACTGTCGACCTCTCTGTGGGCGAAGCAGTTTAGGGTGTACTGTGGCTGAGAGCCTGGGGACGGTTTCCATTTCGTAATATCGGGGGAGAGAAAGGCCGGTACATAATGCAGCTCTGAACTCACTACATGGTTATGGGGAAAGTTCCGTTCCCCCGTGGGAGTGTGCAGGCTTAAACACAGCCACCTTACTCGACGGAAAAACTCGGTTGAGAGCCTGTGCTGCAGGTAAAACAGCTGCTCCTGAGTGTGGAAGCATTTTGTTGTGTGCGTGCGTGAGAGCACTGCAAGGGAGTCCAAAGCTTTTTGCGAGTGAGACTCAGGCCCCAGCGAAAGGCAGAACACCACTCCCCATGTGTTTCATCAAGCTAGCACGGCAGCCCCACTTTTGCATGGAAGTCTAATAGCTAGCGTTGTAACTCGAAGAAACAACAGTGTAGAGAAACGGTGCCTTAGCTACCGTCGACCTCTCTGTGGGCGAAGCAGTTTAGGGTAAACTGTGGCTGAGAGCCTGGGGACGGTTTCAATATCGTAATATCAGGGAGAGACAGGCGGGTACAGAAGGCAGCTCTCAACTCACATCATGGTTATGCGGATAGTACCGTTGCCCAGGGTGTGTGTGCCGGTTTAAACACAGCCACCTAATTCAAAGGAAAAACTCCCTTGAGAGCCTGTGCTGCAGGTAAAACAGCTGCTCCTGTGGGTGGAAGCATTTTGTTGTGTGCGTGCGTGAGAGCACGGCAAGGGAGTCCAAAGCTTTTTGCGAGTGAGACTCAGGCCCGAGCGAAAGGCAGAACACGTCTCCCCATGTGATTCATCAAACTAGCACGGCAGCCCCATTTTGGCATGGAAGGCCAATAGCTAGCGTTCTAACTCGAAGAAACGACACTGTAGAGAAACCGTGCTTTAGCTACCGTCGACCTCTCTGTGGGTGAAGTAGTTGAGGGTGTACTGTGGCTGAGAGCCTGGGGACGGTTTCCATTTCGTAATATCGGGGGAGAGACAGGTCGGTACAGAAGGCACCTCTCAACTCACTACATGGTTATGGGGCTAGTTCCGTTGCCCAGGGTGTGTTTGCTGGCTTAAAGACAGCCACCTAACTCAAAGGAAAAACACGGTAGAGAATCCGTGCTTCAGCTAAAACAGCCGCTCCTGAGGGTGGAAGCATTGGGTTGTGTGCGTGCGTGAGAGGACTGCAAGGGAGTCCAAAGTTTCTGCGAGTGAGACTCAGGCCCCAGCAAAAGGCAGAACACGACTCCCCGTGTGTTTCCTTTAGCTAGCACTGCGGCCCTACTTTTGCATGGAAGTCTAATCGCTAGCGTTCTTCCTGGAAGAAACAACACGGTAGAGAAACCGTGCTTTAGCTACCATCCACCTCTCTGAGGGAGGAAGCACTTTCCAGGCTACCGTGGGTGAGAGCCTGAGGAACGGGTTCCTTACGTGAAACCGAGGGAGAAGGAGTCCGGGCCAGAAGGCTCCTCTCGACTCAGCTCTTGTTACCTGAAGCTAACACTTCGGCTCCATGTGTGCATAGGAATGCTAAGGGCTCCGCACTGATTTGGCAGAAAGAAGCCGGTCAAGAACCCCAGCTTCAGCTCATTCGCCTCTCCACAGGGTGGCAGCATTTTCAAGTCTGCTCGAGTGCAAACCTGGGGAAGGAGTCCCAGCAGAATTCGGAGGGAGAAATAAGCATGGGCAGAAGACACCTATCGACTCAACTCTTGTTTCGGGAAACTAGATCGGCTCTCCCGTGTGTGCGTGGAGTCCTCAGTGCCATCCACGTAACGCAAAGGAACAAAACTGTAGAGAACCCGTGCCTCAGCAAAGATCGCCCTTCCTGAGCGGGAACTTCATGTATTGTGTGTTTTTGTGAAAGCATGAGAAATGGAACCTACACGTAACTCGGAGTGAGAAGCAGGCCTGGAAGGAAGGCTGCTGTCGACTCACCTCTTGTTTGAGGAGATTAGCACTGCTGCACCCTGTGTGCCTGGATGCCTAGTTACCAGGCTACTAACACCAAGAATCAATCCTATAGAGTGACTGCGCTTCAGTTAACATTGCCGTTCCTGAAGCAGGAGGAATTTGACACTGCTCGTGTACGAGACACCGGGGAAAGGGTCCCATACGTGAAATGGAGTGAGAAACAGGCCGGTGCGGAAGGCAGCTCTCAAGTCACCTCTGGTTTATGAGGCTAGTACCCTTGCCCCGGGGGTGCCTGCAGGCCTAAAGCCAACCACCTAACTCAAAGGAACAACTCTGTAGGGAATTTCTGCTTCGGCTAAAAGAGCCATGCCTCAGGGTGGACGCATTTTGCTGTGTGCATGCGTGAGCGCACTGCAGGTGAGCCCAAAACCATTTTCCTTGTGAGACCCAGGCCCCGGAAGAAGCCAGAACACGACTCCCCACTTGCTCCATGAAGCTAGAACTGCGGTCCCAATTTTGCTTGGAAGTCTAATAGATAGCTTTCTAACTCGGAGAAACAACACTGTAGAGAAACCGTGCTTTAGCTACTGTCGACCTCTCTGTGGGCGAAGCAGTTTAGGGTGTACTGTGGCTGAGAGCCTGGGGACGGTTTCCATTTCGTAATATCGGGGGAGAGAAAGGCCGGTACATAATGCAGCTCTGAACTCACTACATGGTTATGGGGAAAGTTCCGTTCCCCCGTGGGAGTGTGCAGGCTTAAACACAGCCACCTTACTCGACGGAAAAACTCGGTTGAGAGCCTGTGCTGCAGGTAAAACAGCTGCTCCTGAGTGTGGAAGCATTTTGTTGTGTGCGTGCGTGAGAGCACTGCAAGGGAGTCCAAAGCTTTTTGCGAGTGAGACTCAGGCCCCAGCGAAAGGCAGAACACCACTCCCCATGTGTTTCATCAAGCTAGCACGGCAGCCCCACTTTTGCATGGAAGTCTAATAGCTAGCGTTGTAACTCGAAGAAACAACAGTGTAGAGAAACGGTGCCTTAGCTACCGTCGACCTCTCTGTGGGCGAAGCAGTTTAGGGTAAACTGTGGCTGAGAGCCTGGGGACGGTTTCAATATCGTAATATCAGGGAGAGACAGGCCGGTACAGAAGGCAGCTCTCAATTCACATCATGGTTATGCGGATAGTACCGTTGCCCAGGGTGTGTGTGCCGGTTTAAACACAGCCACCTAATTCAAAGGAAAAACTCCCTTGAGAGCCTGTGCTGCAGGTAAAACAGCTGCTCCTGTGGGTGGAAGCATTTTGTTGTGTGCGTGCGTGAGAGCACGGCAAGGGAGTCCAAAGCTTTTTGCGAGTGAGACTCAGGCCCGAGCGAAAGGCAGAACACGTCTCCCCATGTGATTCATCAAACTAGCACGGCAGCCCCATTTTGGCATGGAAGGCCAATAGCTAGCGTTCTAACTCGAAGAAACGACACTGTAGAGAAACCGTGCTTTAGCTACCGTCGACCTCTCTGTGGGTGAAGTAGTTGAGGGTGTACTGTGGCTGAGAGCCTGGGGACGGTTTCCATTTCGTAATATCGGGGGAGAGACAGGTCGGTACAGAAGGCACCTCTCAACTCACTACATGGTTATGGGGCTAGTTCCGTTGCCCAGGGTGTGTTTGCTGGCTTAAAGACAGCCACCTAACTCAAAGGAAAAACACGGTAGAGAATCCGTGCTTCAGCTAAAACAGCCGCTCCTGAGGGTGGAAGCATTGGGTTGTGTGCGTGCGTGAGAGGACTGCAAGGGAGTCCAAAGTTTCTGCGAGTGAGACTCAGGCCCCAGCAAAAGGCAGAACACGACTCCCCGTGTGTTTCCTTTAGCTAGCACTGCGGCCCTACTTTTGCATGGAAGTCTAATCGCTAGCGTTCTTCCTGGAAGAAACAACACGGTAGAGAAACCGTGCTTTAGCTACCATCCACCTCTCTGAGGGAGGAAGCACTTTCCAGGCTACCGTGGGTGAGAGCCTGAGGAACGGGTTCCTTACGTGAAACCGAGGGAGAAGGAGTCCGGGCCAGAAGGCTCCTCTCGACTCAGCTCTTGTTACCTGAAGCTAACACTTCGGCTCCATGTGTGCATAGGAATGCTAAGGGCTCCGCACTGATTTGGCAGAAAGAAGCCGGTCAAGAACCCCAGCTTCAGCTCATTCGCCTCTCCACAGGGTGGCAGCATTTTCAAGTCTGCTCGAGTGCAAACCTGGGGAAGGAGTCCCAGCAGAATTCGGAGGGAGAAATAAGCATGGGCAGAAGACACCTATCGACTCAACTCTTGTTTCGGGAAACTAGATCGGCTCTCCCGTGTGTGCGTGGAGTCCTCAGTGCCATCCACGTAACGCAAAGGAACAAAACTGTAGAGAACCCGTGCCTCAGCAAAGATCGCCCTTCCTGAGCGGGAACTTCATGTATTGTGTGTTTTTGTGAAAGCATGAGAAATGGAACCTACACGTAACCCGGAGTGAGAAGCAGGCCTGGAAGGAAGGCTGCTGTCGACTCACCTCTTGTTTGAGGAGATTAGCACTGCTGCACCCTGTGTGCCTGGATGCCTAGTTACCAGGCTACTAACACCAAGAATCAATCCTATAGAGTGACTGCGCTTCAGTTAACATTGCCGTTCCTGAAGCAGGAGGAATTTGACACTGCTCGTGTACGAGACACCGGGGAAAGGGTCCCATACGTGAAATGGAGTGAGAAACAGGCCGGTGCGGAAGGCAGCTCTCAAGTCACCTCTGGTTTATGAGGCTAGTACCCTTGCCCCGGGGGTGCCTGCAGGCCTAAAGCCAACCACCTAACTCAAAGGAACAACTCTGTAGGGAATTTCTGCTTCTGCTAAAAGAGCCATGCCTCAGGGTGGACGCATTTTGCTGTGTGCATGCGTGAGCGCACTGCAGGTGAGCCCAAAACCATTTTCCTTGTGAGACCCAGGCCCCGGAAGAAGCCAGAACACGACTCCCCACTTGCTCCATGAAGCTAGAACTGCGGTCCCAATTTTGCTTGGAAGTCTAATAGATAGCTTTCTAACTCGGAGAAACAACACTGTAGAGAAACCGTGCTTTAGCTACTGTCGACCTCTCTGTGGGCGAAGCAGTTTAGGGTGTACTGTGGCTGAGAGCCTGGGGACGGTTTCCATTTCGTAATATCGGGGGAGAGAAAGGCCGGTACATAATGCAGCTCTGAACTCACTACATGGTTATGGGGAAAGTTCCGTTCCCCCGTGGGAGTGTGCAGGCTTAAACACAGCCACCTTACTCGACGGAAAAACTCGGTTGAGAGCCTGTGCTGCAGGTAAAACAGCTGCTCCTGAGTGTGGAAGCATTTTGTTGTGTGCGTGCGTGAGAGCACTGCAAGGGAGTCCAAAGCTTTTTGCGAGTGAGACTCAGGCCCCAGCGAAAGGCAGAACACCACTCCCCATGTGTTTCATCAAGCTAGCACGGCAGCCCCACTTTTGCATGGAAGTCTAATAGCTAGCGTTGTAACTCGAAGAAACAACAGTGTAGAGAAACGGTGCCTTAGCTACCGTCGACCTCTCTGTGGGCGAAGCAGTTTAGGGTAAACTGTGGCTGAGAGCCTGGGGACGGTTTCAATATCGTAATATCAGGGAGAGACAGGCCGGTACAGAAGGCAGCTCTCAATTCACATCATGGTTATGCGGATAGTACCGTTGCCCAGGGTGTGTGTGCCGGTTTAAACACAGCCACCTAATTCAAAGGAAAAACTCCCTTGAGAGCCTGTGCTGCAGGTAAAACAGCTGCTCCTGTGGGTGGAAGCATTTTGTTGTGTGCGTGCGTGAGAGCACGGCAAGGGAGTCCAAAGCTTTTTGCGAGTGAGACTCAGGCCCGAGCGAAAGGCAGAACACGTCTCCCCATGTGATTCATCAAACTAGCACGGCAGCCCCATTTTGGCATGGAAGGCCAATAGCTAGCGTTCTAACTCGAAGAAACGACACTGTAGAGAAACCGTGCTTTAGCTACCGTCGACCTCTCTGTGGGTGAAGTAGTTGAGGGTGTACTGTGGCTGAGAGCCTGGGGACGGTTTCCATTTCGTAATATCGGGGGAGAGACAGGTCGGTACAGAAGGCACCTCTCAACTCACTACATGGTTATGGGGCTAGTTCCGTTGCCCAGGGTGTGTTTGCTGGCTTAAAGACAGCCACCTAACTCAAAGGAAAAACACGGTAGAGAATCCGTGCTTCAGCTAAAACAGCCGCTCCTGAGGGTGGAAGCATTGGGTTGTGTGCGTGCGTGAGAGGACTGCAAGGGAGTCCAAAGTTTCTGCGAGTGAGACTCAGGCCCCAGCAAAAGGCAGAACACGACTCCCCGTGTGTTTCCTTTAGCTAGCACTGCGGCCCTACTTTTGCATGGAAGTCTAATCGCTAGCGTTCTTCCTGGAAGAAACAACACGGTAGAGAAACCGTGCTTTAGCTACCATCCACCTCTCTGAGGGAGGAAGCACTTTCCAGGCTACCGTGGGTGAGAGCCTGAGGAACGGGTTCCTTACGTGAAACCGAGGGAGAAGGAGTCCGGGCCAGAAGGCTCCTCTCGACTCAGCTCTTGTTACCTGAAGCTAACACTTCGGCTCCATGTGTGCATAGGAATGCTAAGGGCTCCGCACTGATTTGGCAGAAAGAAGCCGGTCAAGAACCCCAGCTTCAGCTCATTCGCCTCTCCACAGGGTGGCAGCATTTTCAAGTCTGCTCGAGTGCAAACCTGGGGAAGGAGTCCCAGCAGAATTCGGAGGGAGAAATAAGCATGGGCAGAAGACACCTATCGACTCAACTCTTGTTTCGGGAAACTAGATCGGCTCTCCCGTGTGTGCGTGGAGTCCTCAGTGCCATCCACGTAACGCAAAGGAACAAAACTGTAGAGAACCCGTGCCTCAGCAAAGATCGCCCTTCCTGAGCGGGAACTTCATGTATTGTGTGTTTTTGTGAAAGCATGAGAAATGGAACCTACACGTAACTCGGAGTGAGAAGCAGGCCTGGAAGGAAGGCTGCTGTCGACTCACCTCTTGTTTGAGGAGATTAGCACTGCTGCACCCTGTGTGCCTGGATGCCTAGTTACCAGGCTACTAACACCAAGAATCAATCCTATAGAGTGACTGCGCTTCAGTTAACATTGCCGTTCCTGAAGCAGGAGGAATTTGACACTGCTCGTGTACGAGACACCGGGGAAAGGGTCCCATACGTGAAATGGAGTGAGAAACAGGCCGGTGCGGAAGGCAGCTCTCAAGTCACCTCTGGTTTATGAGGCTAGTACCCTTGCCCCGGGGGTGCCTGCAGGCCTAAAGCCAACCACCTAACTCAAAGGAACAACTCTGTAGGGAATTTCTGCTTCGGCTAAAAGAGCCATGCCTCAGGGTGGACGCATTTTGCTGTGTGCATGCGTGAGCGCACTGCAGGTGAGCCCAAAACCATTTTCCTTGTGAGACCCAGGCCCCGGAAGAAGCCAGAACACGACTCCCCACTTGCTCCATGAAGCTAGAACTGCGGTCCCAATTTTGCTTGGAAGTCTAATAGATAGCTTTCTAACTCGGAGAAACAACACTGTAGAGAAACCGTGCTTTAGCTACTGTCGACCTCTCTGTGGGCGAAGCAGTTTAGGGTGTACTGTGGCTGAGAGCCTGGGGACGGTTTCCATTTCGTAATATCGGGGGAGAGAAAGGCCGGTACATAATGCAGCTCTGAACTCACTACATGGTTATGGGGAAAGTTCCGTTCCCCCGTGGGAGTGTGCAGGCTTAAACACAGCCACCTTACTCGACGGAAAAACTCGGTTGAGAGCCTGTGCTGCAGGTAAAACAGCTGCTCCTGAGTGTGGAAGCATTTTGTTGTGTGCGTGCGTGAGAGCACTGCAAGGGAGTCCAAAGCTTTTTGCGAGTGAGACTCAGGCCCCAGCGAAAGGCAGAACACCACTCCCCATGTGTTTCATCAAGCTAGCACGGCAGCCCCACTTTTGCATGGAAGTCTAATAGCTAGCGTTGTAACTCGAAGAAACAACAGTGTAGAGAAACGGTGCCTTAGCTACCGTCGACCTCTCTGTGGGCGAAGCAGTTTAGGGTAAACTGTGGCTGAGAGCCTGGGGACGGTTTCAATATCGTAATATCAGGGAGAGACAGGCGGGTACAGAAGGCAGCTCTCAACTCACATCATGGTTATGCGGATAGTACCGTTGCCCAGGGTGTGTGTGCCGGTTTAAACACAGCCACCTAATTCAAAGGAAAAACTCCCTTGAGAGCCTGTGCTGCAGGTAAAACAGCTGCTCCTGTGGGTGGAAGCATTTTGTTGTGTGCGTGCGTGAGAGCACGGCAAGGGAGTCCAAAGCTTTTTGCGAGTGAGACTCAGGCCCGAGCGAAAGGCAGAACACGTCTCCCCATGTGATTCATCAAACTAGCACGGCAGCCCCATTTTGGCATGGAAGGCCAATAGCTAGCGTTCTAACTCGAAGAAACGACACTGTAGAGAAACCGTGCTTTAGCTACCGTCGACCTCTCTGTGGGTGAAGTAGTTGAGGGTGTACTGTGGCTGAGAGCCTGGGGACGGTTTCCATTTCGTAATATCGGGGGAGAGACAGGTCGGTACAGAAGGCACCTCTCAACTCACTACATGGTTATGGGGCTAGTTCCGTTGCCCAGGGTGTGTTTGCTGGCTTAAAGACAGCCACCTAACTCAAAGGAAAAACACGGTAGAGAATCCGTGCTTCAGCTAAAACAGCCGCTCCTGAGGGTGGAAGCATTGGGTTGTGTGCGTGCGTGAGAGGACTGCAAGGGAGTCCAAAGTTTCTGCGAGTGAGACTCAGGCCCCAGCAAAAGGCAGAACACGACTCCCCGTGTGTTTCCTTTAGCTAGCACTGCGGCCCTACTTTTGCATGGAAGTCTAATCGCTAGCGTTCTTCCTGGAAGAAACAACACGGTAGAGAAACCGTGCTTTAGCTACCATCCACCTCTCTGAGGGAGGAAGCACTTTCCAGGCTACCGTGGGTGAGAGCCTGAGGAACGGGTTCCTTACGTGAAACCGAGGGAGAAGGAGTCCGGGCCAGAAGGCTCCTCTCGACTCAGCTCTTGTTACCTGAAGCTAACACTTCGGCTCCATGTGTGCATAGGAATGCTAAGGGCTCCGCACTGATTTGGCAGAAAGAAGCCGGTCAAGAACCCCAGCTTCAGCTCATTCGCCTCTCCACAGGGTGGCAGCATTTTCAAGTCTGCTCGAGTGCAAACCTGGGGAAGGAGTCCCAGCAGAATTCGGAGGGAGAAATAAGCATGGGCAGAAGACACCTATCGACTCAACTCTTGTTTCGGGAAACTAGATCGGCTCTCCCGTATGTGCGTGGAGTCCTCAGTGCCATCCACGTAACGCAAAGGAACAAAACTGTAGAGAACCCGTGCCTCAGCAAAGATCGCCCTTCCTGAGCGGGAACTTCATGTATTGTGTGTTTTTGTGAAAGCATGAGAAATGGAACCTACACGTAACTCGGAGTGAGAAGCAGGCCTGGAAGGAAGGCTGCTGTCGACTCACCTCTTGTTTGAGGAGATTAGCACTGCTGCACCCTGTGTGCCTGGATGCCTAGTTACCAGGCTACTAACACCAAGAATCAATCCTATAGAGTGACTGCGCTTCAGTTAACATTGCCGTTCCTGAAGCAGGAGGAATTTGACACTGCTCGTGTACGAGACACCGGGGAAAGGGTCCCATACGTGAAATGGAGTGAGAAACAGGCCGGTGCGGAAGGCAGCTCTCAAGTCACCTCTGGTTTATGAGGCTAGTACCCTTGCCCCGGGGGTGCCTGCAGGCCTAAAGCCAACCACCTAACTCAAAGGAACAACTCTGTAGGGAATTTCTGCTTCGGCTAAAAGAGCCATGCCTCAGGGTGGACGCATTTTGCTGTGTGCATGCGTGAGCGCGCTGCAGGTGAGCCCAAAACCATTTTCCTTGTGAGACCCAGGCCCCGGAAGAAGCCAGAACACGACTCCCCACTTGCTCCATGAAGCTAGAACTGCGGTCCCAATTTTGCTTGGAAGTCTAATAGATAGCTTTCTAACTCGGAGAAACAACACTGTAGAGAAACCGTGCTTTAGCTACTGTCGACCTCTCTGTGGGCGAAGCAGTTTAGGGTGTACTGTGGCTGAGAGCCTGGGGACGGTTTCCATTTCGTAATATCGGGGGAGAGAAAGGCCGGTACATAATGCAGCTCTGAACTCACTACATGGTTATGGGGAAAGTTCCGTTCCCCCGTGGGAGTGTGCAGGCTTAAACACAGCCACCTTACTCGACGGAAAAACTCGGTTGAGAGCCTGTGCTGCAGGTAAAACAGCTGCTCCTGAGTGTGGAAGCATTTTGTTGTGTGCGTGCGTGAGAGCACTGCAAGGGAGTCCAAAGCTTTTTGCGAGTGAGACTCAGGCCCCAGCGAAAGGCAGAACACCACTCCCCATGTGTTTCATCAAGCTAGCACGGCAGCCCCACTTTTGCATGGAAGTCTAATAGCTAGCGTTGTAACTCGAAGAAACAACAGTGTAGAGAAACGGTGCCTTAGCTACCGTCGACCTCTCTGTGGGCGAAGCAGTTTAGGGTAAACTGTGGCTGAGAGCCTGGGGACGGTTTCAATATCGTAATATCAGGGAGAGACAGGCGGGTACAGAAGGCAGCTCTCAACTCACATCATGGTTATGCGGATAGTACCGTTGCCCAGGGTGTGTGTGCCGGTTTAAACACAGCCACCTAATTCAAAGGAAAAACTCCCTTGAGAGCCTGTGCTGCAGGTAAAACAGCTGCTCCTGTGGGTGGAAGCATTTTGTTGTGTGCGTGCGTGAGAGCACGGCAAGGGAGTCCAAAGCTTTTTGCGAGTGAGACTCAGGCCCGAGCGAAAGGCAGAACACGTCTCCCCATGTGATTCATCAAACTAGCACGGCAGCCCCATTTTGGCATGGAAGGCCAATAGCTAGCGTTCTAACTCGAAGAAACGACACTGTAGAGAAACCGTGCTTTAGCTACCGTCGACCTCTCTGTGGGTGAAGTAGTTGAGGGTGTACTGTGGCTGAGAGCCTGGGGACGGTTTCCATTTCGTAATATCGGGGGAGAGACAGGTCGGTACAGAAGGCACCTCTCAACTCACTACATGGTTATGGGGCTAGTTCCGTTGCCCAGGGTGTGTTTGCTGGCTTAAAGACAGCCACCTAACTCAAAGGAAAAACACGGTAGAGAATCCGTGCTTCAGCTAAAACAGCCGCTCCTGAGGGTGGAAGCATTGGGTTGTGTGCGTGCGTGAGAGGACTGCAAGGGAGTCCAAAGTTTCTGCGAGTGAGACTCAGGCCCCAGCAAAAGGCAGAACACGACTCCCCGTGTGTTTCCTTTAGCTAGCACTGCGGCCCTACTTTTGCATGGAAGTCTAATCGCTAGCGTTCTTCCTGGAAGAAACAACACGGTAGAGAAACCGTGCTTTAGCTACCATCCACCTCTCTGAGGGAGGAAGCACTTTCCAGGCTACCGTGGGTGAGAGCCTGAGGAACGGGTTCCTTACGTGAAACCGAGGGAGAAGGAGTCCGGGCCAGAAGGCTCCTCTCGACTCAGCTCTTGTTACCTGAAGCTAACACTTCGGCTCCATGTGTGCATAGGAATGCTAAGGGCTCCGCACTGATTTGGCAGAAAGAAGCCGGTCAAGAACCCCAGCTTCAGCTCATTCGCCTCTCCACAGGGTGGCAGCATTTTCAAGTCTGCTCGAGTGCAAACCTGGGGAAGGAGTCCCAGCAGAATTCGGAGGGAGAAATAAGCATGGGCAGAAGACACCTATCGACTCAACTCTTGTTTCGGGAAACTAGATCGGCTCTCCCGTGTGTGCGTGGAGTCCTCAGTGCCATCCACGTAACGCAAAGGAACAAAACTGTAGAGAACCCGTGCCTCAGCAAAGATCGCCCTTCCTGAGCGGGAACTTCATGTATTGTGTGTTTTTGTGAAAGCATGAGAAATGGAACCTACACGTAACCCGGAGTGAGAAGCAGGCCTGGAAGGAAGGCTGCTGTCGACTCACCTCTTGTTTGAGGAGATTAGCACTGCTGCACCCTGTGTGCCTGGATGCCTAGTTACCAGGCTACTAACACCAAGAATCAATCCTATAGAGTGACTGCGCTTCAGTTAACATTGCCGTTCCTGAAGCAGGAGGAATTTGACACTGCTCGTGTACGAGACACCGGGGAAAGGGTCCCATACGTGAAATGGAGTGAGAAACAGGCCGGTGCGGAAGGCAGCTCTCAAGTCACCTCTGGTTTATGAGGCTAGTACCCTTGCCCCGGGGGTGCCTGCAGGCCTAAAGCCAACCACCTAACTCAAAGGAACAACTCTGTAGGGAATTTCTGCTTCGGCTAAAAGAGCCATGCCTCAGGGTGGACGCATTTTGCTGTGTGCATGCGTGAGCGCGCTGCAGGTGAGCCCAAAACCATTTTCCTTGTGAGACCCAGGCCCCGGAAGAAGCCAGAACACGACTCCCCACTTGCTCCATGAAGCTAGAACTGCGGTCCCAATTTTGCTTGGAAGTCTAATAGATAGCTTTCTAACTCGGAGAAACAACACTGTAGAGAAACCGTGCTTTAGCTACTGTCGACCTCTCTGTGGGCGAAGCAGTTTAGGGTGTACTGTGGCTGAGAGCCTGGGGACGGTTTCCATTTCGTAATATCGGGGGAGAGAAAGGCCGGTACATAATGCAGCTCTGAACTCACTACATGGTTATGGGGAAAGTTCCGTTCCCCCGTGGGAGTGTGCAGGCTTAAACACAGCCACCTTACTCGACGGAAAAACTCGGTTGAGAGCCTGTGCTGCAGGTAAAACAGCTGCTCCTGAGTGTGGAAGCATTTTGTTGTGTGCGTGCGTGAGAGCACTGCAAGGGAGTCCAAAGCTTTTTGCGAGTGAGACTCAGGCCCCAGCGAAAGGCAGAACACCACTCCCCATGTGTTTCATCAAGCTAGCACGGCAGCCCCACTTTTGCATGGAAGTCTAATAGCTAGCGTTGTAACTCGAAGAAACAACAGTGTAGAGAAACGGTGCCTTAGCTACCGTCGACCTCTCTGTGGGCGAAGCAGTTTAGGGTAAACTGTGGCTGAGAGCCTGGGGACGGTTTCAATATCGTAATATCAGGGAGAGACAGGCGGGTACAGAAGGCAGCTCTCAACTCACATCATGGTTATGCGGATAGTACCGTTGCCCAGGGTGTGTGTGCCGGTTTAAACACAGCCACCTAATTCAAAGGAAAAACTCCCTTGAGAGCCTGTGCTGCAGGTAAAACAGCTGCTCCTGTGGGTGGAAGCATTTTGTTGTGTGCGTGCGTGAGAGCACGGCAAGGGAGTCCAAAGCTTTTTGCGAGTGAGACTCAGGCCCGAGCGAAAGGCAGAACACGTCTCCCCATGTGATTCATCAAACTAGCACGGCAGCCCCATTTTGGCATGGAAGGCCAATAGCTAGCGTTCTAACTCGAAGAAACGACACTGTAGAGAAACCGTGCTTTAGCTACCGTCGACCTCTCTGTGGGTGAAGTAGTTGAGGGTGTACTGTGGCTGAGAGCCTGGGGACGGTTTCCATTTCGTAATATCGGGGGAGAGACAGGTCGGTACAGAAGGCACCTCTCAACTCACTACATGGTTATGGGGCTAGTTCCGTTGCCCAGGGTGTGTTTGCTGGCTTAAAGACAGCCACCTAACTCAAAGGAAAAACACGGTAGAGAATCCGTGCTTCAGCTAAAACAGCCGCTCCTGAGGGTGGAAGCATTGGGTTGTGTGCGTGCGTGAGAGGACTGCAAGGGAGTCCAAAGTTTCTGCGAGTGAGACTCAGGCCCCAGCAAAAGGCAGAACACGACTCCCCGTGTGTTTCCTTTAGCTAGCACTGCGGCCCTACTTTTGCATGGAAGTCTAATCGCTAGCGTTCTTCCTGGAAGAAACAACACGGTAGAGAAACCGTGCTTTAGCTACCATCCACCTCTCTGAGGGAGGAAGCACTTTCCAGGCTACCGTGGGTGAGAGCCTGAGGAACGGGTTCCTTACGTGAAACCGAGGGAGAAGGAGTCCGGGCCAGAAGGCTCCTCTCGACTCAGCTCTTGTTACCTGAAGCTAACACTTCGGCTCCATGTGTGCATAGGAATGCTAAGGGCTCCGCACTGATTTGGCAGAAAGAAGCCGGTCAAGAACCCCAGCTTCAGCTCATTCGCCTCTCCACAGGGTGGCAGCATTTTCAAGTCTGCTCGAGTGCAAACCTGGGGAAGGAGTCCCAGCAGAATTCGGAGGGAGAAATAAGCATGGGCAGAAGACACCTATCGACTCAACTCTTGTTTCGGGAAACTAGATCGGCTCTCCCGTGTGTGCGTGGAGTCCTCAGTGCCATCCACGTAACGCAAAGGAACAAAACTGTAGAGAACCCGTGCCTCAGCAAAGATCGCCCTTCCTGAGCGGGAACTTCATGTATTGTGTGTTTTTGTGAAAGCATGAGAAATGGAACCTACACGTAACCCGGAGTGAGAAGCAGGCCTGGAAGGAAGGCTGCTGTCGACTCACCTCTTGTTTGAGGAGATTAGCACTGCTGCACCCTGTGTGCCTGGATGCCTAGTTACCAGGCTACTAACACCAAGAATCAATCCTATAGAGTGACTGCGCTTCAGTTAACATTGCCGTTCCTGAAGCAGGAGGAATTTGACACTGCTCGTGTACGAGACACCGGGGAAAGGGTCCCATACGTGAAATGGAGTGAGAAACAGGCCGGTGCGGAAGGCAGCTCTCAAGTCACCTCTGGTTTATGAGGCTAGTACCCTTGCCCCGGGGGTGCCTGCAGGCCTAAAGCCAACCACCTAACTCAAAGGAACAACTCTGTAGGGAATTTCTGCTTCGGCTAAAAGAGCCATGCCTCAGGGTGGACGCATTTTGCTGTGTGCATGCGTGAGCGCGCTGCAGGTGAGCCCAAAACCATTTTCCTTGTGAGACCCAGGCCCCGGAAGAAGCCAGAACACGACTCCCCACTTGCTCCATGAAGCTAGAACTGCGGTCCCAATTTTGCTTGGAAGTCTAATAGATAGCTTTCTAACTCGGAGAAACAACACTGTAGAGAAACCGTGCTTTAGCTACTGTCGACCTCTCTGTGGGCGAAGCAGTTTAGGGTGTACTGTGGCTGAGAGCCTGGGGACGGTTTCCATTTCGTAATATCGGGGGAGAGAAAGGCCGGTACATAATGCAGCTCTGAACTCACTACATGGTTATGGGGAAAGTTCCGTTCCCCCGTGGGAGTGTGCAGGCTTAAACACAGCCACCTTACTCGACGGAAAAACTCGGTTGAGAGCCTGTGCTGCAGGTAAAACAGCTGCTCCTGAGTGTGGAAGCATTTTGTTGTGTGCGTGCGTGAGAGCACTGCAAGGGAGTCCAAAGCTTTTTGCGAGTGAGACTCAGGCCCCAGCGAAAGGCAGAACACCACTCCCCATGTGTTTCATCAAGCTAGCACGGCAGCCCCACTTTTGCATGGAAGTCTAATAGCTAGCGTTGTAACTCGAAGAAACAACAGTGTAGAGAAACGGTGCCTTAGCTACCGTCGACCTCTCTGTGGGCGAAGCAGTTTAGGGTAAACTGTGGCTGAGAGCCTGGGGACGGTTTCAATATCGTAATATCAGGGAGAGACAGGCGGGTACAGAAGGCAGCTCTCAACTCACATCATGGTTATGCGGATAGTACCGTTGCCCAGGGTGTGTGTGCCGGTTTAAACACAGCCACCTAATTCAAAGGAAAAACTCCCTTGAGAGCCTGTGCTGCAGGTAAAACAGCTGCTCCTGTGGGTGGAAGCATTTTGTTGTGTGCGTGCGTGAGAGCACGGCAAGGGAGTCCAAAGCTTTTTGCGAGTGAGACTCAGGCCCGAGCGAAAGGCAGAACACGTCTCCCCATGTGATTCATCAAACTAGCACGGCAGCCCCATTTTGGCATGGAAGGCCAATAGCTAGCGTTCTAACTCGAAGAAACGACACTGTAGAGAAACCGTGCTTTAGCTACCGTCGACCTCTCTGTGGGTGAAGTAGTTGAGGGTGTACTGTGGCTGAGAGCCTGGGGACGGTTTCCATTTCGTAATATCGGGGGAGAGACAGGTCGGTACAGAAGGCACCTCTCAACTCACTACATGGTTATGGGGCTAGTTCCGTTGCCCAGGGTGTGTTTGCTGGCTTAAAGACAGCCACCTAACTCAAAGGAAAAACACGGTAGAGAATCCGTGCTTCAGCTAAAACAGCCGCTCCTGAGGGTGGAAGCATTGGGTTGTGTGCGTGCGTGAGAGGACTGCAAGGGAGTCCAAAGTTTCTGCGAGTGAGACTCAGGCCCCAGCAAAAGGCAGAACACGACTCCCCGTGTGTTTCCTTTAGCTAGCACTGCGGCCCTACTTTTGCATGGAAGTCTAATCGCTAGCGTTCTTCCTGGAAGAAACAACACGGTAGAGAAACCGTGCTTTAGCTACCATCCACCTCTCTGAGGGAGGAAGCACTTTCCAGGCTACCGTGGGTGAGAGCCTGAGGAACGGGTTCCTTACGTGAAACCGAGGGAGAAGGAGTCCGGGCCAGAAGGCTCCTCTCGACTCAGCTCTTGTTACCTGAAGCTAACACTTCGGCTCCATGTGTGCATAGGAATGCTAAGGGCTCCGCACTGATTTGGCAGAAAGAAGCCGGTCAAGAACCCCAGCTTCAGCTCATTCGCCTCTCCACAGGGTGGCAGCATTTTCAAGTCTGCTCGAGTGCAAACCTGGGGAAGGAGTCCCAGCAGAATTCGGAGGGAGAAATAAGCATGGGCAGAAGACACCTATCGACTCAACTCTTGTTTCGGGAAACTAGATCGGCTCTCCCGTGTGTGCGTGGAGTCCTCAGTGCCATCCACGTAACGCAAAGGAACAAAACTGTAGAGAACCCGTGCCTCAGCAAAGATCGCCCTTCCTGAGCGGGAACTTCATGTATTGTGTGTTTTTGTGAAAGCATGAGAAATGGAACCTACACGTAACCCGGAGTGAGAAGCAGGCCTGGAAGGAAGGCTGCTGTCGACTCACCTCTTGTTTGAGGAGATTAGCACTGCTGCACCCTGTGTGCCTGGATGCCTAGTTACCAGGCTACTAACACCAAGAATCAATCCTATAGAGTGACTGCGCTTCAGTTAACATTGCCGTTCCTGAAGCAGGAGGAATTTGACACTGCTCGTGTACGAGACACCGGGGAAAGGGTCCCATACGTGAAATGGAGTGAGAAACAGGCCGGTGCGGAAGGCAGCTCTCAAGTCACCTCTGGTTTATGAGGCTAGTACCCTTGCCCCGGGGGTGCCTGCAGGCCTAAAGCCAACCACCTAACTCAAAGGAACAACTCTGTAGGGAATTTCTGCTTCTGCTAAAAGAGCCATGCCTCAGGGTGGACGCATTTTGCTGTGTGCATGCGTGAGCGCACTGCAGGTGAGCCCAAAACCATTTTCCTTGTGAGACCCAGGCCCCGGAAGAAGCCAGAACACGACTCCCCACTTGCTCCATGAAGCTAGAACTGCGGTCCCAATTTTGCTTGGAAGTCTAATAGATAGCTTTCTAACTCGGAGAAACAACACTGTAGAGAAACCGTGCTTTAGCTACTGTCGACCTCTCTGTGGGCGAAGCAGTTTAGGGTGTACTGTGGCTGAGAGCCTGGGGACGGTTTCCATTTCGTAATATCGGGGGAGAGAAAGGCCGGTACATAATGCAGCTCTGAACTCACTACATGGTTATGGGGAAAGTTCCGTTCCCCCGTGGGAGTGTGCAGGCTTAAACACAGCCACCTTACTCGACGGAAAAACTCGGTTGAGAGCCTGTGCTGCAGGTAAAACAGCTGCTCCTGAGTGTGGAAGCATTTTGTTGTGTGCGTGCGTGAGAGCACTGCAAGGGAGTCCAAAGCTTTTTGCGAGTGAGACTCAGGCCCCAGCGAAAGGCAGAACACCACTCCCCATGTGTTTCATCAAGCTAGCACGGCAGCCCCACTTTTGCATGGAAGTCTAATAGCTAGCGTTGTAACTCGAAGAAACAACAGTGTAGAGAAACGGTGCCTTAGCTACCGTCGACCTCTCTGTGGGCGAAGCAGTTTAGGGTAAACTGTGGCTGAGAGCCTGGGGACGGTTTCAATATCGTAATATCAGGGAGAGACAGGCCGGTACAGAAGGCAGCTCTCAATTCACATCATGGTTATGCGGATAGTACCGTTGCCCAGGGTGTGTGTGCCGGTTTAAACACAGCCACCTAATTCAAAGGAAAAACTCCCTTGAGAGCCTGTGCTGCAGGTAAAACAGCTGCTCCTGTGGGTGGAAGCATTTTGTTGTGTGCGTGCGTGAGAGCACGGCAAGGGAGTCCAAAGCTTTTTGCGAGTGAGACTCAGGCCCGAGCGAAAGGCAGAACACGTCTCCCCATGTGATTCATCAAACTAGCACGGCAGCCCCATTTTGGCATGGAAGGCCAATAGCTAGCGTTCTAACTCGAAGAAACGACACTGTAGAGAAACCGTGCTTTAGCTACCGTCGACCTCTCTGTGGGTGAAGTAGTTGAGGGTGTACTGTGGCTGAGAGCCTGGGGACGGTTTCCATTTCGTAATATCGGGGGAGAGACAGGTCGGTACAGAAGGCACCTCTCAACTCACTACATGGTTATGGGGCTAGTTCCGTTGCCCAGGGTGTGTTTGCTGGCTTAAAGACAGCCACCTAACTCAA
Source organism: Halichoerus grypus (assembly GCF_964656455.1). Classification (NCBI taxonomy): domain Eukaryota; kingdom Metazoa; phylum Chordata; class Mammalia; order Carnivora; family Phocidae; genus Halichoerus; species Halichoerus grypus. The sequence continues at coordinate 79,308,760 of NC_135727.1, read as the reverse complement.
AGGAAAAACACGGTAGAGAATCCGTGCTTCAGCTAAAACAGCCGCTCCTGAGGGTGGAAGCATTGGGTTGTGTGCGTGCGTGAGAGGACTGCAAGGGAGTCCAAAGTTTCTGCGAGTGAGACTCAGGCCCCAGCAAAAGGCAGAACACGACTCCCCGTGTGTTTCCTTTAGCTAGCACTGCGGCCCTACTTTTGCATGGAAGTCTAATCGCTAGCGTTCTTCCTGGAAGAAACAACACGGTAGAGAAACCGTGCTTTAGCTACCATCCACCTCTCTGAGGGAGGAAGCACTTTCCAGGCTACCGTGGGTGAGAGCCTGAGGAACGGGTTCCTTACGTGAAACCGAGGGAGAAGGAGTCCGGGCCAGAAGGCTCCTCTCGACTCAGCTCTTGTTACCTGAAGCTAACACTTCGGCTCCATGTGTGCATAGGAATGCTAAGGGCTCCGCACTGATTTGGCAGAAAGAAGCCGGTCAAGAACCCCAGCTTCAGCTCATTCGCCTCTCCACAGGGTGGCAGCATTTTCAAGTCTGCTCGAGTGCAAACCTGGGGAAGGAGTCCCAGCAGAATTCGGAGGGAGAAATAAGCATGGGCAGAAGACACCTATCGACTCAACTCTTGTTTCGGGAAACTAGATCGGCTCTCCCGTGTGTGCGTGGAGTCCTCAGTGCCATCCACGTAACGCAAAGGAACAAAACTGTAGAGAACCCGTGCCTCAGCAAAGATCGCCCTTCCTGAGCGGGAACTTCATGTATTGTGTGTTTTTGTGAAAGCATGAGAAATGGAACCTACACGTAACTCGGAGTGAGAAGCAGGCCTGGAAGGAAGGCTGCTGTCGACTCACCTCTTGTTTGAGGAGATTAGCACTGCTGCACCCTGTGTGCCTGGATGCCTAGTTACCAGGCTACTAACACCAAGAATCAATCCTATAGAGTGACTGCGCTTCAGTTAACATTGCCGTTCCTGAAGCAGGAGGAATTTGACACTGCTCGTGTACGAGACACCGGGGAAAGGGTCCCATACGTGAAATGGAGTGAGAAACAGGCCGGTGCGGAAGGCAGCTCTCAAGTCACCTCTGGTTTATGAGGCTAGTACCCTTGCCCCGGGGGTGCCTGCAGGCCTAAAGCCAACCACCTAACTCAAAGGAACAACTCTGTAGGGAATTTCTGCTTCGGCTAAAAGAGCCATGCCTCAGGGTGGACGCATTTTGCTGTGTGCATGCGTGAGCGCACTGCAGGTGAGCCCAAAACCATTTTCCTTGTGAGACCCAGGCCCCGGAAGAAGCCAGAACACGACTCCCCACTTGCTCCATGAAGCTAGAACTGCGGTCCCAATTTTGCTTGGAAGTCTAATAGATAGCTTTCTAACTCGGAGAAACAACACTGTAGAGAAACCGTGCTTTAGCTACTGTCGACCTCTCTGTGGGCGAAGCAGTTTAGGGTGTACTGTGGCTGAGAGCCTGGGGACGGTTTCCATTTCGTAATATCGGGGGAGAGAAAGGCCGGTACATAATGCAGCTCTGAACTCACTACATGGTTATGGGGAAAGTTCCGTTCCCCCGTGGGAGTGTGCAGGCTTAAACACAGCCACCTTACTCGACGGAAAAACTCGGTTGAGAGCCTGTGCTGCAGGTAAAACAGCTGCTCCTGAGTGTGGAAGCATTTTGTTGTGTGCGTGCGTGAGAGCACTGCAAGGGAGTCCAAAGCTTTTTGCGAGTGAGACTCAGGCCCCAGCGAAAGGCAGAACACCACTCCCCATGTGTTTCATCAAGCTAGCACGGCAGCCCCACTTTTGCATGGAAGTCTAATAGCTAGCGTTGTAACTCGAAGAAACAACAGTGTAGAGAAACGGTGCCTTAGCTACCGTCGACCTCTCTGTGGGCGAAGCAGTTTAGGGTAAACTGTGGCTGAGAGCCTGGGGACGGTTTCAATATCGTAATATCAGGGAGAGACAGGCGGGTACAGAAGGCAGCTCTCAACTCACATCATGGTTATGCGGATAGTACCGTTGCCCAGGGTGTGTGTGCCGGTTTAAACACAGCCACCTAATTCAAAGGAAAAACTCCCTTGAGAGCCTGTGCTGCAGGTAAAACAGCTGCTCCTGTGGGTGGAAGCATTTTGTTGTGTGCGTGCGTGAGAGCACGGCAAGGGAGTCCAAAGCTTTTTGCGAGTGAGACTCAGGCCCGAGCGAAAGGCAGAACACGTCTCCCCATGTGATTCATCAAACTAGCACGGCAGCCCCATTTTGGCATGGAAGGCCAATAGCTAGCGTTCTAACTCGAAGAAACGACACTGTAGAGAAACCGTGCTTTAGCTACCGTCGACCTCTCTGTGGGTGAAGTAGTTGAGGGTGTACTGTGGCTGAGAGCCTGGGGACGGTTTCCATTTCGTAATATCGGGGGAGAGACAGGTCGGTACAGAAGGCACCTCTCAACTCACTACATGGTTATGGGGCTAGTTCCGTTGCCCAGGGTGTGTTTGCTGGCTTAAAGACAGCCACCTAACTCAAAGGAAAAACACGGTAGAGAATCCGTGCTTCAGCTAAAACAGCCGCTCCTGAGGGTGGAAGCATTGGGTTGTGTGCGTGCGTGAGAGGACTGCAAGGGAGTCCAAAGTTTCTGCGAGTGAGACTCAGGCCCCAGCAAAAGGCAGAACACGACTCCCCGTGTGTTTCCTTTAGCTAGCACTGCGGCCCTACTTTTGCATGGAAGTCTAATCGCTAGCGTTCTTCCTGGAAGAAACAACACGGTAGAGAAACCGTGCTTTAGCTACCATCCACCTCTCTGAGGGAGGAAGCACTTTCCAGGCTACCGTGGGTGAGAGCCTGAGGAACGGGTTCCTTACGTGAAACCGAGGGAGAAGGAGTCCGGGCCAGAAGGCTCCTCTCGACTCAGCTCTTGTTACCTGAAGCTAACACTTCGGCTCCATGTGTGCATAGGAATGCTAAGGGCTCCGCACTGATTTGGCAGAAAGAAGCCGGTCAAGAACCCCAGCTTCAGCTCATTCGCCTCTCCACAGGGTGGCAGCATTTTCAAGTCTGCTCGAGTGCAAACCTGGGGAAGGAGTCCCAGCAGAATTCGGAGGGAGAAATAAGCATGGGCAGAAGACACCTATCGACTCAACTCTTGTTTCGGGAAACTAGATCGGCTCTCCCGTATGTGCGTGGAGTCCTCAGTGCCATCCACGTAACGCAAAGGAACAAAACTGTAGAGAACCCGTGCCTCAGCAAAGATCGCCCTTCCTGAGCGGGAACTTCATGTATTGTGTGTTTTTGTGAAAGCATGAGAAATGGAACCTACACGTAACTCGGAGTGAGAAGCAGGCCTGGAAGGAAGGCTGCTGTCGACTCACCTCTTGTTTGAGGAGATTAGCACTGCTGCACCCTGTGTGCCTGGATGCCTAGTTACCAGGCTACTAACACCAAGAATCAATCCTATAGAGTGACTGCGCTTCAGTTAACATTGCCGTTCCTGAAGCAGGAGGAATTTGACACTGCTCGTGTACGAGACACCGGGGAAAGGGTCCCATACGTGAAATGGAGTGAGAAACAGGCCGGTGCGGAAGGCAGCTCTCAAGTCACCTCTGGTTTATGAGGCTAGTACCCTTGCCCCGGGGGTGCCTGCAGGCCTAAAGCCAACCACCTAACTCAAAGGAACAACTCTGTAGGGAATTTCTGCTTCGGCTAAAAGAGCCATGCCTCAGGGTGGACGCATTTTGCTGTGTGCATGCGTGAGCGCGCTGCAGGTGAGCCCAAAACCATTTTCCTTGTGAGACCCAGGCCCCGGAAGAAGCCAGAACACGACTCCCCACTTGCTCCATGAAGCTAGAACTGCGGTCCCAATTTTGCTTGGAAGTCTAATAGATAGCTTTCTAACTCGGAGAAACAACACTGTAGAGAAACCGTGCTTTAGCTACTGTCGACCTCTCTGTGGGCGAAGCAGTTTAGGGTGTACTGTGGCTGAGAGCCTGGGGACGGTTTCCATTTCGTAATATCGGGGGAGAGAAAGGCCGGTACATAATGCAGCTCTGAACTCACTACATGGTTATGGGGAAAGTTCCGTTCCCCCGTGGGAGTGTGCAGGCTTAAACACAGCCACCTTACTCGACGGAAAAACTCGGTTGAGAGCCTGTGCTGCAGGTAAAACAGCTGCTCCTGAGTGTGGAAGCATTTTGTTGTGTGCGTGCGTGAGAGCACTGCAAGGGAGTCCAAAGCTTTTTGCGAGTGAGACTCAGGCCCCAGCGAAAGGCAGAACACCACTCCCCATGTGTTTCATCAAGCTAGCACGGCAGCCCCACTTTTGCATGGAAGTCTAATAGCTAGCGTTGTAACTCGAAGAAACAACAGTGTAGAGAAACGGTGCCTTAGCTACCGTCGACCTCTCTGTGGGCGAAGCAGTTTAGGGTAAACTGTGGCTGAGAGCCTGGGGACGGTTTCAATATCGTAATATCAGGGAGAGACAGGCGGGTACAGAAGGCAGCTCTCAACTCACATCATGGTTATGCGGATAGTACCGTTGCCCAGGGTGTGTGTGCCGGTTTAAACACAGCCACCTAATTCAAAGGAAAAACTCCCTTGAGAGCCTGTGCTGCAGGTAAAACAGCTGCTCCTGTGGGTGGAAGCATTTTGTTGTGTGCGTGCGTGAGAGCACGGCAAGGGAGTCCAAAGCTTTTTGCGAGTGAGACTCAGGCCCGAGCGAAAGGCAGAACACGTCTCCCCATGTGATTCATCAAACTAGCACGGCAGCCCCATTTTGGCATGGAAGGCCAATAGCTAGCGTTCTAACTCGAAGAAACGACACTGTAGAGAAACCGTGCTTTAGCTACCGTCGACCTCTCTGTGGGTGAAGTAGTTGAGGGTGTACTGTGGCTGAGAGCCTGGGGACGGTTTCCATTTCGTAATATCGGGGGAGAGACAGGTCGGTACAGAAGGCACCTCTCAACTCACTACATGGTTATGGGGCTAGTTCCGTTGCCCAGGGTGTGTTTGCTGGCTTAAAGACAGCCACCTAACTCAAAGGAAAAACACGGTAGAGAATCCGTGCTTCAGCTAAAACAGCCGCTCCTGAGGGTGGAAGCATTGGGTTGTGTGCGTGCGTGAGAGGACTGCAAGGGAGTCCAAAGTTTCTGCGAGTGAGACTCAGGCCCCAGCAAAAGGCAGAACACGACTCCCCGTGTGTTTCCTTTAGCTAGCACTGCGGCCCTACTTTTGCATGGAAGTCTAATCGCTAGCGTTCTTCCTGGAAGAAACAACACGGTAGAGAAACCGTGCTTTAGCTACCATCCACCTCTCTGAGGGAGGAAGCACTTTCCAGGCTACCGTGGGTGAGAGCCTGAGGAACGGGTTCCTTACGTGAAACCGAGGGAGAAGGAGTCCGGGCCAGAAGGCTCCTCTCGACTCAGCTCTTGTTACCTGAAGCTAACACTTCGGCTCCATGTGTGCATAGGAATGCTAAGGGCTCCGCACTGATTTGGCAGAAAGAAGCCGGTCAAGAACCCCAGCTTCAGCTCATTCGCCTCTCCACAGGGTGGCAGCATTTTCAAGTCTGCTCGAGTGCAAACCTGGGGAAGGAGTCCCAGCAGAATTCGGAGGGAGAAATAAGCATGGGCAGAAGACACCTATCGACTCAACTCTTGTTTCGGGAAACTAGATCGGCTCTCCCGTGTGTGCGTGGAGTCCTCAGTGCCATCCACGTAACGCAAAGGAACAAAACTGTAGAGAACCCGTGCCTCAGCAAAGATCGCCCTTCCTGAGCGGGAACTTCATGTATTGTGTGTTTTTGTGAAAGCATGAGAAATGGAACCTACACGTAACCCGGAGTGAGAAGCAGGCCTGGAAGGAAGGCTGCTGTCGACTCACCTCTTGTTTGAGGAGATTAGCACTGCTGCACCCTGTGTGCCTGGATGCCTAGTTACCAGGCTACTAACACCAAGAATCAATCCTATAGAGTGACTGCGCTTCAGTTAACATTGCCGTTCCTGAAGCAGGAGGAATTTGACACTGCTCGTGTACGAGACACCGGGGAAAGGGTCCCATACGTGAAATGGAGTGAGAAACAGGCCGGTGCGGAAGGCAGCTCTCAAGTCACCTCTGGTTTATGAGGCTAGTACCCTTGCCCCGGGGGTGCCTGCAGGCCTAAAGCCAACCACCTAACTCAAAGGAACAACTCTGTAGGGAATTTCTGCTTCGGCTAAAAGAGCCATGCCTCAGGGTGGACGCATTTTGCTGTGTGCATGCGTGAGCGCGCTGCAGGTGAGCCCAAAACCATTTTCCTTGTGAGACCCAGGCCCCGGAAGAAGCCAGAACACGACTCCCCACTTGCTCCATGAAGCTAGAACTGCGGTCCCAATTTTGCTTGGAAGTCTAATAGATAGCTTTCTAACTCGGAGAAACAACACTGTAGAGAAACCGTGCTTTAGCTACTGTCGACCTCTCTGTGGGCGAAGCAGTTTAGGGTGTACTGTGGCTGAGAGCCTGGGGACGGTTTCCATTTCGTAATATCGGGGGAGAGAAAGGCCGGTACATAATGCAGCTCTGAACTCACTACATGGTTATGGGGAAAGTTCCGTTCCCCCGTGGGAGTGTGCAGGCTTAAACACAGCCACCTTACTCGACGGAAAAACTCGGTTGAGAGCCTGTGCTGCAGGTAAAACAGCTGCTCCTGAGTGTGGAAGCATTTTGTTGTGTGCGTGCGTGAGAGCACTGCAAGGGAGTCCAAAGCTTTTTGCGAGTGAGACTCAGGCCCCAGCGAAAGGCAGAACACCACTCCCCATGTGTTTCATCAAGCTAGCACGGCAGCCCCACTTTTGCATGGAAGTCTAATAGCTAGCGTTGTAACTCGAAGAAACAACAGTGTAGAGAAACGGTGCCTTAGCTACCGTCGACCTCTCTGTGGGCGAAGCAGTTTAGGGTAAACTGTGGCTGAGAGCCTGGGGACGGTTTCAATATCGTAATATCAGGGAGAGACAGGCGGGTACAGAAGGCAGCTCTCAACTCACATCATGGTTATGCGGATAGTACCGTTGCCCAGGGTGTGTGTGCCGGTTTAAACACAGCCACCTAATTCAAAGGAAAAACTCCCTTGAGAGCCTGTGCTGCAGGTAAAACAGCTGCTCCTGTGGGTGGAAGCATTTTGTTGTGTGCGTGCGTGAGAGCACGGCAAGGGAGTCCAAAGCTTTTTGCGAGTGAGACTCAGGCCCGAGCGAAAGGCAGAACACGTCTCCCCATGTGATTCATCAAACTAGCACGGCAGCCCCATTTTGGCATGGAAGGCCAATAGCTAGCGTTCTAACTCGAAGAAACGACACTGTAGAGAAACCGTGCTTTAGCTACCGTCGACCTCTCTGTGGGTGAAGTAGTTGAGGGTGTACTGTGGCTGAGAGCCTGGGGACGGTTTCCATTTCGTAATATCGGGGGAGAGACAGGTCGGTACAGAAGGCACCTCTCAACTCACTACATGGTTATGGGGCTAGTTCCGTTGCCCAGGGTGTGTTTGCTGGCTTAAAGACAGCCACCTAACTCAAAGGAAAAACACGGTAGAGAATCCGTGCTTCAGCTAAAACAGCCGCTCCTGAGGGTGGAAGCATTGGGTTGTGTGCGTGCGTGAGAGGACTGCAAGGGAGTCCAAAGTTTCTGCGAGTGAGACTCAGGCCCCAGCAAAAGGCAGAACACGACTCCCCGTGTGTTTCCTTTAGCTAGCACTGCGGCCCTACTTTTGCATGGAAGTCTAATCGCTAGCGTTCTTCCTGGAAGAAACAACACGGTAGAGAAACCGTGCTTTAGCTACCATCCACCTCTCTGAGGGAGGAAGCACTTTCCAGGCTACCGTGGGTGAGAGCCTGAGGAACGGGTTCCTTACGTGAAACCGAGGGAGAAGGAGTCCGGGCCAGAAGGCTCCTCTCGACTCAGCTCTTGTTACCTGAAGCTAACACTTCGGCTCCATGTGTGCATAGGAATGCTAAGGGCTCCGCACTGATTTGGCAGAAAGAAGCCGGTCAAGAACCCCAGCTTCAGCTCATTCGCCTCTCCACAGGGTGGCAGCATTTTCAAGTCTGCTCGAGTGCAAACCTGGGGAAGGAGTCCCAGCAGAATTCGGAGGGAGAAATAAGCATGGGCAGAAGACACCTATCGACTCAACTCTTGTTTCGGGAAACTAGATCGGCTCTCCCGTGTGTGCGTGGAGTCCTCAGTGCCATCCACGTAACGCAAAGGAACAAAACTGTAGAGAACCCGTGCCTCAGCAAAGATCGCCCTTCCTGAGCGGGAACTTCATGTATTGTGTGTTTTTGTGAAAGCATGAGAAATGGAACCTACACGTAACCCGGAGTGAGAAGCAGGCCTGGAAGGAAGGCTGCTGTCGACTCACCTCTTGTTTGAGGAGATTAGCACTGCTGCACCCTGTGTGCCTGGATGCCTAGTTACCAGGCTACTAACACCAAGAATCAATCCTATAGAGTGACTGCGCTTCAGTTAACATTGCCGTTCCTGAAGCAGGAGGAATTTGACACTGCTCGTGTACGAGACACCGGGGAAAGGGTCCCATACGTGAAATGGAGTGAGAAACAGGCCGGTGCGGAAGGCAGCTCTCAAGTCACCTCTGGTTTATGAGGCTAGTACCCTTGCCCCGGGGGTGCCTGCAGGCCTAAAGCCAACCACCTAACTCAAAGGAACAACTCTGTAGGGAATTTCTGCTTCGGCTAAAAGAGCCATGCCTCAGGGTGGACGCATTTTGCTGTGTGCATGCGTGAGCGCGCTGCAGGTGAGCCCAAAACCATTTTCCTTGTGAGACCCAGGCCCCGGAAGAAGCCAGAACACGACTCCCCACTTGCTCCATGAAGCTAGAACTGCGGTCCCAATTTTGCTTGGAAGTCTAATAGATAGCTTTCTAACTCGGAGAAACAACACTGTAGAGAAACCGTGCTTTAGCTACTGTCGACCTCTCTGTGGGCGAAGCAGTTTAGGGTGTACTGTGGCTGAGAGCCTGGGGACGGTTTCCATTTCGTAATATCGGGGGAGAGAAAGGCCGGTACATAATGCAGCTCTGAACTCACTACATGGTTATGGGGAAAGTTCCGTTCCCCCGTGGGAGTGTGCAGGCTTAAACACAGCCACCTTACTCGACGGAAAAACTCGGTTGAGAGCCTGTGCTGCAGGTAAAACAGCTGCTCCTGAGTGTGGAAGCATTTTGTTGTGTGCGTGCGTGAGAGCACTGCAAGGGAGTCCAAAGCTTTTTGCGAGTGAGACTCAGGCCCCAGCGAAAGGCAGAACACCACTCCCCATGTGTTTCATCAAGCTAGCACGGCAGCCCCACTTTTGCATGGAAGTCTAATAGCTAGCGTTGTAACTCGAAGAAACAACAGTGTAGAGAAACGGTGCCTTAGCTACCGTCGACCTCTCTGTGGGCGAAGCAGTTTAGGGTAAACTGTGGCTGAGAGCCTGGGGACGGTTTCAATATCGTAATATCAGGGAGAGACAGGCGGGTACAGAAGGCAGCTCTCAACTCACATCATGGTTATGCGGATAGTACCGTTGCCCAGGGTGTGTGTGCCGGTTTAAACACAGCCACCTAATTCAAAGGAAAAACTCCCTTGAGAGCCTGTGCTGCAGGTAAAACAGCTGCTCCTGTGGGTGGAAGCATTTTGTTGTGTGCGTGCGTGAGAGCACGGCAAGGGAGTCCAAAGCTTTTTGCGAGTGAGACTCAGGCCCGAGCGAAAGGCAGAACACGTCTCCCCATGTGATTCATCAAACTAGCACGGCAGCCCCATTTTGGCATGGAAGGCCAATAGCTAGCGTTCTAACTCGAAGAAACGACACTGTAGAGAAACCGTGCTTTAGCTACCGTCGACCTCTCTGTGGGTGAAGTAGTTGAGGGTGTACTGTGGCTGAGAGCCTGGGGACGGTTTCCATTTCGTAATATCGGGGGAGAGACAGGTCGGTACAGAAGGCACCTCTCAACTCACTACATGGTTATGGGGCTAGTTCCGTTGCCCAGGGTGTGTTTGCTGGCTTAAAGACAGCCACCTAACTCAAAGGAAAAACACGGTAGAGAATCCGTGCTTCAGCTAAAACAGCCGCTCCTGAGGGTGGAAGCATTGGGTTGTGTGCGTGCGTGAGAGGACTGCAAGGGAGTCCAAAGTTTCTGCGAGTGAGACTCAGGCCCCAGCAAAAGGCAGAACACGACTCCCCGTGTGTTTCCTTTAGCTAGCACTGCGGCCCTACTTTTGCATGGAAGTCTAATCGCTAGCGTTCTTCCTGGAAGAAACAACACGGTAGAGAAACCGTGCTTTAGCTACCATCCACCTCTCTGAGGGAGGAAGCACTTTCCAGGCTACCGTGGGTGAGAGCCTGAGGAACGGGTTCCTTACGTGAAACCGAGGGAGAAGGAGTCCGGGCCAGAAGGCTCCTCTCGACTCAGCTCTTGTTACCTGAAGCTAACACTTCGGCTCCATGTGTGCATAGGAATGCTAAGGGCTCCGCACTGATTTGGCAGAAAGAAGCCGGTCAAGAACCCCAGCTTCAGCTCATTCGCCTCTCCACAGGGTGGCAGCATTTTCAAGTCTGCTCGAGTGCAAACCTGGGGAAGGAGTCCCAGCAGAATTCGGAGGGAGAAATAAGCATGGGCAGAAGACACCTATCGACTCAACTCTTGTTTCGGGAAACTAGATCGGCTCTCCCGTGTGTGCGTGGAGTCCTCAGTGCCATCCACATAACGCAAAGGAACAAAACTGTAGAGAACCCGTGCCTCAGCAAAGATCGCCCTTCCTGAGCGGGAACTTCATGTATTGTGTGTTTTTGTGAAAGCATGAGAAATGGAACCTACACGTAACTCGGAGTGAGAAGCAGGCCTGGAAGGAAGGCTGCTGTCGACTCACCTCTTGTTTGAGGAGATTAGCACTGCTGCACCCTGTGTGCCTGGATGCCTAGTTACCAGGCTACTAACACCAAGAATCAATCCTATAGAGTGACTGCGCTTCAGTTAACATTGCCGTTCCTGAAGCAGGAGGAATTTGACACTGCTCGTGTACGAGACACCGGGGAAAGGGTCCCATACGTGAAATGGAGTGAGAAACAGGCCGGTGCGGAAGGCAGCTCTCAAGTCACCTCTGGTTTATGAGGCTAGTACCCTTGCCCCGGGGGTGCCTGCAGGCCTAAAGCCAACCACCTAACTCAAAGGAACAACTCTGTAGGGAATTTCTGCTTCGGCTAAAAGAGCCATGCCTCAGGGTGGACGCATTTTGCTGTGTGCATGCGTGAGCGCGCTGCAGGTGAGCCCAAAACCATTTTCCTTGTGAGACCCAGGCCCCGGAAGAAGCCAGAACACGACTCCCCACTTGCTCCATGAAGCTAGAACTGCGGTCCCAATTTTGCTTGGAAGTCTAATAGATAGCTTTCTAACTCGGAGAAACAACACTGTAGAGAAACCGTGCTTTAGCTACTGTCGACCTCTCTGTGGGCGAAGCAGTTTAGGGTGTACTGTGGCTGAGAGCCTGGGGACGGTTTCCATTTCGTAATATCGGGGGAGAGAAAGGCCGGTACATAATGCAGCTCTGAACTCACTACATGGTTATGGGGAAAGTTCCGTTCCCCCGTGGGAGTGTGCAGGCTTAAACACAGCCACCTTACTCGACGGAAAAACTCGGTTGAGAGCCTGTGCTGCAGGTAAAACAGCTGCTCCTGAGTGTGGAAGCATTTTGTTGTGTGCGTGCGTGAGAGCACTGCAAGGGAGTCCAAAGCTTTTTGCGAGTGAGACTCAGGCCCCAGCGAAAGGCAGAACACCACTCCCCATGTGTTTCATCAAGCTAGCACGGCAGCCCCACTTTTGCATGGAAGTCTAATAGCTAGCGTTGTAACTCGAAGAAACAACAGTGTAGAGAAACGGTGCCTTAGCTACCGTCGACCTCTCTGTGGGCGAAGCAGTTTAGGGTAAACTGTGGCTGAGAGCCTGGGGACGGTTTCAATATCGTAATATCAGGGAGAGACAGGCGGGTACAGAAGGCAGCTCTCAACTCACATCATGGTTATGCGGATAGTACCGTTGCCCAGGGTGTGTGTGCCGGTTTAAACACAGCCACCTAATTCAAAGGAAAAACTCCCTTGAGAGCCTGTGCTGCAGGTAAAACAGCTGCTCCTGTGGGTGGAAGCATTTTGTTGTGTGCGTGCGTGAGAGCACGGCAAGGGAGTCCAAAGCTTTTTGCGAGTGAGACTCAGGCCCGAGCGAAAGGCAGAACACGTCTCCCCATGTGATTCATCAAACTAGCACGGCAGCCCCATTTTGGCATGGAAGGCCAATAGCTAGCGTTCTAACTCGAAGAAACGACACTGTAGAGAAACCGTGCTTTAGCTACCGTCGACCTCTCTGTGGGTGAAGTAGTTGAGGGTGTACTGTGGCTGAGAGCCTGGGGACGGTTTCCATTTCGTAATATCGGGGGAGAGACAGGTCGGTACAGAAGGCACCTCTCAACTCACTACATGGTTATGGGGCTAGTTCCGTTGCCCAGGGTGTGTTTGCTGGCTTAAAGACAGCCACCTAACTCAAAGGAAAAACACGGTAGAGAATCCGTGCTTCAGCTAAAACAGCCGCTCCTGAGGGTGGAAGCATTGGGTTGTGTGCGTGCGTGAGAGGACTGCAAGGGAGTCCAAAGTTTCTGCGAGTGAGACTCAGGCCCCAGCAAAAGGCAGAACACGACTCCCCGTGTGTTTCCTTTAGCTAGCACTGCGGCCCTACTTTTGCATGGAAGTCTAATCGCTAGCGTTCTTCCTGGAAGAAACAACACGGTAGAGAAACCGTGCTTTAGCTACCATCCACCTCTCTGAGGGAGGAAGCACTTTCCAGGCTACCGTGGGTGAGAGCCTGAGGAACGGGTTCCTTACGTGAAACCGAGGGAGAAGGAGTCCGGGCCAGAAGGCTCCTCTCGACTCAGCTCTTGTTACCTGAAGCTAACACTTCGGCTCCATGTGTGCATAGGAATGCTAAGGGCTCCGCACTGATTTGGCAGAAAGAAGCCGGTCAAGAACCCCAGCTTCAGCTCATTCGCCTCTCCACAGGGTGGCAGCATTTTCAAGTCTGCTCGAGTGCAAACCTGGGGAAGGAGTCCCAGCAGAATTCGGAGGGAGAAATAAGCATGGGCAGAAGACACCTATCGACTCAACTCTTGTTTCGGGAAACTAGATCGGCTCTCCCGTGTGTGCGTGGAGTCCTCAGTGCCATCCACGTAACGCAAAGGAACAAAACTGTAGAGAACCCGTGCCTCAGCAAAGATCGCCCTTCCTGAGCGGGAACTTCATGTATTGTGTGTTTTTGTGAAAGCATGAGAAATGGAACCTACACGTAACCCGGAGTGAGAAGCAGGCCTGGAAGGAAGGCTGCTGTCGACTCACCTCTTGTTTGAGGAGATTAGCACTGCTGCACCCTGTGTGCCTGGATGCCTAGTTACCAGGCTACTAACACCAAGAATCAATCCTATAGAGTGACTGCGCTTCAGTTAACATTGCCGTTCCTGAAGCAGGAGGAATTTGACACTGCTCGTGTACGAGACACCGGGGAAAGGGTCCCATACGTGAAATGGAGTGAGAAACAGGCCGGTGCGGAAGGCAGCTCTCAAGTCACCTCTGGTTTATGAGGCTAGTACCCTTGCCCCGGGGGTGCCTGCAGGCCTAAAGCCAACCACCTAACTCAAAGGAACAACTCTGTAGGGAATTTCTGCTTCGGCTAAAAGAGCCATGCCTCAGGGTGGACGCATTTTGCTGTGTGCATGCGTGAGCGCGCTGCAGGTGAGCCCAAAACCATTTTCCTTGTGAGACCCAGGCCCCGGAAGAAGCCAGAACACGACTCCCCACTTGCTCCATGAAGCTAGAACTGCGGTCCCAATTTTGCTTGGAAGTCTAATAGATAGCTTTCTAACTCGGAGAAACAACACTGTAGAGAAACCGTGCTTTAGCTACTGTCGACCTCTCTGTGGGCGAAGCAGTTTAGGGTGTACTGTGGCTGAGAGCCTGGGGACGGTTTCCATTTCGTAATATCGGGGGAGAGAAAGGCCGGTACATAATGCAGCTCTGAACTCACTACATGGTTATGGGGAAAGTTCCGTTCCCCCGTGGGAGTGTGCAGGCTTAAACACAGCCACCTTACTCGACGGAAAAACTCGGTTGAGAGCCTGTGCTGCAGGTAAAACAGCTGCTCCTGAGTGTGGAAGCATTTTGTTGTGTGCGTGCGTGAGAGCACTGCAAGGGAGTCCAAAGCTTTTTGCGAGTGAGACTCAGGCCCCAGCGAAAGGCAGAACACCACTCCCCATGTGTTTCATCAAGCTAGCACGGCAGCCCCACTTTTGCATGGAAGTCTAATAGCTAGCGTTGTAACTCGAAGAAACAACAGTGTAGAGAAACGGTGCCTTAGCTACCGTCGACCTCTCTGTGGGCGAAGCAGTTTAGGGTAAACTGTGGCTGAGAGCCTGGGGACGGTTTCAATATCGTAATATCAGGGAGAGACAGGCGGGTACAGAAGGCAGCTCTCAACTCACATCATGGTTATGCGGATAGTACCGTTGCCCAGGGTGTGTGTGCCGGTTTAAACACAGCCACCTAATTCAAAGGAAAAACTCCCTTGAGAGCCTGTGCTGCAGGTAAAACAGCTGCTCCTGTGGGTGGAAGCATTTTGTTGTGTGCGTGCGTGAGAGCACGGCAAGGGAGTCCAAAGCTTTTTGCGAGTGAGACTCAGGCCCGAGCGAAAGGCAGAACACGTCTCCCCATGTGATTCATCAAACTAGCACGGCAGCCCCATTTTGGCATGGAAGGCCAATAGCTAGCGTTCTAACTCGAAGAAACGACACTGTAGAGAAACCGTGCTTTAGCTACCGTCGACCTCTCTGTGGGTGAAGTAGTTGAGGGTGTACTGTGGCTGAGAGCCTGGGGACGGTTTCCATTTCGTAATATCGGGGGAGAGACAGGTCGGTACAGAAGGCACCTCTCAACTCACTACATGGTTATGGGGCTAGTTCCGTTGCCCAGGGTGTGTTTGCTGGCTTAAAGACAGCCACCTAACTCAAAGGAAAAACACGGTAGAGAATCCGTGCTTCAGCTAAAACAGCCGCTCCTGAGGGTGGAAGCATTGGGTTGTGTGCGTGCGTGAGAGGACTGCAAGGGAGTCCAAAGTTTCTGCGAGTGAGACTCAGGCCCCAGCAAAAGGCAGAACACGACTCCCCGTGTGTTTCCTTTAGCTAGCACTGCGGCCCTACTTTTGCATGGAAGTCTAATCGCTAGCGTTCTTCCTGGAAGAAACAACACGGTAGAGAAACCGTGCTTTAGCTACCATCCACCTCTCTGAGGGAGGAAGCACTTTCCAGGCTACCGTGGGTGAGAGCCTGAGGAACGGGTTCCTTACGTGAAACCGAGGGAGAAGGAGTCCGGGCCAGAAGGCTCCTCTCGACTCAGCTCTTGTTACCTGAAGCTAACACTTCGGCTCCATGTGTGCATAGGAATGCTAAGGGCTCCGCACTGATTTGGCAGAAAGAAGCCGGTCAAGAACCCCAGCTTCAGCTCATTCGCCTCTCCACAGGGTGGCAGCATTTTCAAGTCTGCTCGAGTGCAAACCTGGGGAAGGAGTCCCAGCAGAATTCGGAGGGAGAAATAAGCATGGGCAGAAGACACCTATCGACTCAACTCTTGTTTCGGGAAACTAGATCGGCTCTCCCGTGTGTGCGTGGAGTCCTCAGTGCCATCCACGTAACGCAAAGGAACAAAACTGTAGAGAACCCGTGCCTCAGCAAAGATCGCCCTTCCTGAGCGGGAA
The DNA here is from genome assembly GCF_964656455.1 of Halichoerus grypus. Taxonomy (NCBI): domain Eukaryota; kingdom Metazoa; phylum Chordata; class Mammalia; order Carnivora; family Phocidae; genus Halichoerus; species Halichoerus grypus. Next base: position 79,292,981 of record NC_135727.1, on the reverse strand, counting down.
CTTCATGTATTGTGTGTTTTTGTGAAAGCATGAGAAATGGAACCTACACGTAACCCGGAGTGAGAAGCAGGCCTGGAAGGAAGGCTGCTGTCGACTCACCTCTTGTTTGAGGAGATTAGCACTGCTGCACCCTGTGTGCCTGGATGCCTAGTTACCAGGCTACTAACACCAAGAATCAATCCTATAGAGTGACTGCGCTTCAGTTAACATTGCCGTTCCTGAAGCAGGAGGAATTTGACACTGCTCGTGTACGAGACACCGGGGAAAGGGTCCCATACGTGAAATGGAGTGAGAAACAGGCCGGTGCGGAAGGCAGCTCTCAAGTCACCTCTGGTTTATGAGGCTAGTACCCTTGCCCCGGGGGTGCCTGCAGGCCTAAAGCCAACCACCTAACTCAAAGGAACAACTCTGTAGGGAATTTCTGCTTCGGCTAAAAGAGCCATGCCTCAGGGTGGACGCATTTTGCTGTGTGCATGCGTGAGCGCGCTGCAGGTGAGCCCAAAACCATTTTCCTTGTGAGACCCAGGCCCCGGAAGAAGCCAGAACACGACTCCCCACTTGCTCCATGAAGCTAGAACTGCGGTCCCAATTTTGCTTGGAAGTCTAATAGATAGCTTTCTAACTCGGAGAAACAACACTGTAGAGAAACCGTGCTTTAGCTACTGTCGACCTCTCTGTGGGCGAAGCAGTTTAGGGTGTACTGTGGCTGAGAGCCTGGGGACGGTTTCCATTTCGTAATATCGGGGGAGAGAAAGGCCGGTACATAATGCAGCTCTGAACTCACTACATGGTTATGGGGAAAGTTCCGTTCCCCCGTGGGAGTGTGCAGGCTTAAACACAGCCACCTTACTCGACGGAAAAACTCGGTTGAGAGCCTGTGCTGCAGGTAAAACAGCTGCTCCTGAGTGTGGAAGCATTTTGTTGTGTGCGTGCGTGAGAGCACTGCAAGGGAGTCCAAAGCTTTTTGCGAGTGAGACTCAGGCCCCAGCGAAAGGCAGAACACCACTCCCCATGTGTTTCATCAAGCTAGCACGGCAGCCCCACTTTTGCATGGAAGTCTAATAGCTAGCGTTGTAACTCGAAGAAACAACAGTGTAGAGAAACGGTGCCTTAGCTACCGTCGACCTCTCTGTGGGCGAAGCAGTTTAGGGTAAACTGTGGCTGAGAGCCTGGGGACGGTTTCAATATCGTAATATCAGGGAGAGACAGGCGGGTACAGAAGGCAGCTCTCAACTCACATCATGGTTATGCGGATAGTACCGTTGCCCAGGGTGTGTGTGCCGGTTTAAACACAGCCACCTAATTCAAAGGAAAAACTCCCTTGAGAGCCTGTGCTGCAGGTAAAACAGCTGCTCCTGTGGGTGGAAGCATTTTGTTGTGTGCGTGCGTGAGAGCACGGCAAGGGAGTCCAAAGCTTTTTGCGAGTGAGACTCAGGCCCGAGCGAAAGGCAGAACACGTCTCCCCATGTGATTCATCAAACTAGCACGGCAGCCCCATTTTGGCATGGAAGGCCAATAGCTAGCGTTCTAACTCGAAGAAACGACACTGTAGAGAAACCGTGCTTTAGCTACCGTCGACCTCTCTGTGGGTGAAGTAGTTGAGGGTGTACTGTGGCTGAGAGCCTGGGGACGGTTTCCATTTCGTAATATCGGGGGAGAGACAGGTCGGTACAGAAGGCACCTCTCAACTCACTACATGGTTATGGGGCTAGTTCCGTTGCCCAGGGTGTGTTTGCTGGCTTAAAGACAGCCACCTAACTCAAAGGAAAAACACGGTAGAGAATCCGTGCTTCAGCTAAAACAGCCGCTCCTGAGGGTGGAAGCATTGGGTTGTGTGCGTGCGTGAGAGGACTGCAAGGGAGTCCAAAGTTTCTGCGAGTGAGACTCAGGCCCCAGCAAAAGGCAGAACACGACTCCCCGTGTGTTTCCTTTAGCTAGCACTGCGGCCCTACTTTTGCATGGAAGTCTAATCGCTAGCGTTCTTCCTGGAAGAAACAACACGGTAGAGAAACCGTGCTTTAGCTACCATCCACCTCTCTGAGGGAGGAAGCACTTTCCAGGCTACCGTGGGTGAGAGCCTGAGGAACGGGTTCCTTACGTGAAACCGAGGGAGAAGGAGTCCGGGCCAGAAGGCTCCTCTCGACTCAGCTCTTGTTACCTGAAGCTAACACTTCGGCTCCATGTGTGCATAGGAATGCTAAGGGCTCCGCACTGATTTGGCAGAAAGAAGCCGGTCAAGAACCCCAGCTTCAGCTCATTCGCCTCTCCACAGGGTGGCAGCATTTTCAAGTCTGCTCGAGTGCAAACCTGGGGAAGGAGTCCCAGCAGAATTCGGAGGGAGAAATAAGCATGGGCAGAAGACACCTATCGACTCAACTCTTGTTTCGGGAAACTAGATCGGCTCTCCCGTGTGTGCGTGGAGTCCTCAGTGCCATCCACGTAACGCAAAGGAACAAAACTGTAGAGAACCCGTGCCTCAGCAAAGATCGCCCTTCCTGAGCGGGAACTTCATGTATTGTGTGTTTTTGTGAAAGCATGAGAAATGGAACCTACACGTAACCCGGAGTGAGAAGCAGGCCTGGAAGGAAGGCTGCTGTCGACTCACCTCTTGTTTGAGGAGATTAGCACTGCTGCACCCTGTGTGCCTGGATGCCTAGTTACCAGGCTACTAACACCAAGAATCAATCCTATAGAGTGACTGCGCTTCAGTTAACATTGCCGTTCCTGAAGCAGGAGGAATTTGACACTGCTCGTGTACGAGACACCGGGGAAAGGGTCCCATACGTGAAATGGAGTGAGAAACAGGCCGGTGCGGAAGGCAGCTCTCAAGTCACCTCTGGTTTATGAGGCTAGTACCCTTGCCCCGGGGGTGCCTGCAGGCCTAAAGCCAACCACCTAACTCAAAGGAACAACTCTGTAGGGAATTTCTGCTTCGGCTAAAAGAGCCATGCCTCAGGGTGGACGCATTTTGCTGTGTGCATGCGTGAGCGCACTGCAGGTGAGCCCAAAACCATTTTCCTTGTGAGACCCAGGCCCCGGAAGAAGCCAGAACACGACTCCCCACTTGCTCCATGAAGCTAGAACTGCGGTCCCAATTTTGCTTGGAAGTCTAATAGATAGCTTTCTAACTCGGAGAAACAACACTGTAGAGAAACCGTGCTTTAGCTACTGTCGACCTCTCTGTGGGCGAAGCAGTTTAGGGTGTACTGTGGCTGAGAGCCTGGGGACGGTTTCCATTTCGTAATATCGGGGGAGAGAAAGGCCGGTACATAATGCAGCTCTGAACTCACTACATGGTTATGGGGAAAGTTCCGTTCCCCCGTGGGAGTGTGCAGGCTTAAACACAGCCACCTTACTCGACGGAAAAACTCGGTTGAGAGCCTGTGCTGCAGGTAAAACAGCTGCTCCTGAGTGTGGAAGCATTTTGTTGTGTGCGTGCGTGAGAGAACTGCAAGGGAGTCCAAAGCTTTTTGCGAGTGAGACTCAGGCCCCAGCGAAAGGCAGAACACCACTCCCCATGTGTTTCATCAAGCTAGCACGGCAGCCCCACTTTTGCATGGAAGTCTAATAGCTAGCGTTGTAACTCGAAGAAACAACAGTGTAGAGAAACGGTGCCTTAGCTACCGTCGACCTCTCTGTGGGCGAAGCAGTTTAGGGTAAACTGTGGCTGAGAGCCTGGGGACGGTTTCAATATCGTAATATCAGGGAGAGACAGGCGGGTACAGAAGGCAGCTCTCAACTCACATCATGGTTATGCGGATAGTACCGTTGCCCAGGGTGTGTGTGCCGGTTTAAACACAGCCACCTAATTCAAAGGAAAAACTCCCTTGAGAGCCTGTGCTGCAGGTAAAACAGCTGCTCCTGTGGGTGGAAGCATTTTGTTGTGTGCGTGCGTGAGAGCACGGCAAGGGAGTCCAAAGCTTTTTGCGAGTGAGACTCAGGCCCGAGCGAAAGGCAGAACACGTCTCCCCATGTGATTCATCAAACTAGCACGGCAGCCCCATTTTGGCATGGAAGGCCAATAGCTAGCGTTCTAACTCGAAGAAATGACACTGTAGAGAAACCGTGCTTTAGCTACCGTCGACCTCTCTGTGGGTGAAGTAGTTGAGGGTGTACTGTGGCTGAGAGCCTGGGGACGGTTTCCATTTCGTAATATCGGGGGAGAGACAGGTCGGTACAGAAGGCACCTCTCAACTCACTACATGGTTATGGGGCTAGTTCCGTTGCCCAGGGTGTGTTTGCTGGCTTAAAGACAGCCACCTAACTCAAAGGAAAAACACGGTAGAGAATCCGTGCTTCAGCTAAAACAGCCGCTCCTGAGGGTGGAAGCATTGGGTTGTGTGCGTGCGTGAGAGGACTGCAAGGGAGTCCAAAGTTTCTGCGAGTGAGACTCAGGCCCCAGCAAAAGGCAGAACACGACTCCCCGTGTGTTTCCTTTAGCTAGCACTGCGGCCCTACTTTTGCATGGAAGTCTAATCGCTAGCGTTCTTCCTGGAAGAAACAACACGGTAGAGAAACCGTGCTTTAGCTACCATCCACCTCTCTGAGGGAGGAAGCACTTTCCAGGCTACCGTGGGTGAGAGCCTGAGGAACGGGTTCCTTACGTGAAACCGAGGGAGAAGGAGTCCGGGCCAGAAGGCTCCTCTCGACTCAGCTCTTGTTACCTGAAGCTAACACTTCGGCTCCATGTGTGCATAGGAATGCTAAGGGCTCCGCACTGATTTGGCAGAAAGAAGCCGGTCAAGAACCCCAGCTTCAGCTCATTCGCCTCTCCACAGGGTGGCAGCATTTTCAAGTCTGCTCGAGTGCAAACCTGGGGAAGGAGTCCCAGCAGAATTCGGAGGGAGAAATAAGCATGGGCAGAAGACACCTATCGACTCAACTCTTGTTTCGGGAAACTAGATCGGCTCTCCCGTGTGTGCGTGGAGTCCTCAGTGCCATCCACGTAACGCAAAGGAACAAAACTGTAGAGAACCCGTGCCTCAGCAAAGATCGCCCTTCCTGAGCGGGAACTTCATGTATTGTGTGTTTTTGTGAAAGCATGAGAAATGGAACCTACACGTAACTCGGAGTGAGAAGCAGGCCTGGAAGGAAGGCTGCTGTCGACTCACCTCTTGTTTGAGGAGATTAGCACTGCTGCACCCTGTGTGCCTGGATGCCTAGTTACCAGGCTACTAACACCAAGAATCAATCCTATAGAGTGACTGCGCTTCAGTTAACATTGCCGTTCCTGAAGCAGGAGGAATTTGACACTGCTCGTGTACGAGACACCGGGGAAAGGGTCCCATACGTGAAATGGAGTGAGAAACAGGCCGGTGCGGAAGGCAGCTCTCAAGTCACCTCTGGTTTATGAGGCTAGTACCCTTGCCCCGGGGGTGCCTGCAGGCCTAAAGCCAACCACCTAACTCAAAGGAACAACTCTGTAGGGAATTTCTGCTTCGGCTAAAAGAGCCATGCCTCAGGGTGGATGCATTTTGCTGTGTGCATGCGTGAGCGCGCTGCAGGTGAGCCCAAAACCATTTTCCTTGTGAGACCCAGGCCCCGGAAGAAGCCAGAACACGACTCCCCACTTGCTCCATGAAGCTAGAACTGCGGTCCCAATTTTGCTTGGAAGTCTAATAGATAGCTTTCTAACTCGGAGAAACAACACTGTAGAGAAACCGTGCTTTAGCTACTGTCGACCTCTCTGTGGGCGAAGCAGTTTAGGGTGTACTGTGGCTGAGAGCCTGGGGACGGTTTCCATTTCGTAATATCGGGGGAGAGAAAGGCCGGTACATAATGCAGCTCTGAACTCACTACATGGTTATGGGGAAAGTTCCGTTCCCCCGTGGGAGTGTGCAGGCTTAAACACAGCCACCTTACTCGACGGAAAAACTCGGTTGAGAGCCTGTGCTGCAGGTAAAACAGCTGCTCCTGAGTGTGGAAGCATTTTGTTGTGTGCGTGCGTGAGAGCACTGCAAGGGAGTCCAAAGCTTTTTGCGAGTGAGACTCAGGCCCCAGCGAAAGGCAGAACACCACTCCCCATGTGTTTCATCAAGCTAGCACGGCAGCCCCACTTTTGCATGGAAGTCTAATAGCTAGCGTTGTAACTCGAAGAAACAACAGTGTAGAGAAACGGTGCCTTAGCTACCGTCGACCTCTCTGTGGGCGAAGCAGTTTAGGGTAAACTGTGGCTGAGAGCCTGGGGACGGTTTCAATATCGTAATATCAGGGAGAGACAGGCGGGTACAGAAGGCAGCTCTCAACTCACATCATGGTTATGCGGATAGTACCGTTGCCCAGGGTGTGTGTGCCGGTTTAAACACAGCCACCTAATTCAAAGGAAAAACTCCCTTGAGAGCCTGTGCTGCAGGTAAAACAGCTGCTCCTGTGGGTGGAAGCATTTTGTGTGCGTGCGTGAGAGCACGGCAAGGGAGTCCAAAGCTTTTTGCGAGTGAGACTCAGGCCCGAGCGAAAGGCAGAACACGTCTCCCCATGTGATTCATCAAACTAGCACGGCAGCCCCATTTTGGCATGGAAGGCCAATAGCTAGCGTTCTAACTCGAAGAAACGACACTGTAGAGAAACCGTGCTTTAGCTACCGTCGACCTCTCTGTGGGTGAAGTAGTTGAGGGTGTACTGTGGCTGAGAGCCTGGGGACGGTTTCCATTTCGTAATATCGGGGGAGAGACAGGTCGGTACAGAAGGCACCTCTCAACTCACTACATGGTTATGGGGCTAGTTCCGTTGCCCAGGGTGTGTTTGCTGGCTTAAAGACAGCCACCTAACTCAAAGGAAAAACACGGTAGAGAATCCGTGCTTCAGCTAAAACAGCCGCTCCTGAGGGTGGAAGCATTGGGTTGTGTGCGTGCGTGAGAGGACTGCAAGGGAGTCCAAAGTTTCTGCGAGTGAGACTCAGGCCCCAGCAAAAGGCAGAACACGACTCCCCGTGTGTTTCCTTTAGCTAGCACTGCGGCCCTACTTTTGCATGGAAGTCTAATCGCTAGCGTTCTTCCTGGAAGAAACAACACGGTAGAGAAACCGTGCTTTAGCTACCATCCACCTCTCTGAGGGAGGAAGCACTTTCCAGGCTACCGTGGGTGAGAGCCTGAGGAACGGGTTCCTTACGTGAAACCGAGGGAGAAGGAGTCCGGGCCAGAAGGCTCCTCTCGACTCAGCTCTTGTTACCTGAAGCTAACACTTCGGCTCCATGTGTGCATAGGAATGCTAAGGGCTCCGCACTGATTTGGCAGAAAGAAGCCGGTCAAGAACCCCAGCTTCAGCTCATTCGCCTCTCCACAGGGTGGCAGCATTTTCAAGTCTGCTCGAGTGCAAACCTGGGGAAGGAGTCCCAGCAGAATTCGGAGGGAGAAATAAGCATGGGCAGAAGACACCTATCGACTCAACTCTTGTTTCGGGAAACTAGATCGGCTCTCCCGTGTGTGCGTGGAGTCCTCAGTGCCATCCACGTAACGCAAAGGAACAAAACTGTAGAGAACCCGTGCCTCAGCAAAGATCGCCCTTCCTGAGCGGGAACTTCATGTATTGTGTGTTTTTGTGAAAGCATGAGAAATGGAACCTACACGTAACTCGGAGTGAGAAGCAGGCCTGGAAGGAAGGCTGCTGTCGACTCACCTCTTGTTTGAGGAGATTAGCACTGCTGCACCCTGTGTGCCTGGATGCCTAGTTACCAGGCTACTAACACCAAGAATCAATCCTATAGAGTGACTGCGCTTCAGTTAACATTGCCGTTCCTGAAGCAGGAGGAATTTGACACTGCTCGTGTACGAGACACCGGGGAAAGGGTCCCATACGTGAAATGGAGTGAGAAACAGGCCGGTGCGGAAGGCAGCTCTCAAGTCACCTCTGGTTTATGAGGCTAGTACCCTTGCCCCGGGGGTGCCTGCAGGCCTAAAGCCAACCACCTAACTCAAAGGAACAACTCTGTAGGGAATTTCTGCTTCGGCTAAAAGAGCCATGCCTCAGGGTGGACGCATTTTGCTGTGTGCATGCGTGAGCGCACTGCAGGTGAGCCCAAAACCATTTTCCTTGTGAGACCCAGGCCCCGGAAGAAGCCAGAACACGACTCCCCACTTGCTCCATGAAGCTAGAACTGCGGTCCCAATTTTGCTTGGAAGTCTAATAGATAGCTTTCTAACTCGGAGAAACAACACTGTAGAGAAACCGTGCTTTAGCTACTGTCGACCTCTCTGTGGGCGAAGCAGTTTAGGGTGTACTGTGGCTGAGAGCCTGGGGACGGTTTCCATTTCGTAATATCGGGGGAGAGAAAGGCCGGTACATAATGCAGCTCTGAACTCACTACATGGTTATGGGGAAAGTTCCGTTCCCCCGTGGGAGTGTGCAGGCTTAAACACAGCCACCTTACTCGACGGAAAAACTCGGTTGAGAGCCTGTGCTGCAGGTAAAACAGCTGCTCCTGAGTGTGGAAGCATTTTGTTGTGTGCGTGCGTGAGAGCACTGCAAGGGAGTCCAAAGCTTTTTGCGAGTGAGACTCAGGCCCCAGCGAAAGGCAGAACACCACTCCCCATGTGTTTCATCAAGCTAGCACGGCAGCCCCACTTTTGCATGGAAGTCTAATAGCTAGCGTTGTAACTCGAAGAAACAACAGTGTAGAGAAACGGTGCCTTAGCTACCGTCGACCTCTCTGTGGGCGAAGCAGTTTAGGGTAAACTGTGGCTGAGAGCCTGGGGACGGTTTCAATATCGTAATATCAGGGAGAGACAGGCCGGTACAGAAGGCAGCTCTCAATTCACATCATGGTTATGCGGATAGTACCGTTGCCCAGGGTGTGTGTGCCGGTTTAAACACAGCCACCTAATTCAAAGGAAAAATTCCCTTGAGAGCCTGTGCTGCAGGTAAAAGAGCTGCTCCTGTGGGTGGAAGCATTTTGTTGTGTGTGTGCGTGAGAGCACGGCAAGGGAGTCCAAAGCTTTTTGCGAGTGAGACTCAGGCCCCAGCGAAAGGCAGAACACGACTCCCCATGTGTTTCATCAAGCTAGCACGGCAGCCCCACTTTTGCATGGAAGGCTAATAGCTAGCGTTCTAACTCGAAGAAACGACACTGCAGAGAAACCGTGCTTTAGCTACCGTCGACCTCTCTGTGGGGGAAGCAGTTTAAGGTGTACAGTGGGTGAGAGCCTGGGGACGGTTTCCATTTCGTAATATCGGGGGAGAGACAGGCCGGTACAGAAGGCAGCTCTCAACTCACTACATGGTTATGGGGCTAGTTCCGTTGCCCATGTTGTGTGTGCAGGCTTAAACACAGCCACCTAACTCGAAGGAAAAACTCGGTAGAGAGCCTGTGCTGCAGGTAAAACAGCTGCTCCTGAGTGTGGAGGCATTTTGTTGTGTGCGTGCGTGAGAGCACTGCAAGGGAGTCCAAAGCTTTTTGCGAGTGAGACTCAGGCCCCAGCGAAAGGCAGAACACGACTCCCCATGTGTTTCATCACGCTAGCACGGCAGCCGCACTTTTGCATGGAAGTCTAATAGCTAGCGTTCTAACTGGAAGAAAACACTGTAGAGAGACCGTGCTTTAGCTACCGTCGACCTCTAGACGGAGGAAGCATTCCACGGAGTACCGTGGCTGAGAGCCTGGGGAACGGGTTCCATACGTGAAAACAAGGGAGAAATAGGTCCTGGCAGAAGGCACCTCTGGACTCAGCTCTTGCTACCTGAAGCTAACACTACTGCTCCATGTGTGCTTGGAATGCTATGTGCTCGACACTGACTGGGAATAAACAAGCCTGTAAAGAATCCCAGCTGCAGCTCATTCGCCTACCAGGCTACTAACACCAAGAATCAATGCTGTAGCGTTACTGCGCTTTAGCTAACATTGCCGTTCCTGAAGCCGCAGGAGTTGTATAGTGCTCGTGTATGAGAGACCGGGGAAAGGGTCCCATACGTGAAATGGAGTGAGAAACAGGCCGGTGCGGAAGGCAGCTCTCAACTTACCTCTTGTTTATGAGGCTAGGACCCTTGCCCCGGGTGTGCCTGCAGGCCATAAGCCAACCACCTAACTCAAAGGAACAACTCTGTAGGGAATTCCTGCTTCGCCTAAAATAGCCATGCCTCAGGGTGGATGCATTGTGTGGTGTGCATGCGTGAGTGCACAGCAAGTGAGTCCAAAACCATTTTCCCTGTGAGACCCAGGCCCCGGAAGAAGCCAGAACACGACTCCCCACTTGCTCCATGAAACTAGTACTGCGGCCCCACTTTTGAATTGAAGTCTAATGGCTAGCTTTCTAACTCGAAGAAACAACACTGTAGAGAAACCGTGCTTTAGCTACCGTCGACCTCTCTGTGGGCGAAGAAGTTTAGGGTGTACTGTGGCTGAGAGCCTGGGGACGGTTTCCATATCGTAATATCGGGGGAGAGACAGGCCGGTACAGAAGGCAGCTCTCAACTCACATCATGGTTATGGGGCTAGTACCGTTGCCCAGGCTGTGTGTGCCAGCTTAAACACAGCCACCTAACTCGAAGGAAAAACTCGGTTGAGAGCCTGTGCTGCAGGTAAAACAGCTGCTCCTGAGGGTGACAGCATTTTGTTGTGTGCGTGCGTGAGAGCACTGCAAGGGAGTCCAAAGCTTTTTGCGAGTGAGACTCAGGCCCCAGCGAAAGGCAGAACACGACTCCCCATGTGATTCATCAAACTAGCACGGCAGCCCCACTTTGGCATGGAAGGCCAATAGCTAGCGTTCTAACTCGAAGAAACAACACTGTAGAGAAACCGTGCTTTAGCTACCGTCGACCTCTCTGTGGGCGAAGAAGTTTAGGGTGTACTGTGGCTGAGAGCCTGGGGACGGTTTCAATATCGTAATATCGGGGGAGAGACAGGCCAGTACAGAAGGCAGCTCTCAACTCACATCATCGTTATGGGGCTAGTACCGTTGCCCTGGGTGTGTGTGCAGGCTTAAAGACAGCCACCTAACTCAAAGGAAAAACACGGTAGAGAATCCGTGCTTCAGCTAAAACAGCCGCTCCTGAGGGTGGAAGCATTTGGTTGTGTGCGTGCGTGAGAGGACTGCAAGGGAGTCCAAAGTTTCTGCGAGTGAGACTCAGGCCCCAGCAAAAGGCAGAACACGACTCCCCGTGTGTTTCCTTTAGCTAGCACTGCGGCCCTACTTTTGCATGGAAGTCTAATCGCTAGCGTTCTTCCTGGAAGAAACAACACGGTAGAGAAACCGTGCTTTAGCTACCATCCACCTCTCTGAGGGAGGAAGCACTTTCCAGGCTACCGTGGGTGAGAGCCTGAGGAACGGGTTCCTTACGTGAAACCGAGGGAGAAGGAGTCCGGGCCAGAAGGCTCCTCTCGACTCAGCTCTTGTTACCTGAAGCTAACACTTCGGCTCCATGTGTGCATAGGAATGCTAAGGGCTCCGCACTGATTTGGCAGAAAGAAGCCGGTCAAGAACCCCAGCTTCAGCTCATTCGCCTCTCCACAGGGTGGCAGCATTTTCAAGTCTGCTCGAGTGCAAACCTGGGGAAGGAGTCCCAGCAGAATTCGGAGGGAGAAATAAGCATGGGCAGAAGACACCTATCGACTCAACTCTTGTTTCGGGAAACTAGATCGGCTCTCCCGTGTGTGCGTGGAGTCCTCAGTGCCATCCACGTAACGCAAAGGAACAAAACTGTAGAGAACCCGTGCCTCAGCAAAGATCGCCCTTCCTGAGCGGGAACTTCATGTATTGTGTGTTTTTGTGAAAGCATGAGAAATGGAACCTACACGTAACTCGGAGTGAGAAGCAGGCCTGGAAGGAAGGCTGCTGTCGACTCACCTCTTGTTTGAGGAGATTAGCACTGCTGCACCCTGTGTGCCTGGATGCCTAGTTACCAGGCTACTAACACCAAGAATCAATCCTATAGAGTGACTGCGCTTCAGTTAACATTGCCGTTCCTGAAGCAGGAGGAATTTGACACTGCTCGTGTACGAGACACCGGGGAAAGGGTCCCATACGTGAAATGGAGTGAGAAACAGGCCGGTGCGGAAGGCAGCTCTCAAGTCACCTCTGGTTTATGAGGCTAGTACCCTTGCCCCGGGGGTGCCTGCAGGCCTAAAGCCAACCACCTAACTCAAAGGAACAACTCTGTAGGGAATTTCTGCTTCGGCTAAAAGAGCCATGCCTCAGGGTGGACGCATTTTGCTGTGTGCATGCGTGAGCGCACTGCAGGTGAGCCCAAAACCATTTTCCTTGTGAGACCCAGGCCCCGGAAGAAGCCAGAACACGACTCCCCACTTGCTCCATGAAGCTAGAACTGCGGTCCCAATTTTGCTTGGAAGTCTAATAGATAGCTTTCTAACTCGGAGAAACAACACTGTAGAGAAACCGTGCTTTAGCTACTGTCGACCTCTCTGTGGGCGAAGCAGTTTAGGGTGTACTGTGGCTGAGAGCCTGGGGACGGTTTCCATTTCGTAATATCGGGGGAGAGAAAGGCCGGTACATAATGCAGCTCTGAACTCACTACATGGTTATGGGGAAAGTTCCGTTCCCCCGTGGGAGTGTGCAGGCTTAAACACAGCCACCTTACTCGACGGAAAAACTCGGTTGAGAGCCTGTGCTGCAGGTAAAACAGCTGCTCCTGAGTGTGGAAGCATTTTGTTGTGTGCGTGCGTGAGAGCACTGCAAGGGAGTCCAAAGCTTTTTGCGAGTGAGACTCAGGCCCCAGCGAAAGGCAGAACACCACTCCCCATGTGTTTCATCAAGCTAGCACGGCAGCCCCACTTTTGCATGGAAGTCTAATAGCTAGCGTTGTAACTCGAAGAAACAACAGTGTAGAGAAACGGTGCCTTAGCTACCGTCGACCTCTCTGTGGGCGAAGCAGTTTAGGGTAAACTGTGGCTGAGAGCCTGGGGACGGTTTCAATATCGTAATATCAGGGAGAGACAGGCCGGTACAGAAGGCAGCTCTCAATTCACATCATGGTTATGCGGATAGTACCGTTGCCCAGGGTGTGTGTGCCGGTTTAAACACAGCCACCTAATTCAAAGGAAAAATTCCCTTGAGAGCCTGTGCTGCAGGTAAAAGAGCTGCTCCTGTGGGTGGAAGCATTTTGTTGTGTGTGTGCGTGAGAGCACGGCAAGGGAGTCCAAAGCTTTTTGCGAGTGAGACTCAGGCCCCAGCGAAAGGCAGAACACGACTCCCCATGTGTTTCATCAAGCTAGCACGGCAGCCCCACTTTTGCATGGAAGGCTAATAGCTAGCGTTCTAACTCGAAGAAACGACACTGCAGAGAAACCGTGCTTTAGCTACCGTCGACCTCTCTGTGGGGGAAGCAGTTTAAGGTGTACAGTGGGTGAGAGCCTGGGGACGGTTTCCATTTCGTAATATCGGGGGAGAGACAGGCCGGTACAGAAGGCAGCTCTCAACTCACTACATGGTTATGGGGCTAGTTCCGTTGCCCATGTTGTGTGTGCAGGCTTAAACACAGCCACCTAACTCGAAGGAAAAACTCGGTAGAGAGCCTGTGCTGCAGGTAAAACAGCTGCTCCTGAGTGTGGAGGCATTTTGTTGTGTGCGTGCGTGAGAGCACTGCAAGGGAGTCCAAAGCTTTTTGCGAGTGAGACTCAGGCCCCAGCGAAAGGCAGAACACGACTCCCCATGTGTTTCATCACGCTAGCACGGCAGCCGCACTTTTGCATGGAAGTCTAATAGCTAGCGTTCTAACTGGAAGAAAACACTGTAGAGAGACCGTGCTTTAGCTACCGTCGACCTCTAGACGGAGGAAGCATTCCACGGAGTACCGTGGCTGAGAGCCTGGGGAACGGGTTCCATACGTGAAAACAAGGGAGAAATAGGTCCTGGCAGAAGGCACCTCTGGACTCAGCTCTTGCTACCTGAAGCTAACACTACTGCTCCATGTGTGCTTGGAATGCTATGTGCTCGACACTGACTGGGAATAAACAAGCCTGTAAAGAATCCCAGCTGCAGCTCATTCGCCTACCAGGCTACTAACACCAAGAATCAATGCTGTAGCGTTACTGCGCTTTAGCTAACATTGCCGTTCCTGAAGCCGCAGGAGTTGTATAGTGCTCGTGTATGAGAGACCGGGGAAAGGGTCCCATACGTGAAATGGAGTGAGAAACAGGCCGGTGCGGAAGGCAGCTCTCAACTTACCTCTTGTTTATGAGGCTAGGACCCTTGCCCCGGGTGTGCCTGCAGGCCATAAGCCAACCACCTAACTCAAAGGAACAACTCTGTAGGGAATTCCTGCTTCGCCTAAAATAGCCATGCCTCAGGGTGGATGCATTGTGTGGTGTGCATGCGTGAGTGCACAGCAAGTGAGTCCAAAACCATTTTCCCTGTGAGACCCAGGCCCCGGAAGAAGCCAGAACACGACTCCCCACTTGCTCCATGAAACTAGTACTGCGGCCCCACTTTTGAATTGAAGTCTAATGGCTAGCTTTCTAACTCGAAGAAACAACACTGTAGAGAAACCGTGCTTTAGCTACCGTCGACCTCTCTGTGGGCGAAGAAGTTTAGGGTGTACTGTGGCTGAGAGCCTGGGGACGGTTTCCATATCGTAATATCGGGGGAGAGACAGGCCGGTACAGAAGGCAGCTCTCAACTCACATCATGGTTATGGGGCTAGTACCGTTGCCCAGGCTGTGTGTGCCAGCTTAAACACAGCCACCTAACTCGAAGGAAAAACTCGGTTGAGAGCCTGTGCTGCAGGTAAAACAGCTGCTCCTGAGGGTGACAGCATTTTGTTGTGTGCGTGCGTGAGAGCACTGCAAGGGAGTCCAAAGCTTTTTGCGAGTGAGACTCAGGCCCCAGCGAAAGGCAGAACACGACTCCCCATGTGATTCATCAAACTAGCACGGCAGCCCCACTTTGGCATGGAAGGCCAATAGCTAGCGTTCTAACTCGAAGAAACAACACTGTAGAGAAACCGTGCTTTAGCTACCGTCGACCTCTCTGTGGGCGAAGAAGTTTAGGGTGTACTGTGGCTGAGAGCCTGGGGACGGTTTCAATATCGTAATATCGGGGGAGAGACAGGCCAGTACAGAAGGCAGCTCTCAACTCACATCATCGTTATGGGGCTAGTACCGTTGCCCTGGGTGTGTGTGCAGGCTTAAAGACAGCCACCTAACTCAAAGGAAAAACACGGTAGAGAATCCGTGCTTCAGCTAAAACAGCCGCTCCTGAGGGTGGAAGCATTGGGTTGTGTGCGTGCGTGAGAGGACTGCAAGGGAGTCCAAAGTTTCTGCGAGTGAGACTCAGGCCCCAGCAAAAGGCAGAACACGACTCCCCGTGTGTTTCCTTTAGCTAGCACTGCGGCCCTACTTTTGCATGGAAGTCTAATCGCTAGCGTTCTTCCTGGAAGAAACAACACGGTAGAGAAACCGTGCTTTAGCTACCATCCACCTCTCTGAGGGAGGAAGCACTTTCCAGGCTACCGTGGGTGAGAGCCTGAGGAACGGGTTCCTTACGTGAAACCGAGGGAGAAGGAGTCCGGGCCAGAAGGCTCCTCTCGACTCAGCTCTTGTTACCTGAAGCTAACACTTCGGCTCCATGTGTGCATAGGAATGCTAAGGGCTCCGCACTGATTTGGCAGAAAGAAGCCGGTCAAGAACCCCAGCTTCAGCTCATTCGCCTCTCCACAGGGTGGCAGCATTTTCAAGTCTGCTCGAGTGCAAACCTGGGGAAGGAGTCCCAGCAGAATTCGGAGGGAGAAATAAGCATGGGCAGAAGACACCTATCGACTCAACTCTTGTTTCGGGAAACTAGATCGGCTCTCCCGTGTGTGCGTGGAGTCCTCAGTGCCATCCACGTAACGCAAAGGAACAAAACTGTAGAGAACCCGTGCCTCAGCAAAGATCGCCCTTCCTGAGCGGGAACTTCATGTATTGTGTGTTTTTGTGAAAGCATGAGAAATGGAACCTACACGTAACTCGGAGTGAGAAGCAGGCCTGGAAGGAAGGCTGCTGTCGACTCACCTCTTGTTTGAGGAGATTAGCACTGCTGCACCCTGTGTGCCTGGATGCCTAGTTACCAGGCTACTAACACCAAGAATCAATCCTATAGAGTGACTGCGCTTCAGTTAACATTGCCGTTCCTGAAGCAGGAGGAATTTGACACTGCTCGTGTACGAGACACCGGGGAAAGGGTCCCATACGTGAAATGGAGTGAGAAACAGGCCGGTGCGGAAGGCAGCTCTCAAGTCACCTCTGGTTTATGAGGCTAGTACCCTTGCCCCGGGGGTGCCTGCAGGCCTAAAGCCAACCACCTAACTCAAAGGAACAACTCTGTAGGGAATTTCTGCTTCGGCTAAAAGAGCCATGCCTCAGGGTGGACGCATTTTGCTGTGTGCATGCGTGAGCGCACTGCAGGTGAGCCCAAAACCATTTTCCTTGTGAGACCCAGGCCCCGGAAGAAGCCAGAACACGACTCCCCACTTGCTCCATGAAGCTAGAACTGCGGTCCCAATTTTGCTTGGAAGTCTAATAGATAGCTTTCTAACTCGGAGAAACAACACTGTAGAGAAACCGTGCTTTAGCTACTGTCGACCTCTCTGTGGGCGAAGCAGTTTAGGGTGTACTGTGGCTGAGAGCCTGGGGACGGTTTCCATTTCGTAATATCGGGGGAGAGAAAGGCCGGTACATAATGCAGCTCTGAACTCACTACATGGTTATGGGGAAAGTTCCGTTCCCCCGTGGGAGTGTGCAGGCTTAAACACAGCCACCTTACTCGACGGAAAAACTCGGTTGAGAGCCTGTGCTGCAGGTAAAACAGCTGCTCCTGAGTGTGGAAGCATTTTGTTGTGTGCGTGCGTGAGAGCACTGCAAGGGAGTCCAAAGCTTTTTGCGAGTGAGACTCAGGCCCCAGCGAAAGGCAGAACACCACTCCCCATGTGTTTCATCAAGCTAGCACGGCAGCCCCACTTTTGCATGGAAGTCTAATAGCTAGCGTTGTAACTCGAAGAAACAACAGTGTAGAGAAACGGTGCCTTAGCTACCGTCGACCTCTCTGTGGGCGAAGCAGTTTAGGGTAAACTGTGGCTGAGAGCCTGGGGACGGTTTCAATATCGTAATATCAGGGAGAGACAGGCCGGTACAGAAGGCAGCTCTCAATTCACATCATGGTTATGCGGATAGTACCGTTGCCCAGGGTGTGTGTGCCGGTTTAAACACAGCCACCTAATTCAAAGGAAAAATTCCCTTGAGAGCCTGTGCTGCAGGTAAAAGAGCTGCTCCTGTGGGTGGAAGCATTTTGTTGTGTGTGTGCGTGAGAGCACGGCAAGGGAGTCCAAAGCTTTTTGCGAGTGAGACTCAGGCCCCAGCGAAAGGCAGAACACGACTCCCCATGTGTTTCATCAAGCTAGCACGGCAGCCCCACTTTTGCATGGAAGGCTAATAGCTAGCGTTCTAACTCGAAGAAACGACACTGCAGAGAAACCGTGCTTTAGCTACCGTCGACCTCTCTGTGGGGGAAGCAGTTTAAGGTGTACAGTGGGTGAGAGCC
This sequence comes from Halichoerus grypus, assembly GCF_964656455.1. Lineage (NCBI taxonomy): Eukaryota > Metazoa > Chordata > Mammalia > Carnivora > Phocidae > Halichoerus > Halichoerus grypus. Next base: position 79,275,522 of record NC_135727.1, on the reverse strand, counting down.
TGGGGACGGTTTCCATTTCGTAATATCGGGGGAGAGACAGGCCGGTACAGAAGGCAGCTCTCAACTCACTACATGGTTATGGGGCTAGTTCCGTTGCCCATGTTGTGTGTGCAGGCTTAAACACAGCCACCTAACTCGAAGGAAAAACTCGGTAGAGAGCCTGTGCTGCAGGTAAAACAGCTGCTCCTGAGTGTGGAGGCATTTTGTTGTGTGCGTGCGTGAGAGCACTGCAAGGGAGTCCAAAGCTTTTTGCGAGTGAGACTCAGGCCCCAGCGAAAGGCAGAACACGACTCCCCATGTGTTTCATCACGCTAGCACGGCAGCCGCACTTTTGCATGGAAGTCTAATAGCTAGCGTTCTAACTGGAAGAAAACACTGTAGAGAGACCGTGCTTTAGCTACCGTCGACCTCTAGACGGAGGAAGCATTCCACGGAGTACCGTGGCTGAGAGCCTGGGGAACGGGTTCCATACGTGAAAACAAGGGAGAAATAGGTCCTGGCAGAAGGCACCTCTGGACTCAGCTCTTGCTACCTGAAGCTAACACTACTGCTCCATGTGTGCTTGGAATGCTATGTGCTCGACACTGACTGGGAATAAACAAGCCTGTAAAGAATCCCAGCTGCAGCTCATTCGCCTACCAGGCTACTAACACCAAGAATCAATGCTGTAGCGTTACTGCGCTTTAGCTAACATTGCCGTTCCTGAAGCCGCAGGAGTTGTATAGTGCTCGTGTATGAGAGACCGGGGAAAGGGTCCCATACGTGAAATGGAGTGAGAAACAGGCCGGTGCGGAAGGCAGCTCTCAACTTACCTCTTGTTTATGAGGCTAGGACCCTTGCCCCGGGTGTGCCTGCAGGCCATAAGCCAACCACCTAACTCAAAGGAACAACTCTGTAGGGAATTCCTGCTTCGCCTAAAATAGCCATGCCTCAGGGTGGATGCATTGTGTGGTGTGCATGCGTGAGTGCACAGCAAGTGAGTCCAAAACCATTTTCCCTGTGAGACCCAGGCCCCGGAAGAAGCCAGAACACGACTCCCCACTTGCTCCATGAAACTAGTACTGCGGCCCCACTTTTGAATTGAAGTCTAATGGCTAGCTTTCTAACTCGAAGAAACAACACTGTAGAGAAACCGTGCTTTAGCTACCGTCGACCTCTCTGTGGGCGAAGAAGTTTAGGGTGTACTGTGGCTGAGAGCCTGGGGACGGTTTCCATATCGTAATATCGGGGGAGAGACAGGCCGGTACAGAAGGCAGCTCTCAACTCACATCATGGTTATGGGGCTAGTACCGTTGCCCAGGCTGTGTGTGCCAGCTTAAACACAGCCACCTAACTCGAAGGAAAAACTCGGTTGAGAGCCTGTGCTGCAGGTAAAACAGCTGCTCCTGAGGGTGACAGCATTTTGTTGTGTGCGTGCGTGAGAGCACTGCAAGGGAGTCCAAAGCTTTTTGCGAGTGAGACTCAGGCCCCAGCGAAAGGCAGAACACGACTCCCCATGTGATTCATCAAACTAGCACGGCAGCCCCACTTTGGCATGGAAGGCCAATAGCTAGCGTTCTAACTCGAAGAAACAACACTGTAGAGAAACCGTGCTTTAGCTACCGTCGACCTCTCTGTGGGCGAAGAAGTTTAGGGTGTACTGTGGCTGAGAGCCTGGGGACGGTTTCAATATCGTAATATCGGGGGAGAGACAGGCCAGTACAGAAGGCAGCTCTCAACTCACATCATCGTTATGGGGCTAGTACCGTTGCCCTGGGTGTGTGTGCAGGCTTAAAGACAGCCACCTAACTCAAAGGAAAAACACGGTAGAGAATCCGTGCTTCAGCTAAAACAGCCGCTCCTGAGGGTGGAAGCATTTGGTTGTGTGCGTGCGTGAGAGGACTGCAAGGGAGTCCAAAGTTTCTGCGAGTGAGACTCAGGCCCCAGCAAAAGGCAGAACACGACTCCCCGTGTGTTTCCTTTAGCTAGCACTGCGGCCCTACTTTTGCATGGAAGTCTAATCGCTAGCGTTCTTCCTGGAAGAAACAACACGGTAGAGAAACCGTGCTTTAGCTACCATCCACCTCTCTGAGGGAGGAAGCACTTTCCAGGCTACCGTGGGTGAGAGCCTGAGGAACGGGTTCCTTACGTGAAACCGAGGGAGAAGGAGTCCGGGCCAGAAGGCTCCTCTCGACTCAGCTCTTGTTACCTGAAGCTAACACTTCGGCTCCATGTGTGCATAGGAATGCTAAGGGCTCCGCACTGATTTGGCAGAAAGAAGCCGGTCAAGAACCCCAGCTTCAGCTCATTCGCCTCTCCACAGGGTGGCAGCATTTTCAAGTCTGCTCGAGTGCAAACCTGGGGAAGGAGTCCCAGCAGAATTCGGAGGGAGAAATAAGCATGGGCAGAAGACACCTATCGACTCAACTCTTGTTTCGGGAAACTAGATCGGCTCTCCCGTGTGTGCGTGGAGTCCTCAGTGCCATCCACGTAACGCAAAGGAACAAAACTGTAGAGAACCCGTGCCTCAGCAAAGATCGCCCTTCCTGAGCGGGAACTTCATGTATTGTGTGTTTTTGTGAAAGCATGAGAAATGGAACCTACACGTAACTCGGAGTGAGAAGCAGGCCTGGAAGGAAGGCTGCTGTCGACTCACCTCTTGTTTGAGGAGATTAGCACTGCTGCACCCTGTGTGCCTGGATGCCTAGTTACCAGGCTACTAACACCAAGAATCAATCCTATAGAGTGACTGCGCTTCAGTTAACATTGCCGTTCCTGAAGCAGGAGGAATTTGACACTGCTCGTGTACGAGACACCGGGGAAAGGGTCCCATACGTGAAATGGAGTGAGAAACAGGCCGGTGCGGAAGGCAGCTCTCAAGTCACCTCTGGTTTATGAGGCTAGTACCCTTGCCCCGGGGGTGCCTGCAGGCCTAAAGCCAACCACCTAACTCAAAGGAACAACTCTGTAGGGAATTTCTGCTTCGGCTAAAAGAGCCATGCCTCAGGGTGGACGCATTTTGCTGTGTGCATGCGTGAGCGCACTGCAGGTGAGCCCAAAACCATTTTCCTTGTGAGACCCAGGCCCCGGAAGAAGCCAGAACACGACTCCCCACTTGCTCCATGAAGCTAGAACTGCGGTCCCAATTTTGCTTGGAAGTCTAATAGATAGCTTTCTAACTCGGAGAAACAACACTGTAGAGAAACCGTGCTTTAGCTACTGTCGACCTCTCTGTGGGCGAAGCAGTTTAGGGTGTACTGTGGCTGAGAGCCTGGGGACGGTTTCCATTTCGTAATATCGGGGGAGAGAAAGGCCGGTACATAATGCAGCTCTGAACTCACTACATGGTTATGGGGAAAGTTCCGTTCCCCCGTGGGAGTGTGCAGGCTTAAACACAGCCACCTTACTCGACGGAAAAACTCGGTTGAGAGCCTGTGCTGCAGGTAAAACAGCTGCTCCTGAGTGTGGAAGCATTTTGTTGTGTGCGTGCGTGAGAGCACTGCAAGGGAGTCCAAAGCTTTTTGCGAGTGAGACTCAGGCCCCAGCGAAAGGCAGAACACCACTCCCCATGTGTTTCATCAAGCTAGCACGGCAGCCCCACTTTTGCATGGAAGTCTAATAGCTAGCGTTGTAACTCGAAGAAACAACAGTGTAGAGAAACGGTGCCTTAGCTACCGTCGACCTCTCTGTGGGCGAAGCAGTTTAGGGTAAACTGTGGCTGAGAGCCTGGGGACGGTTTCAATATCGTAATATCAGGGAGAGACAGGCGGGTACAGAAGGCAGCTCTCAACTCACATCATGGTTATGCGGATAGTACCGTTGCCCAGGGTGTGTGTGCCGGTTTAAACACAGCCACCTAATTCAAAGGAAAAACTCCCTTGAGAGCCTGTGCTGCAGGTAAAACAGCTGCTCCTGTGGGTGGAAGCATTTTGTTGTGTGCGTGCGTGAGAGCACGGCAAGGGAGTCCAAAGCTTTTTGCGAGTGACACTCAGGCCCGAGCGAAAGGCAGAACACGTCTCCCCATGTGATTCATCAAACTAGCACGGCAGCCCCATTTTGGCATGGAAGGCCAATAGCTAGCGTTCTAACTCGAAGAAACGACACTGTAGAGAAACCGTGCTTTAGCTACCGTCGACCTCTCTGTGGGTGAAGTAGTTGAGGGTGTACTGTGGCTGAGAGCCTGGGGACGGTTTCCATTTCGTAATATCGGGGGAGAGACAGGTCGGTACAGAAGGCACCTCTCAACTCACTACATGGTTATGGGGCTAGTTCCGTTGCCCAGGGTGTGTTTGCTGGCTTAAAGACAGCCACCTAACTCAAAGGAAAAACACGGTAGAGAATCCGTGCTTCAGCTAAAACAGCCGCTCCTGAGGGTGGAAGCATTGGGTTGTGTGCGTGCGTGAGAGGACTGCAAGGGAGTCCAAAGTTTCTGCGAGTGAGACTCAGGCCCCAGCAAAAGGCAGAACACGACTCCCCGTGTGTTTCCTTTAGCTAGCACTGCGGCCCTACTTTTGCATGGAAGTCTAATCGCTAGCGTTCTTCCTGGAAGAAACAACACGGTAGAGAAACCGTGCTTTAGCTACCATCCACCTCTCTGAGGGAGGAAGCACTTTCCAGGCTACCGTGGGTGAGAGCCTGAGGAACGGGTTCCTTACGTGAAACCGAGGGAGAAGGAGTCCGGGCCAGAAGGCTCCTCTCGACTCAGCTCTTGTTACCTGAAGCTAACACTTCGGCTCCATGTGTGCATAGGAATGCTAAGGGCTCCGCACTGATTTGGCAGAAAGAAGCCGGTCAAGAACCCCAGCTTCAGCTCATTCGCCTCTCCACAGGGTGGCAGCATTTTCAAGTCTGCTCGAGTGCAAACCTGGGGAAGGAGTCCCAGCAGAATTCGGAGGGAGAAATAAGCATGGGCAGAAGACACCTATCGACTCAACTCTTGTTTCGGGAAACTAGATCGGCTCTCCCGTGTGTGCGTGGAGTCCTCAGTGCCATCCACGTAACGCAAAGGAACAAAACTGTAGAGAACCCGTGCCTCAGCAAAGATCGCCCTTCCTGAGCGGGAACTTCATGTATTGTGTGTTTTTGTGAAAGCATGAGAAATGGAACCTACACGTAACTCGGAGTGAGAAGCAGGCCTGGAAGGAAGGCTGCTGTCGACTCACCTCTTGTTTGAGGAGATTAGCACTGCTGCACCCTGTGTGCCTGGATGCCTAGTTACCAGGCTACTAACACCAAGAATCAATCCTATAGAGTGACTGCGCTTCAGTTAACATTGCCGTTCCTGAAGCAGGAGGAATTTGACACTGCTCGTGTACGAGACACCGGGGAAAGGGTCCCATACGTGAAATGGAGTGAGAAACAGGCCGGTGCGGAAGGCAGCTCTCAAGTCACCTCTGGTTTATGAGGCTAGTACCCTTGCCCCGGGGGTGCCTGCAGGCCTAAAGCCAACCACCTAACTCAAAGGAACAACTCTGTAGGGAATTTCTGCTTCGGCTAAAAGAGCCATGCCTCAGGGTGGACGCATTTTGCTGTGTGCATGCGTGAGCGCACTGCAGGTGAGCCCAAAACCATTTTCCTTGTGAGACCCAGGCCCCGGAAGAAGCCAGAACACGACTCCCCACTTGCTCCATGAAGCTAGAACTGCAGTCCCAATTTTGCTTGGAAGTCTAATAGATAGCTTTCTAACTCGGAGAAACAACACTGTAGAGAAACCGTGCTTTAGCTACTGTCGACCTCTCTGTGGGCGAAGCAGTTTAGGGTGTACTGTGGCTGAGAGCCTGGGGACGGTTTCCATTTCGTAATATCGGGGGAGAGAAAGGCCGGTACATAATGCAGCTCTGAACTCACTACATGGTTATGGGGAAAGTTCCGTTCCCCCGTGGGAGTGTGCAGGCTTAAACACAGCCACCTTACTCGACGGAAAAACTCGGTTGAGAGCCTGTGCTGCAGGTAAAACAGCTGCTCCTGAGTGTGGAAGCATTTTGTTGTGTGCGTGCGTGAGAGCACTGCAAGGGAGTCCAAAGCTTTTTGCGAGTGAGACTCAGGCCCCAGCGAAAGGCAGAACACCACTCCCCATGTGTTTCATCAAGCTAGCACGGCAGCCCCACTTTTGCATGGAAGTCTAATAGCTAGCGTTGTAACTCGAAGAAACAACAGTGTAGAGAAACGGTGCCTTAGCTACCGTCGACCTCTCTGTGGGCGAAGCAGTTTAGGGTAAACTGTGGCTGAGAGCCTGGGGACGGTTTCAATATCGTAATATCAGGGAGAGACAGGCCGGTACAGAAGGCAGCTCTCAATTCACATCATGGTTATGCGGATAGTACCGTTGCCCAGGGTGTGTGTGCCGGTTTAAACACAGCCACCTAATTCAAAGGAAAAATTCCCTTGAGAGCCTGTGCTGCAGGTAAAAGAGCTGCTCCTGTGGGTGGAAGCATTTTGTTGTGTGTGTGCGTGAGAGCACGGCAAGGGAGTCCAAAGCTTTTTGCGAGTGAGACTCAGGCCCCAGCGAAAGGCAGAACACGACTCCCCATGTGTTTCATCAAGCTAGCACGGCAGCCCCACTTTTGCATGGAAGGCTAATAGCTAGCGTTCTAACTCGAAGAAACGACACTGCAGAGAAACCGTGCTTTAGCTACCGTCGACCTCTCTGTGGGGGAAGCAGTTTAAGGTGTACAGTGGGTGAGAGCCTGGGGACGGTTTCCATTTCGTAATATCGGGGGAGAGACAGGCCGGTACAGAAGGCAGCTCTCAACTCACTACATGGTTATGGGGCTAGTTCCGTTGCCCATGTTGTGTGTGCAGGCTTAAACACAGCCACCTAACTCGAAGGAAAAACTCGGTAGAGAGCCTGTGCTGCAGGTAAAACAGCTGCTCCTGAGTGTGGAGGCATTTTGTTGTGTGCGTGCGTGAGAGCACTGCAAGGGAGTCCAAAGCTTTTTGCGAGTGAGACTCAGGCCCCAGCGAAAGGCAGAACACGACTCCCCATGTGTTTCATCACGCTAGCACGGCAGCCGCACTTTTGCATGGAAGTCTAATAGCTAGCGTTCTAACTGGAAGAAAACACTGTAGAGAGACCGTGCTTTAGCTACCGTCGACCTCTAGACGGAGGAAGCATTCCACGGAGTACCGTGGCTGAGAGCCTGGGGAACGGGTTCCATACGTGAAAACAAGGGAGAAATAGGTCCTGGCAGAAGGCACCTCTGGACTCAGCTCTTGCTACCTGAAGCTAACACTACTGCTCCATGTGTGCTTGGAATGCTATGTGCTCGACACTGACTGGGAATAAACAAGCCTGTAAAGAATCCCAGCTGCAGCTCATTCGCCTACCAGGCTACTAACACCAAGAATCAATGCTGTAGCGTTACTGCGCTTTAGCTAACATTGCCGTTCCTGAAGCCGCAGGAGTTGTATAGTGCTCGTGTATGAGAGACCGGGGAAAGGGTCCCATACGTGAAATGGAGTGAGAAACAGGCCGGTGCGGAAGGCAGCTCTCAACTTACCTCTTGTTTATGAGGCTAGGACCCTTGCCCCGGGTGTGCCTGCAGGCCATAAGCCAACCACCTAACTCAAAGGAACAACTCTGTAGGGAATTCCTGCTTCGCCTAAAATAGCCATGCCTCAGGGTGGATGCATTGTGTGGTGTGCATGCGTGAGTGCACAGCAAGTGAGTCCAAAACCATTTTCCCTGTGAGACCCAGGCCCCGGAAGAAGCCAGAACACGACTCCCCACTTGCTCCATGAAACTAGTACTGCGGCCCCACTTTTGAATTGAAGTCTAATGGCTAGCTTTCTAACTCGAAGAAACAACACTGTAGAGAAACCGTGCTTTAGCTACCGTCGACCTCTCTGTGGGCGAAGAAGTTTAGGGTGTACTGTGGCTGAGAGCCTGGGGACGGTTTCCATATCGTAATATCGGGGGAGAGACAGGCCGGTACAGAAGGCAGCTCTCAACTCACATCATGGTTATGGGGCTAGTACCGTTGCCCAGGCTGTGTGTGCCAGCTTAAACACAGCCACCTAACTCGAAGGAAAAACTCGGTTGAGAGCCTGTGCTGCAGGTAAAACAGCTGCTCCTGAGGGTGACAGCATTTTGTTGTGTGCGTGCGTGAGAGCACTGCAAGGGAGTCCAAAGCTTTTTGCGAGTGAGACTCAGGCCCCAGCGAAAGGCAGAACACGACTCCCCATGTGATTCATCAAACTAGCACGGCAGCCCCACTTTGGCATGGAAGGCCAATAGCTAGCGTTCTAACTCGAAGAAACAACACTGTAGAGAAACCGTGCTTTAGCTACCGTCGACCTCTCTGTGGGCGAAGAAGTTTAGGGTGTACTGTGGCTGAGAGCCTGGGGACGGTTTCAATATCGTAATATCGGGGGAGAGACAGGCCAGTACAGAAGGCAGCTCTCAACTCACATCATCGTTATGGGGCTAGTACCGTTGCCCTGGGTGTGTGTGCAGGCTTAAAGACAGCCACCTAACTCAAAGGAAAAACACGGTAGAGAATCCGTGCTTCAGCTAAAACAGCCGCTCCTGAGGGTGGAAGCATTGGGTTGTGTGCGTGCGTGAGAGGACTGCAAGGGAGTCCAAAGTTTCTGCGAGTGAGACTCAGGCCCCAGCAAAAGGCAGAACACGACTCCCCGTGTGTTTCCTTTAGCTAGCACTGCGGCCCTACTTTTGCATGGAAGTCTAATCGCTAGCGTTCTTCCTGGAAGAAACAACACGGTAGAGAAACCGTGCTTTAGCTACCATCCACCTCTCTGAGGGAGGAAGCACTTTCCAGGCTACCGTGGGTGAGAGCCTGAGGAACGGGTTCCTTACGTGAAACCGAGGGAGAAGGAGTCCGGGCCAGAAGGCTCCTCTCGACTCAGCTCTTGTTACCTGAAGCTAACACTTCGGCTCCATGTGTGCATAGGAATGCTAAGGGCTCCGCACTGATTTGGCAGAAAGAAGCCGGTCAAGAACCCCAGCTTCAGCTCATTCGCCTCTCCACAGGGTGGCAGCATTTTCAAGTCTGCTCGAGTGCAAACCTGGGGAAGGAGTCCCAGCAGAATTCGGAGGGAGAAATAAGCATGGGCAGAAGACACCTATCGACTCAACTCTTGTTTCGGGAAACTAGATCGGCTCTCCCGTGTGTGCGTGGAGTCCTCAGTGCCATCCACGTAACGCAAAGGAACAAAACTGTAGAGAACCCGTGCCTCAGCAAAGATCGCCCTTCCTGAGCGGGAACTTCATGTATTGTGTGTTTTTGTGAAAGCATGAGAAATGGAACCTACACGTAACTCGGAGTGAGAAGCAGGCCTGGAAGGAAGGCTGCTGTCGACTCACCTCTTGTTTGAGGAGATTAGCACTGCTGCACCCTGTGTGCCTGGATGCCTAGTTACCAGGCTACTAACACCAAGAATCAATCCTATAGAGTGACTGCGCTTCAGTTAACATTGCCGTTCCTGAAGCAGGAGGAATTTGACACTGCTCGTGTACGAGACACCGGGGAAAGGGTCCCATACGTGAAATGGAGTGAGAAACAGGCCGGTGCGGAAGGCAGCTCTCAAGTCACCTCTGGTTTATGAGGCTAGTACCCTTGCCCCGGGGGTGCCTGCAGGCCTAAAGCCAACCACCTAACTCAAAGGAACAACTCTGTAGGGAATTTCTGCTTCGGCTAAAAGAGCCATGCCTCAGGGTGGACGCATTTTGCTGTGTGCATGCGTGAGCGCACTGCAGGTGAGCCCAAAACCATTTTCCTTGTGAGACCCAGGCCCCGGAAGAAGCCAGAACACGACTCCCCACTTGCTCCATGAAGCTAGAACTGCGGTCCCAATTTTGCTTGGAAGTCTAATAGATAGCTTTCTAACTCGGAGAAACAACACTGTAGAGAAACCGTGCTTTAGCTACTGTCGACCTCTCTGTGGGCGAAGCAGTTTAGGGTGTACTGTGGCTGAGAGCCTGGGGACGGTTTCCATTTCGTAATATCGGGGGAGAGAAAGGCCGGTACATAATGCAGCTCTGAACTCACTACATGGTTATGGGGAAAGTTCCGTTCCCCCGTGGGAGTGTGCAGGCTTAAACACAGCCACCTTACTCGACGGAAAAACTCGGTTGAGAGCCTGTGCTGCAGGTAAAACAGCTGCTCCTGAGTGTGGAAGCATTTTGTTGTGTGCGTGCGTGAGAGCACTGCAAGGGAGTCCAAAGCTTTTTGCGAGTGAGACTCAGGCCCCAGCGAAAGGCAGAACACCACTCCCCATGTGTTTCATCAAGCTAGCACGGCAGCCCCACTTTTGCATGGAAGTCTAATAGCTAGCGTTGTAACTCGAAGAAACAACAGTGTAGAGAAACGGTGCCTTAGCTACCGTCGACCTCTCTGTGGGCGAAGCAGTTTAGGGTAAACTGTGGCTGAGAGCCTGGGGACGGTTTCAATATCGTAATATCAGGGAGAGACAGGCGGGTACAGAAGGCAGCTCTCAACTCACATCATGGTTATGCGGATAGTACCGTTGCCCAGGGTGTGTGTGCCGGTTTAAACACAGCCACCTAATTCAAAGGAAAAACTCCCTTGAGAGCCTGTGCTGCAGGTAAAACAGCTGCTCCTGTGGGTGGAAGCATTTTGTTGTGTGCGTGCGTGAGAGCACGGCAAGGGAGTCCAAAGCTTTTTGCGAGTGACACTCAGGCCCGAGCGAAAGGCAGAACACGTCTCCCCATGTGATTCATCAAACTAGCACGGCAGCCCCATTTTGGCATGGAAGGCCAATAGCTAGCGTTCTAACTCGAAGAAACGACACTGTAGAGAAACCGTGCTTTAGCTACCGTCGACCTCTCTGTGGGTGAAGTAGTTGAGGGTGTACTGTGGCTGAGAGCCTGGGGACGGTTTCCATTTCGTAATATCGGGGGAGAGACAGGTCGGTACAGAAGGCACCTCTCAACTCACTACATGGTTATGGGGCTAGTTCCGTTGCCCAGGGTGTGTTTGCTGGCTTAAAGACAGCCACCTAACTCAAAGGAAAAACACGGTAGAGAATCCGTGCTTCAGCTAAAACAGCCGCTCCTGAGGGTGGAAGCATTGGGTTGTGTGCGTGCGTGAGAGGACTGCAAGGGAGTCCAAAGTTTCTGCGAGTGAGACTCAGGCCCCAGCAAAAGGCAGAACACGACTCCCCGTGTGTTTCCTTTAGCTAGCACTGCGGCCCTACTTTTGCATGGAAGTCTAATCGCTAGCGTTCTTCCTGGAAGAAACAACACGGTAGAGAAACCGTGCTTTAGCTACCATCCACCTCTCTGAGGGAGGAAGCACTTTCCAGGCTACCGTGGGTGAGAGCCTGAGGAACGGGTTCCTTACGTGAAACCGAGGGAGAAGGAGTCCGGGCCAGAAGGCTCCTCTCGACTCAGCTCTTGTTACCTGAAGCTAACACTTCGGCTCCATGTGTGCATAGGAATGCTAAGGGCTCCGCACTGATTTGGCAGAAAGAAGCCGGTCAAGAACCCCAGCTTCAGCTCATTCGCCTCTCCACAGGGTGGCAGCATTTTCAAGTCTGCTCGAGTGCAAACCTGGGGAAGGAGTCCCAGCAGAATTCGGAGGGAGAAATAAGCATGGGCAGAAGACACCTATCGACTCAACTCTTGTTTCGGGAAACTAGATCGGCTCTCCCGTGTGTGCGTGGAGTCCTCAGTGCCATCCACGTAACGCAAAGGAACAAAACTGTAGAGAACCCGTGCCTCAGCAAAGATCGCCCTTCCTGAGCGGGAACTTCATGTATTGTGTGTTTTTGTGAAAGCATGAGAAATGGAACCTACACGTAACTCGGAGTGAGAAGCAGGCCTGGAAGGAAGGCTGCTGTCGACTCACCTCTTGTTTGAGGAGATTAGCACTGCTGCACCCTGTGTGCCTGGATGCCTAGTTACCAGGCTACTAACACCAAGAATCAATCCTATAGAGTGACTGCGCTTCAGTTAACATTGCCGTTCCTGAAGCAGGAGGAATTTGACACTGCTCGTGTACGAGACACCGGGGAAAGGGTCCCATACGTGAAATGGAGTGAGAAACAGGCCGGTGCGGAAGGCAGCTCTCAAGTCACCTCTGGTTTATGAGGCTAGTACCCTTGCCCCGGGGGTGCCTGCAGGCCTAAAGCCAACCACCTAACTCAAAGGAACAACTCTGTAGGGAATTTCTGCTTTGGCTAAAAGAGCCATGCCTCAGGGTGGACGCATTTTGCTGTGTGCATGCGTGAGCGCACTGCAGGTGAGCCCAAAACCATTTTCCTTGTGAGACCCAGGCCCCGGAAGAAGCCAGAACACGACTCCCCACTTGCTCCATGAAGCTAGAACTGCGGTCCCAATTTTGCTTGGAAGTCTAATAGATAGCTTTCTAACTCGGAGAAACAACACTGTAGAGAAACCGTGCTTTAGCTACTGTCGACCTCTCTGTGGGCGAAGCAGTTTAGGGTGTACTGTGGCTGAGAGCCTGGGGACGGTTTCCATTTCGTAATATCGGGGGAGAGAAAGGCCGGTACATAATGCAGCTCTGAACTCACTACATGGTTATGGGGAAAGTTCCGTTCCCCCGTGGGAGTGTGCAGGCTTAAACACAGCCACCTTACTCGACGGAAAAACTCGGTTGAGAGCCTGTGCTGCAGGTAAAACAGCTGCTCCTGAGTGTGGAAGCATTTTGTTGTGTGCGTGCGTGAGAGCACTGCAAGGGAGTCCAAAGCTTTTTGCGAGTGAGACTCAGGCCCCAGCGAAAGGCAGAACACCACTCCCCATGTGTTTCATCAAGCTAGCACGGCAGCCCCACTTTTGCATGGAAGTCTAATAGCTAGCGTTGTAACTCGAAGAAACAACAGTGTAGAGAAACGGTGCCTTAGCTACCGTCGACCTCTCTGTGGGCGAAGCAGTTTAGGGTAAACTGTGGCTGAGAGCCTGGGGACGGTTTCAATATCGTAATATCAGGGAGAGACAGGCCGGTACAGAAGGCAGCTCTCAATTCACATCATGGTTATGCGGATAGTACCGTTGCCCAGGGTGTGTGTGCCGGTTTAAACACAGCCACCTAATTCAAAGGAAAAATTCCCTTGAGAGCCTGTGCTGCAGGTAAAAGAGCTGCTCCTGTGGGTGGAAGCATTTTGTTGTGTGTGTGCGTGAGAGCACGGCAAGGGAGTCCAAAGCTTTTTGCGAGTGAGACTCAGGCCCCAGCGAAAGGCAGAACACGACTCCCCATGTGTTTCATCAAGCTAGCACGGCAGCCCCACTTTTGCATGGAAGGCTAATAGCTAGCGTTCTAACTCGAAGAAACGACACTGCAGAGAAACCGTGCTTTAGCTACCGTCGACCTCTCTGTGGGGGAAGCAGTTTAAGGTGTACAGTGGGTGAGAGCCTGGGGACGGTTTCCATTTCGTAATATCGGGGGAGAGACAGGCCGGTACAGAAGGCAGCTCTCAACTCACTACATGGTTATGGGGCTAGTTCCGTTGCCCATGTTGTGTGTGCAGGCTTAAACACAGCCACCTAACTCGAAGGAAAAACTCGGTAGAGAGCCTGTGCTGCAGGTAAAACAGCTGCTCCTGAGTGTGGAGGCATTTTGTTGTGTGCGTGCGTGAGAGCACTGCAAGGGAGTCCAAAGCTTTTTGCGAGTGAGACTCAGGCCCCAGCGAAAGGCAGAACACGACTCCCCATGTGTTTCATCACGCTAGCACGGCAGCCGCACTTTTGCATGGAAGTCTAATAGCTAGCGTTCTAACTGGAAGAAAACACTGTAGAGAGACCGTGCTTTAGCTACCGTCGACCTCTAGACGGAGGAAGCATTCCACGGAGTACCGTGGCTGAGAGCCTGGGGAACGGGTTCCATACGTGAAAACAAGGGAGAAATAGGTCCTGGCAGAAGGCACCTCTGGACTCAGCTCTTGCTACCTGAAGCTAACACTACTGCTCCATGTGTGCTTGGAATGCTATGTGCTCGACACTGACTGGGAATAAACAAGCCTGTAAAGAATCCCAGCTGCAGCTCATTCGCCTACCAGGCTACTAACACCAAGAATCAATGCTGTAGCGTTACTGCGCTTTAGCTAACATTGCCGTTCCTGAAGCCGCAGGAGTTGTATAGTGCTCGTGTATGAGAGACCGGGGAAAGGGTCCCATACGTGAAATGGAGTGAGAAACAGGCCGGTGCGGAAGGCAGCTCTCAACTTACCTCTTGTTTATGAGGCTAGGACCCTTGCTCCGGGTGTGCCTGCAGGCCATAAGCCAACCACCTAACTCAAAGGAACAACTCTGTAGGGAATTCCTGCTTCGCCTAAAATAGCCATGCCTCAGGGTGGATGCATTGTGTGGTGTGCATGCGTGAGTGCACAGCAAGTGAGTCCAAAACCATTTTCCCTGTGAGACCCAGGCCCCGGAAGAAGCCAGAACACGACTCCCCACTTGCTCCATGAAACTAGTACTGCGGCCCCACTTTTGAATTGAAGTCTAATGGCTAGCTTTCTAACTCGAAGAAACAACACTGTAGAGAAACCGTGCTTTAGCTACCGTCGACCTCTCTGTGGGCGAAGAAGTTTAGGGTGTACTGTGGCTGAGAGCCTGGGGACGGTTTCCATATCGTAATATCGGGGGAGAGACAGGCCGGTACAGAAGGCAGCTCTCAACTCACATCATGGTTATGGGGCTAGTACCGTTGCCCAGGCTGTGTGTGCCAGCTTAAACACAGCCACCTAACTCGAAGGAAAAACTCGGTTGAGAGCCTGTGCTGCAGGTAAAACAGCTGCTCCTGAGGGTGACAGCATTTTGTTGTGTGCGTGCGTGAGAGCACTGCAAGGGAGTCCAAAGCTTTTTGCGAGTGAGACTCAGGCCCCAGCGAAAGGCAGAACACGACTCCCCATGTGATTCATCAAACTAGCACGGCAGCCCCACTTTGGCATGGAAGGCCAATAGCTAGCGTTCTAACTCGAAGAAACAACACTGTAGAGAAACCGTGCTTTAGCTACCGTCGACCTCTCTGTGGGCGAAGAAGTTTAGGGTGTACTGTGGCTGAGAGCCTGGGGACGGTTTCAATATCGTAATATCGGGGGAGAGACAGGCCAGTACAGAAGGCAGCTCTCAACTCACATCATCGTTATGGGGCTAGTACCGTTGCCCTGGGTGTGTGTGCAGGCTTAAAGACAGCCACCTAACTCAAAGGAAAAACACGGTAGAGAATCCGTGCTTCAGCTAAAACAGCCGCTCCTGAGGGTGGAAGCATTTGGTTGTGTGCGTGCGTGAGAGGACTGCAAGGGAGTCCAAAGTTTCTGCGAGTGAGACTCAGGCCCCAGCAAAAGGCAGAACACGACTCCCCGTGTGTTTCCTTTAGCTAGCACTGCGGCCCTACTTTTGCATGGAAGTCTAATCGCTAGCGTTCTTCCTGGAAGAAACAACACGGTAGAGAAACCGTGCTTTAGCTACCATCCACCTCTCTGAGGGAGGAAGCACTTTCCAGGCTACCGTGGGTGAGAGCCTGAGGAACGGGTTCCTTACGTGAAACCGAGGGAGAAGGAGTCCGGGCCAGAAGGCTCCTCTCGACTCAGCTCTTGTTACCTGAAGCTAACACTTCGGCTCCATGTGTGCATAGGAATGCTAAGGGCTCCGCACTGATTTGGCAGAAAGAAGCCGGTCAAGAACCCCAGCTTCAGCTCATTCGCCTCTCCACAGGGTGGCAGCATTTTCAAGTCTGCTCGAGTGCAAACCTGGGGAAGGAGTCCCAGCAGAATTCGGAGGGAGAAATAAGCATGGGCAGAAGACACCTATCGACTCAACTCTTGTTTCGGGAAACTAGATCGGCTCTCCCGTGTGTGCGTGGAGTCCTCAGTGCCATCCACGTAACGCAAAGGAACAAAACTGTAGAGAACCCGTGCCTCAGCAAAGATCGCCCTTCCTGAGCGGGAACTTCATGTATTGTGTGTTTTTGTGAAAGCATGAGAAATGGAACCTACACGTAACTCGGAGTGAGAAGCAGGCCTGGAAGGAAGGCTGCTGTCGACTCACCTCTTGTTTGAGGAGATTAGCACTGCTGCACCCTGTGTGCCTGGATGCCTAGTTACCAGGCTACTAACACCAAGAATCAATCCTATAGAGTGACTGCGCTTCAGTTAACATTGCCGTTCCTGAAGCAGGAGGAATTTGACACTGCTCGTGTACGAGACACCGGGGAAAGGGTCCCATACGTGAAATGGAGTGAGAAACAGGCCGGTGCGGAAGGCAGCTCTCAAGTCACCTCTGGTTTATGAGGCTAGTACCCTTGCCCCGGGGGTGCCTGCAGGCCTAAAGCCAACCACCTAACTCAAAGGAACAACTCTGTAGGGAATTTCTGCTTCGGCTAAAAGAGCCATGCCTCAGGGTGGACGCATTTTGCTGTGTGCATGCGTGAGCGCACTGCAGGTGAGCCCAAAACCATTTTCCTTGTGAGACCCAGGCCCCGGAAGAAGCCAGAACACGACTCCCCACTTGCTCCATGAAGCTAGAACTGCGGTCCCAATTTTGCTTGGAAGTCTAATAGATAGCTTTCTAACTCGGAGAAACAACACTGTAGAGAAACCGTGCTTTAGCTACTGTCGACCTCTCTGTGGGCGAAGCAGTTTAGGGTGTACTGTGGCTGAGAGCCTGGGGACGGTTTCCATTTCGTAATATCGGGGGAGAGAAAGGCCGGTACATAATGCAGCTCTGAACTCACTACATGGTTATGGGGAAAGTTCCGTTCCCCCGTGGGAGTGTGCAGGCTTAAACACAGCCACCTTACTCGACGGAAAAACTCGGTTGAGAGCCTGTGCTGCAGGTAAAACAGCTGCTCCTGAGTGTGGAAGCATTTTGTTGTGTGCGTGCGTGAGAGCACTGCAAGGGAGTCCAAAGCTTTTTGCGAGTGAGACTCAGGCCCCAGCGAAAGGCAGAACACCACTCCCCATGTGTTTCATCAAGCTAGCACGGCAGCCCCACTTTTGCATGGAAGTCTAATAGCTAGCGTTGTAACTCGAAGAAACAACAGTGTAGAGAAACGGTGCCTTAGCTACCGTCGACCTCTCTGTGGGCGAAGCAGTTTAGGGTAAACTGTGGCTGAGAGCCTGGGGACGGTTTCAATATCGTAATATCAGGGAGAGACAGGCCGGTACAGAAGGCAGCTCTCAATTCACATCATGGTTATGCGGATAGTACCGTTGCCCAGGGTGTGTGTGCCGGTTTAAACACAGCCACCTAATTCAAAGGAAAAATTCCCTTGAGAGCCTGTGCTGCAGGTAAAAGAGCTGCTCCTGTGGGTGGAAGCATTTTGTTGTGTGTGTGCGTGAGAGCACGGCAAGGGAGTCCAAAGCTTTTTGCGAGTGAGACTCAGGCCCCAGCGAAAGGCAGAACACGACTCCCCATGTGTTTCATCAAGCTAGCACGGCAGCCCCACTTTTGCATGGAAGGCTAATAGCTAGCGTTCTAACTCGAAGAAACGACACTGCAGAGAAACCGTGCTTTAGCTACCGTCGACCTCTCTGTGGGGGAAGCAGTTTAAGGTGTACAGTGGGTGAGAGCCTGGGGACGGTTTCCATTTCGTAATATCGGGGGAGAGACAGGCCGGTACAGAAGGCAGCTCTCAACTCACTACATGGTTATGGGGCTAGTTCCGTTGCCCATGTTGTGTGTGCAGGCTTAAACACAGCCACCTAACTCGAAGGAAAAACTCGGTAGAGAGCCTGTGCTGCAGGTAAAACAGCTGCTCCTGAGTGTGGAGGCATTTTGTTGTGTGCGTGCGTGAGAGCACTGCAAGGGAGTCCAAAGCTTTTTGCGAGTGAGACTCAGGCCCCAGCGAAAGGCAGAACACGACTCCCCATGTGTTTCATCACGCTAGCACGGCAGCCGCACTTTTGCATGGAAGTCTAATAGCTAGCGTTCTAACTGGAAGAAAACACTGTAGAGAGACCGTGCTTTAGCTACCGTCGACCTCTAGACGGAGGAAGCATTCCACGGAGTACCGTGGCTGAGAGCCTGGGGAACGGGTTCCATACGTGAAAACAAGGGAGAAATAGGTCCTGGCAGAAGGCACCTCTGGACTCAGCTCTTGCTACCTGAAGCTAACACTACTGCTCCATGTGTGCTTGGAATGCTATGTGCTCGACACTGACTGGGAATAAACAAGCCTGTAAAGAATCCCAGCTGCAGCTCATTCGCCTACCAGGCTACTAACACCAAGAATCAATGCTGTAGCGTTACTGCGCTTTAGCTAACATTGCCGTTCCTGAAGCCGCAGGAGTTGTATAGTGCTCGTGTATGAGAGACCGGGGAAAGGGTCCCATACGTGAAATGGAGTGAGAAACAGGCCGGTGCGGAAGGCAGCTCTCAACTTACCTCTTGTTTATGAGGCTAGGACCCTTGCCCCGGGTGTGCCTGCAGGCCATAAGCCAACCACCTAACTCAAAGGAACAACTCTGTAGGGAATTCCTGCTTCGCCTAAAATAGCCATGCCTCAGGGTGGATGCATTGTGTGGTGTGCATGCGTGAGTGCACAGCAAGTGAGTCCAAAACCATTTTCCCTGTGAGACCCAGGCCCCGGAAGAAGCCAGAACACGACTCCCCACTTGCTCCATGAAACTAGTACTGCGGCCCCACTTTTGAATTGAAGTCTAATGGCTAGCTTTCTAACTCGAAGAAACAACACTGTAGAGAAACCGTGCTTTAGCTACCGTCGACCTCTCTGTGGGCGAAGAAGTTTAGGGTGTACTGTGGCTGAGAGCCTGGGGACGGTTTCCATATCGTAATATCGGGGGAGAGACAGGCCGGTACAGAAGGCAGCTCTCAACTCACATCATGGTTATGGGGCTAGTACCGTTGCCCAGGCTGTGTGTGCCAGCTTAAACACAGCCACCTAACTCGAAGGAAAAACTCGGTTGAGAGCCTGTGCTGCAGGTAAAACAGCTGCTCCTGAGGGTGACAGCATTTTGTTGTGTGCGTGCGTGAGAGCACTGCAAGGGAGTCCAAAGCTTTTTGCGAGTGAGACTCAGGCCCCAGCGAAAGGCAGAACACGACTCCCCATGTGATTCATCAAACTAGCACGGCAGCCCCACTTTGGCATGGAAGGCCAATAGCTAGCGTTCTAACTCGAAGAAACAACACTGTAGAGAAACCGTGCTTTAGCTACCGTCGACCTCTCTGTGGGCGAAGAAGTTTAGGGTGTACTGTGGCTGAGAGCCTGGGGACGGTTTCAATATCGTAATATCGGGGGAGAGACAGGCCAGTACAGAAGGCAGCTCTCAACTCACATCATCGTTATGGGGCTAGTACCGTTGCCCTGGGTGTGTGTGCAGGCTTAAAGACAGCCACCTAACTCAAAGGAAAAACACGGTAGAGAATCCGTGCTTCAGCTAAAACAGCCGCTCCTGAGGGTGGAAGCATTTGGTTGTGTGCGTGCGTGAGAGGACTGCAAGGGAGTCCAAAGTTTCTGCGAGTGAGACTCAGGCCCCAGCAAAAGGCAGAACACGACTCCCCGTGTGTTTCCTTTAGCTAGCACTGCGGCCCTACTTTTGCATGGAAGTCTAATCGCTAGCGTTCTTCCTGGAAGAAACAACACGGTAGAGAAACCGTGCTTTAGCTACCATCCACCTCTCTGAGGGAGGAAGCACTTTCCAGGCTACCGTGGGTGAGAGCCTGAGGAACGGGTTCCTTACGTGAAACCGAGGGAGAAGGAGTCCGGGCCAGAAGGCTCCTCTCGACTCAGCTCTTGTTACCTGAAGCTAACACTTCGGCTCCATGTGTGCATAGGAATGCTAAGGGCTCCGCACTGATTTGGCAGAAAGAAGCCGGTCAAGAACCCCAGCTTCAGCTCATTCGCCTCTCCACAGGGTGGCAGCATTTTCAAGTCTGCTCGAGTGCAAACCTGGGGAAGGAGTCCCAGCAGAATTCGGAGGGAGAAATAAGCATGGGCAGAAGACACCTATCGACTCAACTCTTGTTTCGGGAAACTAGATCGGCTCTCCCGTGTGTGCGTGGAGTCCTCAGTGCCATCCACGTAACGCAAAGGAACAAAACTGTAGAGAACCCGTGCCTCAGCAAAGATCGCCCTTCCTGAGCGGGAACTTCATGTATTGTGTGTTTTTGTGAAAGCATGAGAAATGGAACCTACACGTAACTCGGAGTGAGAAGCAGGCCTGGAAGGAAGGCTGCTGTCGACTCACCTCTTGTTTGAGGAGATTAGCACTGCTGCACCCTGTGTGCCTGGATGCCTAGTTACCAGGCTACTAACACCAAGAATCAATCCTATAGAGTGACTGCGCTTCAGTTAACATTGCCGTTCCTGAAGCAGGAGGAATTTGACACTGCTCGTGTACGAGACACCGGGGAAAGGGTCCCATACGTGAAATGGAGTGAGAAACAGGCCGGTGCGGAAGGCAGCTCTCAAGTCACCTCTGGTTTATGAGGCTAGTACCCTTGCCCCGGGGGTGCCTGCAGGCCTAAAGCCAACCACCTAACTCAAAGGAACAACTCTGTAGGGAATTTCTGCTTCGGCTAAAAGAGCCATGCCTCAGGGTGGACGCATTTTGCTGTGTGCATGCGTGAGCGCACTGCAGGTGAGCCCAAAACCATTTTCCTTGTGAGACCCAGGCCCCGGAAGAAGCCAGAACACGACTCCCCACTTGCTCCATGAAGCTAGAACTGCGGTCCCAATTTTGCTTGGAAGTCTAATAAATAGCTTTCTAACTCGGAGAAACAACACTGTAGAGAAACCGTGCTTTAGCTACTGTCGACCTCTCTGTGGGCGAAGCAGTTTAGGGTGTACTGTGGCTGAGAGCCTGGGGACGGTTTCCATTTCGTAATATCGGGGGAGAGAAAGGCCGGTACATAATGCAGCTCTGAACTCACTACATGGTTATGGGGAAAGTTCCGTTCCCCCGTGGGAGTGTGCAGGCTTAAACACAGCCACCTTACTCGACGGAAAAACTCGGTTGAGAGCCTGTGCTGCAGGTAAAACAGCTGCTCCTGAGTGTGGAAGCATTTTGTTGTGTGCGTGCGTGAGAGCACTGCAAGGGAGTCCAAAGCTTTTTGCGAGTGAGACTCAGGCCCCAGCGAAAGGCAGAACACCACTCCCCATGTGTTTCATCAAGCTAGCACGGCAGCCCCACTTTTGCATGGAAGTCTAATAGCTAGCGTTGTAACTCGAAGAAACAACAGTGTAGAGAAACGGTGCCTTAGCTACCGTCGACCTCTCTGTGGGCGAAGCAGTTTAGGGTAAACTGTGGCTGAGAGCCTGGGGACGGTTTCAATATCGTAATATCAGGGAGAGACAGGCCGGTACAGAAGGCAGCTCTCAATTCACATCATGGTTATGCGGATAGTACCGTTGCCCAGGGTGTGTGTGCCGGTTTAAACACAGCCACCTAATTCAAAGGAAAAATTCCCTTGAGAGCCTGTGCTGCAGGTAAAAGAGCTGCTCCTGTGGGTGGAAGCATTTTGTTGTGTGTGTGCGTGAGAGCACGGCAAGGGAGTCCAAAGCTTTTTGCGAGTGAGACTCAGGCCCCAGCGAAAGGCAGAACACGACTCCCCATGTGTTTCATCAAGCTAGCACGGCAGCCCCACTTTTGCATGGAAGGCTAATAGCTAGCGTTCTAACTCGAAGAAACGACACTGCAGAGAAACCGTGCTTTAGCTACCGTCGACCTCTCTGTGGGGGAAGCAGTTTAAGGTGTACAGTGGGTGAGAGCCTGGGGACGGTTTCCATTTCGTAATATCGGGGGAGAGACAGGCCGGTACAGAAGGCAGCTCTCAACTCACTACATGGTTATGGGGCTAGTTCCGTTGCCCATGTTGTGTGTGCAGGCTTAAACACAGCCACCTAACTCGAAGGAAAAACTCGGTAGAGAGCCTGTGCTGCAGGTAAAACAGCTGCTCCTGAGTGTGGAGGCATTTTGTTGTGTGCGTGCGTGAGAGCACTGCAAGGGAGTCCAAAGCTTTTTGCGAGTGAGACTCAGGCCCCAGCGAAAGGCAGAACACGACTCCCCATGTGTTTCATCACGCTAGCACGGCAGCCGCACTTTTGCATGGAAGTCTAATAGCTAGCGTTCTAACTGGAAGAAAACACTGTAGAGAGACCGTGCTTTAGCTACCGTCGACCTCTAGACGGAGGAAGCATTCCACGGAGTACCGTGGCTGAGAGCCTGGGGAACGGGTTCCATACGTGAAAACAAGGGAGAAATAGGTCCTGGCAGAAGGCACCTCTGGACTCAGCTCTTGCTACCTGAAGCTAACACTACTGCTCCATGTGTGCTTGGAATGCTATGTGCTCGACACTGACTGGGAATAAACAAGCCTGTAAAGAATCCCAGCTGCAGCTCATTCGCCTACCAGGCTACTAACACCAAGAATCAATGCTGTAGCGTTACTGCGCTTTAGCTAACATTGCCGTTCCTGAAGCCGCAGGAGTTGTATAGTGCTCGTGTATGAGAGACCGGGGAAAGGGTCCCATACGTGAAATGGAGTGAGAAACAGGCCGGTGCGGAAGGCAGCTCTCAACTTACCTCTTGTTTATGAGGCTAGGACCCTTGCCCCGGGTGTGCCTGCAGGCCATAAGCCAACCACCTAACTCAAAGGAACAACTCTGTAGGGAATTCCTGCTTCGCCTAAAATAGCCATGCCTCAGGGTGGATGCATTGTGTGGTGTGCATGCGTGAGTGCACAGCAAGTGAGTCCAAAACCATTTTCCCTGTGAGACCCAGGCCCCGGAAGAAGCCAGAACACGACTCCCCACTTGCTCCATGAAACTAGTACTGCGGCCCCACTTTTGAATTGAAGTCTAATGGCTAGCTTTCTAACTCGAAGAAACAACACTGTAGAGAAACCGTGCTTTAGCTACCGTCGACCTCTCTGTGGGCGAAGAAGTTTAGGGTGTACTGTGGCTGAGAGCCTGGGGACGGTTTCCATATCGTAATATCGGGGGAGAGACAGGCCGGTACAGAAGGCAGCTCTCAACTCACATCATGGTTATGGGGCTAGTACCGTTGCCCAGGCTGTGTGTGCCAGCTTAAACACAGCCACCTAACTCGAAGGAAAAACTCGGTTGAGAGCCTGTGCTGCAGGTAAAACAGCTGCTCCTGAGGGTGACAGCATTTTGTTGTGTGCGTGCGTGAGAGCACTGCAAGGGAGTCCAAAGCTTTTTGCGAGTGAGACTCAGGCCCCAGCGAAAGGCAGAACACGACTCCCCATGTGATTCATCAAACTAGCACGGCAGCCCCACTTTGGCATGGAAGGCCAATAGCTAGCGTTCTAACTCGAAGAAACAACACTGTAGAGAAACCGTGCTTTAGCTACCGTCGACCTCTCTGTGGGCGAAGAAGTTTAGGGTGTACTGTGGCTGAGAGCCTGGGGACGGTTTCAATATCGTAATATCGGGGGAGAGACAGGCCAGTACAGAAGGCAGCTCTCAACTCACATCATCGTTATGGGGCTAGTACCGTTGCCCTGGGTGTGTGTGCAGGCTTAAAGACAGCCACCTAACTCAAAGGAAAAACACGGTAGAGAATCCGTGCTTCAGCTAAAACAGCCGCTCCTGAGGGTGGAAGCATTTGGTTGTGTGCGTGCGTGAGAGGACTGCAAGGGAGTCCAAAGTTTCTGCGAGTGAGACTCAGGCCCCAGCAAAAGGCAGAACACGACTCCCCGTGTGTTTCCTTTAGCTAGCACTGCGGCCCTACTTTTGCATGGAAGTCTAATCGCTAGCGTTCTTCCTGGAAGAAACAACACGGTAGAGAAACCGTGCTTTAGCTACCATCCACCTCTCTGAGGGAGGAAGCACTTTCCAGGCTACCGTGGGTGAGAGCCTGAGGAACGGGTTCCTTACGTGAAACCGAGGGAGAAGGAGTCCGGGCCAGAAGGCTCCTCTCGACTCAGCTCTTGTTACCTGAAGCTAACACTTCGGCTCCATGTGTGCATAGGAATGCTAAGGGCTCCGCACTGATTTGGCAGAAAGAAGCCGGTCAAGAACCCCAGCTTCAGCTCATTCGCCTCTCCACAGGGTGGCAGCATTTTCAAGTCTGCTCGAGTGCAAACCTGGGGAAGGAGTCCCAGCAGAATTCGGAGGGAGAAATAAGCATGGGCAGAAGACACCTATCGACTCAACTCTTGTTTCGGGAAACTAGATCGGCTCTCCCGTGTGTGCGTGGAGTCCTCAGTGCCATCCACGTAACGCAAAGGAACAAAACTGTAGAGAACCCGTGCCTCAGCAAAGATCGCCCTTCCTGAGCGGGAACTTCATGTATTGTGTGTTTTTGTGAAAGCATGAGAAATGGAACCTACACGTAACTCGGAGTGAGAAGCAGGCCTGGAAGGAAGGCTGCTGTCGACTCACCTCTTGTTTGAGGAGATTAGCACTGCTGCACCCTGTGTGCCTGGATGCCTAGTTACCAGGCTACTAACACCAAGAATCAATCCTATAGAGTGACTGCGCTTCAGTTAACATTGCCGTTCCTGAAGCAGGAGGAATTTGACACTGCTCGTGTACGAGACACCGGGGAAAGGGTCCCATACGTGAAATGGAGTGAGAAACAGGCCGGTGCGGAAGGCAGCTCTCAAGTCACCTCTGGTTTATGAGGCTAGTACCCTTGCCCCGGGGGTGCCTGCAGGCCTAAAGCCAACCACCTAACTCAAAGGAACAACTCTAGGGAATTTCTGCTTCGGCTAAAAGAGCCATGCCTCAGGGTGGACGCATTTTGCTGTGTGCATGCGTGAGCGCACTGCAGGTGAGCCCAAAACCATTTTCCTTGTGAGACCCAGGCCCCGGAAGAAGCCAGAACACGACTCCCCACTTGCTCCATGAAGCTAGAACTGCGGTCCCAATTTTGCTTGGAAGTCTAATAGATAGCTTTCTAACTCGGAGAAACAACACTGTAGAGAAACCGTGCTTTAGCTACTGTCGACCTCTCTGTGGGCGAAGCAGTTTAGGGTGTACTGTGGCTGAGAGCCTGGGGACGGTTTCCATTTCGTAATATCGGGGGAGAGAAAGGCCGGTACATAATGCAGCTCTGAACTCACTACATGGTTATGGGGAAAGTTCCGTTCCCCCGTGGGAGTGTGCAGGCTTAAACACAGCCACCTTACTCGACGGAAAAACTCGGTTGAGAGCCTGTGCTGCAGGTAAAACAGCTGCTCCTGAGTGTGGAAGCATTTTGTTGTGTGCGTGCGTGAGAGCACTGCAAGGGAGTCCAAAGCTTTTTGCGAGTGAGACTCAGGCCCCAGCGAAAGGCAGAACACCACTCCCCATGTGTTTCATCAAGCTAGCACGGCAGCCCCACTTTTGCATGGAAGTCTAATAGCTAGCGTTGTAACTCGAAGAAACAACAGTGTAGAGAAACGGTGCCTTAGCTACCGTCGACCTCTCTGTGGGCGAAGCAGTTTAGGGTAAACTGTGGCTGAGAGCCTGGGGACGGTTTCAATATCGTAATATCAGGGAGAGACAGGCCGGTACAGAAGGCAGCTCTCAATTCACATCATGGTTATGCGGATAGTACCGTTGCCCAGGGTGTGTGTGCCGGTTTAAACACAGCCACCTAATTCAAAGGAAAAATTCCCTTGAGAGCCTGTGCTGCAGGTGAAAGAGCTGCTCCTGTGGGTGGAAGCATTTTGTTGTGTGTGTGCGTGAGAGCACGGCAAGGGAGTCCAAAGCTTTTTGCGAGTGAGACTCAGGCCCCAGCGAAAGGCAGAACACGACTCCCCATGTGTTTCATCAAGCTAGCACGGCAGCCCCACTTTTGCATGGAAGGCTAATAGCTAGCGTTCTAACTCGAAGAAACGACACTGCAGAGAAACCGTGCTTTAGCTACCGTCGACCTCTCTGTGGGGGAAGCAGTTTAAGGTGTACAGTGGGTGAGAGCCTGGGGACGGTTTCCATTTCGTAATATCGGGGGAGAGACAGGCCGGTACAGAAGGCAGCTCTCAACTCACTACATGGTTATGGGGCTAGTTCCGTTGCCCATGTTGTGTGTGCAGGCTTAAACACAGCCACCTAACTCGAAGGAAAAACTCGGTAGAGAGCCTGTGCTGCAGGTAAAACAGCTGCTCCTGAGTGTGGAGGCATTTTGTTGTGTGCGTGCGTGAGAGCACTGCAAGGGAGTCCAAAGCTTTTTGCGAGTGAGACTCAGGCCCCAGCGAAAGGCAGAACACGACTCCCCATGTGTTTCATCACGCTAGCACGGCAGCCGCACTTTTGCATGGAAGTCTAATAGCTAGCGTTCTAACTGGAAGAAAACACTGTAGAGAGACCGTGCTTTAGCTACCGTCGACCTCTAGACGGAGGAAGCATTCCACGGAGTACCGTGGCTGAGAGCCTGGGGAACGCGTTCCATACGTGAAAACAAGGGAGAAATAGGTCCTGGCAGAAGGCACCTCTGGACTCAGCTCTTGCTACCTGAAGCTAACACTACTGCTCCATGTGTGCTTGGAATGCTATGTGCTCGACACTGACTGGGAATAAACAAGCCTGTAAAGAATCCCAGCTGCAGCTCATTCGCCTACCAGGCTACTAACACCAAGAATCAATGCTGTAGCGTTACTGCGCTTTAGCTAACATTGCCGTTCCTGAAGCCGCAGGAGTTGTATAGTGCTCGTGTATGAGAGACCGGGGAAAGGGTCCCATACGTGAAATGGAGTGAGAAACAGGCCGGTGCGGAAGGCAGCTCTCAACTTACCTCTTGTTTATGAGGCTAGGACCCTTGCCCCGGGTGTGCCTGCAGGCCATAAGCCAACCACCTAACTCAAAGGAACAACTCTGTAGGGAATTCCTGCTTCGCCTAAAATAGCCATGCCTCAGGGTGGATGCATTGTGTGGTGTGCATGCGTGAGTGCACAGCAAGTGAGTCCAAAACCATTTTCCCTGTGAGACCCAGGCCCCGGAAGAAGCCAGAACACGACTCCCCACTTGCTCCATGAAACTAGTACTGCGGCCCCACTTTTGAATTGAAGTCTAATGGCTAGCTTTCTAACTCGAAGAAACAACACTGTAGAGAAACCGTGCTTTAGCTACCGTCGACCTCTCTGTGGGCGAAGAAGTTTAGGGTGTACTGTGGCTGAGAGCCTGGGGACGGTTTCCATATCGTAATATCGGGGGAGAGACAGGCCGGTACAGAAGGCAGCTCTCAACTCACATCATGGTTATGGGGCTAGTACCGTTGCCCAGGCTGTGTGTGCCAGCTTAAACACAGCCACCTAACTCGAAGGAAAAACTCGGTTGAGAGCCTGTGCTGCAGGTAAAACAGCTGCTCCTGAGGGTGACAGCATTTTGTTGTGTGCGTGCGTGAGAGCACTGCAAGGGAGTCCAAAGCTTTTTGCGAGTGAGACTCAGGCCCCAGCGAAAGGCAGAACACGACTCCCCATGTGATTCATCAAACTAGCACGGCAGCCCCACTTTGGCATGGAAGGCCAATAGCTAGCGTTCTAACTCGAAGAAACAACACTGTAGAGAAACCGTGCTTTAGCTACCGTCGACCTCTCTGTGGGCGAAGAAGTTTAGGGTGTACTGTGGCTGAGAGCCTGGGGACGGTTTCAATATCGTAATATCGGGGGAGAGACAGGCCAGTACAGAAGGCAGCTCTCAACTCACATCATCGTTATGGGGCTAGTACCGTTGCCCTGGGTGTGTGTGCAGGCTTAAAGACAGCCACCTAACTCAAAGGAAAAACACGGTAGAGAATCCGTGCTTCAGCTAAAACAGCCGCTCCTGAGGGTGGAAGCATTTGGTTGTGTGCGTGCGTGAGAGGACTGCAAGGGAGTCCAAAGTTTCTGCGAGTGAGACTCAGGCCCCAGCAAAAGGCAGAACACGACTCCCCGTGTGTTTCCTTTAGCTAGCACTGCGGCCCTACTTTTGCATGGAAGTCTAATCGCTAGCGTTCTTCCTGGAAGAAACAACACGGTAGAGAAACCGTGCTTTAGCTACCATCCACCTCTCTGAGGGAGGAAGCACTTTCCAGGCTACCGTGGGTGAGAGCCTGAGGAACGGGTTCCTTACGTGAAACCGAGGGAGAAGGAGTCCGGGCCAGAAGGCTCCTCTCGACTCAGCTCTTGTTACCTGAAGCTAACACTTCGGCTCCATGTGTGCATAGGAATGCTAAGGGCTCCGCACTGATTTGGCAGAAAGAAGCCGGTCAAGAACCCCAGCTTCAGCTCATTCGCCTCTCCACAGGGTGGCAGCATTTTCAAGTCTGCTCGAGTGCAAACCTGGGGAAGGAGTCCCAGCAGAATTCGGAGGGAGAAATAAGCATGGGCAGAAGACACCTATCGACTCAACTCTTGTTTCGGGAAACTAGATCGGCTCTCCCGTGTGTGCGTGGAGTCCTCAGTGCCATCCACGTAACGCAAAGGAACAAAACTGTAGAGAACCCGTGCCTCAGCAAAGATCGCCCTTCCTGAGCGGGAACTTCATGTATTGTGTGTTTTTGTGAAAGCATGAGAAATGGAACCTACACGTAACTCGGAGTGAGAAGCAGGCCTGGAAGGAAGGCTGCTGTCGACTCACCTCTTGTTTGAGGAGATTAGCACTGCTGCACCCTGTGTGCCTGGATGCCTAGTTACCAGGCTACTAACACCAAGAATCAATCCTATAGAGTGACTGCGCTTCAGTTAACATTGCCGTTCCTGAAGCAGGAGGAATTTGACACTGCTCGTGTACGAGACACCGGGGAAAGGGTCCCATACGTGAAATGGAGTGAGAAACAGGCCGGTGCGGAAGGCAGCTCTCAAGTCACCTCTGGTTTATGAGGCTAGTACCCTTGCCCCGGGGGTGCCTGCAGGCCTAAAGCCAACCACCTAACTCAAAGGAACAACTCTGTAGGGAATTTCTGCTTCGGCTAAAAGAGCCATGCCTCAGGGTGGACGCATTTTGCTGTGTGCATGCGTGAGCGCACTGCAGGTGAGCCCAAAACCATTTTCCTTGTGAGACCCAGGCCCCGGAAGAAGCCAGAACACGACTCCCCACTTGCTCCATGAAGCTAGAACTGCGGTCCCAATTTTGCTTGGAAGTCTAATAGATAGCTTTCTAACTCGGAGAAACAACACTGTAGAGAAACCGTGCTTTAGCTACTGTCGACCTCTCTGTGGGCGAAGCAGTTTAGGGTGTACTGTGGCTGAGAGCCTGGGGACGGTTTCCATTTCGTAATATCGGGGGAGAGAAAGGCCGGTACATAATGCAGCTCTGAACTCACTACATGGTTATGGGGAAAGTTCCGTTCCCCCGTGGGAGTGTGCAGGCTTAAACACAGCCACCTTACTCGACGGAAAAACTCGGTTGAGAGCCTGTGCTGCAGGTAAAACAGCTGCTCCTGAGTGTGGAAGCATTTTGTTGTGTGCGTGCGTGAGAGCACTGCAAGGGAGTCCAAAGCTTTTTGCGAGTGAGACTCAGGCCCCAGCGAAAGGCAGAACACCACTCCCCATGTGTTTCATCAAGCTAGCACGGCAGCCCCACTTTTGCATGGAAGTCTAATAGCTAGCGTTGTAACTCGAAGAAACAACAGTGTAGAGAAACGGTGCCTTAGCTACCGTCGACCTCTCTGTGGGCGAAGCAGTTTAGGGTAAACTGTGGCTGAGAGCCTGGGGACGGTTTCAATATCGTAATATCAGGGAGAGACAGGCCGGTACAGAAGGCAGCTCTCAATTCACATCATGGTTATGCGGATAGTACCGTTGCCCAGGGTGTGTGTGCCGGTTTAAACACAGCCACCTAATTCAAAGGAAAAATTCCCTTGAGAGCCTGTGCTGCAGGTGAAAGAGCTGCTCCTGTGGGTGGAAGCATTTTGTTGTGTGTGTGCGTGAGAGCACGGCAAGGGAGTCCAAAGCTTTTTGCGAGTGAGACTCAGGCCCCAGCGAAAGGCAGAACACGACTCCCCATGTGTTTCATCAAGCTAGCACGGCAGCCCCACTTTTGCATGGAAGGCTAATAGCTAGCGTTCTAACTCGAAGAAACGACACTGCAGAGAAACCGTGCTTTAGCTACCGTCGACCTCTCTGTGGGGGAAGCAGTTTAAGGTGTACAGTGGGTGAGAGCCTGGGGACGGTTTCCATTTCGTAATATCGGGGGAGAGACAGGCCGGTACAGAAGGCAGCTCTCAACTCACTACATGGTTATGGGGCTAGTTCCGTTGCCCATGTTGTGTGTGCAGGCTTAAACACAGCCACCTAACTCGAAGGAAAAACTCGGTAGAGAGCCTGTGCTGCAGGTAAAACAGCTGCTCCTGAGTGTGGAGGCATTTTGTTGTGTGCGTGCGTGAGAGCACTGCAAGGGAGTCCAAAGCTTTTTGCGAGTGAGACTCAGGCCCCAGCGAAAGGCAGAACACGACTCCCCATGTGTTTCATCACGCTAGCACGGCAGCCGCACTTTTGCATGGAAGTCTAATAGCTAGCGTTCTAACTGGAAGAAAACACTGTAGAGAGACCGTGCTTTAGCTACCGTCGACCTCTAGACGGAGGAAGCATTCCACGGAGTACCGTGGCTGAGAGCCTGGGGAACGGGTTCCATACGTGAAAACAAGGGAGAAATAGGTCCTGGCAGAAGGCACCTCTGGACTCAGCTCTTGCTACCTGAAGCTAACACTACTGCTCCATGTGTGCTTGGAATGCTATGTGCTCGACACTGACTGGGAATAAACAAGCCTGTAAAGAATCCCAGCTGCAGCTCATTCGCCTACCAGGCTACTAACACCAAGAATCAATGCTGTAGCGTTACTGCGCTTTAGCTAACATTGCCGTTCCTGAAGCCGCAGGAGTTGTATAGTGCTCGTGTATGAGAGACCGGGGAAAGGGTCCCATACGTGAAATGGAGTGAGAAACAGGCCGGTGCGGAAGGCAGCTCTCAACTCACCTCTTGTTTATGAGGCTAGGACCCTTGCCCCGGGTGTGCCTGCAGGCCATAAGCCAACCACCTAACTCAAAGGAACAACTCTGTAGGGAATTCCTGCTTCGCCTAAAATAGCCATGCCTCAGGGTGGATGCATTGTGTGGTGTGCATGCGTGAGTGCACAGCAAGTGAGTCCAAAACCATTTTCCCTGTGAGACCCAGGCCCCGGAAGAAGCCAGAACACGACTCCCCACTTGCTCCATGAAACTAGTACTGCGGCCCCACTTTTGAATTGAAGTCTAATGGCTAGCTTTCTAACTCGAAGAAACAACACTGTAGAGAAACCGTGCTTTAGCTACCGTCGACCTCTCTGTGGGCGAAGAAGTTTAGGGTGTACTGTGGCTGAGAGCCTGGGGACGGTTTCCATATCGTAATATCGGGGGAGAGACAGGCCGGTACAGAAGGCAGCTCTCAACTCACATCATGGTTATGGGGCTAGTACCGTTGCCCAGGCTGTGTGTGCCAGCTTAAACACAGCCACCTAACTCGAAGGAAAAACTCGGTTGAGAGCCTGTGCTGCAGGTAAAACAGCTGCTCCTGAGGGTGACAGCATTTTGTTGTGTGCGTGCGTGAGAGCACTGCAAGGGAGTCCAAAGCTTTTTGCGAGTGAGACTCAGGCCCCAGCGAAAGGCAGAACACGACTCCCCATGTGTTTCAACACGCTAGCACGGCAGCCCCACTTTTGCATGGAAGTCTAATAGCTAGCGTTCTAACTCGAAGAAACAACACTGTAGAGAAACGGTGCCTTAGCTACCGTCGACCTCTCTGTGGGCGAAGCACTTTAGGGTAAACTGTGGCTGAGAGCCTGGGGACGGTTTCAATATCGTAATATCAGAGAGAGACAGGCCGGTACAGAAGGCAGCTCTCAACTCACATCATGGTTATGCGGATAGTACCATTGCCCAGGGTGTGTGTGCCGGCTTAAACACAGCCACCTAATTCAAAGGAAAAACTCCCTTGAGAGCCTGTGCTGCAGGTAAAACAGCTGCTCCTGTGGGTGGAAGCATTTTGTTGTGTGCGTGCGTGAGAGCACGGCAAGGGAGTCCAAAGCTTTTTGCGAGTGACACTCAGGCCCGAGCGAAAGGCAGAACACGTCTCCCCATGTGATTCATCAAACTAGCACGGCAGCCCCACTTTGGCATGGAAGGCCAATAGCTAGCGTTCTAACTCGAAGAAACAACACTGAAGAGAAGCCGTGATTTAGCTACCGTCGACCTCTCTGTGGGTGAAGTAGTTGAGGGTGTACTGTGGCTGAGAGCCTGGGGACGGTTTCCATATCGTAATATCGGGGGAGAGACAGGCCGGTACAGAAGGCAGCTCTCAACTCACATCATGGTTATGGGGCTAGTACCGTTGCCCAGGCTGTGTGTGCCAGCTTAAACACAGCCACCTAACTCGAAGGAAAAACTCGGTTGAGAGCCTGTGCTGCAGGTAAAACAGCTGCTCCTGAGGGTGACAGCATTTTGTTGTGTGCGTGCGTGAGAGCACTGCAAGGGAGTCCAAAGCTTTTTGCGAGTGAGACTCAGGCCCCAGCGAAAGGCAGAACACGACTCCCCATGTGATTCATCAAACTAGCACGGCAGCCCCACTTTGGCATGGAAGGCCAATAGCTAGCGTTCTAACTCGAAGAAACAACACTGTAGAGAAACCGTGCTTTAGCTACCGTCGACCTCTCTGTGGGCGAAGAAGTTTAGGGTGTACTGTGGCTGAGAGCCTGGGGACGGTTTCCATATCGTAATATCGGGGGAGAGACAGGCCAGTACAGAAGGCAGCTCTCAACTCACATTATGGTTATGGGGCTAGTACCGTTGCCCTGGGTGTGTGTGCAGGCTTAAAGACAGCCACCTAACTCAAAGGAAAAACACGGTAGAGAATCCGTGCTTCAGCTAAAACAGCCGCTCCTGAGGGTGGAAGCGTTTGGTTGTGTGCGTGCGTGAGAGGACTGCAAGGGAGTCCAAAGTTTCTGCGAGTGAGACTCAGGCCCCAGCAAAAGGCAGAACACGACTCCCCGTGTGTTTCCTTTAGCTAGCACTGCGGCCCTACTTTTGCATGGAAGTCTAATCGCTAGCGTTCTTCCTGGAAGAAACAACACGGTAGAGAAACCGTGCTTTAGCTACCATCCACCTCTCTGAGGGAGGAAGCACTTTCCAGGCTACCGTGGGTGAGAGCCTGAGGAACGGGTTCCTTACGTGAAACCGAGGGAGAAGGAGTCCGGGCCAGAAGGCTCCTCTCGACTCAGCTCTTGTTACCTGAAGCTAACACTTCGGCTCCATGTGTGCATAGGAATGCTAAGGGCTCCGCACTGATTTGGCAGAAAGAAGCCGGTCAAGAACCCCAGCTTCAGCTCATTCGCCTCTCCACAGGGTGGCAGCATTTTCAAGTCTGCTCGAGTGCAAACCTGGGGAAGGAGTCCCAGCAGAATTCGGAGGGAGAAATAAGCATGGGCAGAAGACACCTATCGACTCAACTCTTGTTTCGGGAAACTAGATCGGCTCTCCCGTGTGTGCGTGGAGTCCTCAGTGCCATCCACGTAACGCAAAGGAACAAAACTGTAGAGAACCCGTGCCTCAGCAAAGATCGCCCTTCCTGAGCGGGAACTTCATGTATTGTGTGTTTTTGTGAAAGCATGAGAAATGGAACCTACACGTAACTCGGAGTGAGAAGCAGGCCTGGAAGGAAGGCTGCTGTCGACTCACCTCTTGTTTGAGGAGATTAGCACTGCTGCACCCTGTGTGCCTGGATGCCTAGTTACCAGGCTACTAACACCAAGAATCAATCCTATAGAGTGACTGCGCTTCAGTTAACATTGCCGTTCCTGAAGCAGGAGGAATTTGACACTGCTCGTGTACGAGACACCGGGGAAAGGGTCCCATACGTGAAATGGAGTGAGAAACAGGCCGGTGCGGAAGGCAGCTCTCAAGTCACCTCTGGTTTATGAGGCTAGTACCCTTGCCCCGGGGGTGCCTGCAGGCCTAAAGCCAACCACCTAACTCAAAGGAACAACTCTGTAGGGAATTTCTGCTTCGGCTAAAAGAGCCATGCCTCAGGGTGGACGCATTTTGCTGTGTGCATGCGTGAGCGCACTGCAGGTGAGCCCAAAACCATTTTCCTTGTGAGACCCAGGCCCCGGAAGAAGCCAGAACACGACTCCCCACTTGCTCCATGAAGCTAGAACTGCGGTCCCAATTTTGCTTGGAAGTCTAATAGATAGCTTTCTAACTCGGAGAAACAACACTGTAGAGAAACCGTGCTTTAGCTACTGTCGACCTCTCTGTGGGCGAAGCAGTTTAGGGTGTACTGTGGCTGAGAGCCTGGGGACGGTTTCCATTTCGTAATATCGGGGGAGAGAAAGGCCGGTACATAATGCAGCTCTGAACTCACTACATGGTTATGGGGAAAGTTCCGTTCCCCCGTGGGAGTGTGCAGGCTTAAACACAGCCACCTTACTCGACGGAAAAACTCGGTTGAGAGCCTGTGCTGCAGGTAAAACAGCTGCTCCTGAGTGTGGAAGCATTTTGTTGTGTGCGTGCGTGAGAGCACTGCAAGGGAGTCCAAAGCTTTTTGCGAGTGAGACTCAGGCCCCAGCGAAAGGCAGAACACCACTCCCCATGTGTTTCATCAAGCTAGCACGGCAGCCCCACTTTTGCATGGAAGTCTAATAGCTAGCGTTGTAACTCGAAGAAACAACAGTGTAGAGAAACGGTGCCTTAGCTACCGTCGACCTCTCTGTGGGCGAAGCAGTTTAGGGTAAACTGTGGCTGAGAGCCTGGGGACGGTTTCAATATCGTAATATCAGGGAGAGACAGGCCGGTACAGAAGGCAGCTCTCAATTCACATCATGGTTATGCGGATAGTACCGTTGCCCAGGGTGTGTGTGCCGGTTTAAACACAGCCACCTAATTCAAAGGAAAAATTCCCTTGAGAGCCTGTGCTGCAGGTGAAAGAGCTGCTCCTGTGGGTGGAAGCATTTTGTTGTGTGTGTGCGTGAGAGCACGGCAAGGGAGTCCAAAGCTTTTTGCGAGTGAGACTCAGGCCCCAGCGAAAGGCAGAACACGACTCCCCATGTGTTTCATCAAGCTAGCACGGCAGCCCCACTTTTGCATGGAAGGCTAATAGCTAGCGTTCTAACTCGAAGAAACGACACTGCAGAGAAACCGTGCTTTAGCTACCGTCGACCTCTCTGTGGGGGAAGCAGTTTAAGGTGTACAGTGGGTGAGAGCCTGGGGACGGTTTCCATTTCGTAATATCGGGGGAGAGACAGGCCGGTACAGAAGGCAGCTCTCAACTCACTACATGGTTATGGGGCTAGTTCCGTTGCCCATGTTGTGTGTGCAGGCTTAAACACAGCCACCTAACTCGAAGGAAAAACTCGGTAGAGAGCCTGTGCTGCAGGTAAAACAGCTGCTCCTGAGTGTGGAGGCATTTTGTTGTGTGCGTGCGTGAGAGCACTGCAAGGGAGTCCAAAGCTTTTTGCGAGTGAGACTCAGGCCCCAGCGAAAGGCAGAACACGACTCCCCATGTGTTTCATCACGCTAGCACGGCAGCCGCACTTTTGCATGGAAGTCTAATAGCTAGCGTTCTAACTGGAAGAAAACACTGTAGAGAGACCGTGCTTTAGCTACCGTCGACCTCTAGACGGAGGAAGCATTCCACGGAGTACCGTGGCTGAGAGCCTGGGGAACGGGTTCCATACGTGAAAACAAGGGAGAAATAGGTCCTGGCAGAAGGCACCTCTGGACTCAGCTCTTGCTACCTGAAGCTAACACTACTGCTCCATGTGTGCTTGGAATGCTATGTGCTCGACACTGACTGGGAATAAACAAGCCTGTAAAGAATCCCAGCTGCAGCTCATTCGCCTACCAGGCTACTAACACCAAGAATCAATGCTGTAGCGTTACTGCGCTTTAGCTAACATTGCCGTTCCTGAAGCCGCAGGAGTTGTATAGTGCTCGTGTATGAGAGACTGGGGAAAGGGTCCCATACGTGAAATGGAGTGAGAAACAGGCCGGTGCGGAAGGCAGCTCTCAACTCACCTCTTGTTTATGAGGCTAGGACCCTTGCCCCGGGTGTGCCTGCAGGCCATAAGCCAACCACCTAACTCAAAGGAACAACTCTGTAGGGAATTCCTGCTTCGCCTAAAATAGCCATGCCTCAGGGTGGATGCATTGTGTGGTGTGCATGCGTGAGTGCACAGCAAGTGAGTCCAAAACCATTTTCCCTGTGAGACCCAGGCCCCGGAAGAAGCCAGAACACGACTCCCCACTTGCTCCATGAAACTAGTACTGCGGCCCCACTTTTGAATTGAAGTCTAATGGCTAGCTTTCTAACTCGAAGAAACAACACTGTAGAGAAACCGTGCTTTAGCTACCGTCGACCTCTCTGTGGGCGAAGAAGTTTAGGGTGTACTGTGGCTGAGAGCCTGGGGACGGTTTCCATATCGTAATATCGGGGGAGAGACAGGCCGGTACAGAAGGCAGCTCTCAACTCACATCATGGTTATGGGGCTAGTACCGTTGCCCAGGCTGTGTGTGCCAGCTTAAACACAGCCACCTAACTCGAAGGAAAAACTCGGTTGAGAGCCTGTGCTGCAGGTAAAACAGCTGCTCCTGAGGGTGACAGCATTTTGTTGTGTGCGTGCGTGAGAGCACTGCAAGGGAGTCCAAAGCTTTTTGCGAGTGAGACTCAGGCCCCAGCGAAAGGCAGAACACGACTCCCCATGTGTTTCAACACGCTAGCACGGCAGCCCCACTTTTGCATGGAAGTCTAATAGCTAGCGTTCTAACTCGAAGAAACAACACTGTAGAGAAACGGTGCCTTAGCTACCGTCGACCTCTCTGTGGGCGAAGCACTTTAGGGTAAACTGTGGCTGAGAGCCTGGGGACGGTTTCAATATCGTAATATCAGAGAGAGACAGGCCGGTACAGAAGGCAGCTCTCAACTCACATCATGGTTATGCGGATAGTACCATTGCCCAGGGTGTGTGTGCCGGCTTAAACACAGCCACCTAATTCAAAGGAAAAACTCCCTTGAGAGCCTGTGCTGCAGGTAAAACAGCTGCTCCTGTGGGTGGAAGCATTTTGTTGTGTGCGTGCGTGAGAGCACGGCAAGGGAGTCCAAAGCTTTTTGCGAGTGACACTCAGGCCCGAGCGAAAGGCAGAACACGTCTCCCCATGTGATTCATCAAACTAGCACGGCAGCCCCACTTTGGCATGGAAGGCCAATAGCTAGCGTTCTAACTCGAAGAAACAACACTGTAGAGAAACCGTGCTTTAGCTACCGTCGACCTCTCTGTGGGTGAAGTAGTTGAGGGTGTACTGTGGCTGAGAGCCTGGGGACGGTTTCCATTTCGTAATATCGGGGGAGAGACAGGCCGGTACAGAAGGCACCTCTCAACTCACATCATGGTTATGGGGCTAGTTCCGTTGCCCAGGGTGTGTTTGCAGGCTTAAAGACAGCCACCTAACTCAAAGGAAAAACACGGTACAGAATCCGTGCTTCAGCTAAAACAGCCGCTCCTGAGGGTGGAAGCATTGGGTTGTGTGCGTCCGTGAGAGCACTGCAAGGGAGTCCAAAGCTTTTTGCGAGTGAGACTCAGGCCCCAGCGAAAGGCAGAACACCACTCCCCATGTGTTTCATCAAGCTAGCACGGCAGCCCCACTTTTGCATGGAAGTCCAATAGCTGGCGTTCTAACTCGAAGAAACAACACTGGAGAGAAACCGTGCCTTAGCTACCGTCGATCTCTCTGTGGGCGAAGCAGTTTAGGGTAAACTGTGGCTGAGAGCCTGGGGACGGTTTCAGTATCGTAATATCAGGGAGAGACAGGCCAGTACAGAAGGCAGCTCTCAACTCACATCATGGTTATGCGGATAGTACCGTTGCCCAGGGTGTGTGTGCCGGCTTAGACACGGCCACCTAATTCAAAGGAAAAACTCCCTTGAGAGCCTGTGCTGCAGGTGAAACAGCTGCTCCTGTGGGTGGAAGCATTTTGTTGTGTGCGTGCGTGAGAGCACTGCAAGGGAGTCCAAAGCTTTTTGCGAGTGAGACTCAGGCCCCAGCGAAAGGCAGAACACGACTCCCCATGTGTTTCATCAAGCTAGCACGGCAGCCCCACTTTTGCATGGAAGGCTAATAGCTAGGTTCTAACTCGAAGAAACAACACTGTAGAGAAACCGTGCTTTAGCTACCGTCGACCTCTCTGTGGGCGAAGAAGTTTAGGGTGTACTGTGGCTGAGAGCCTGGGGACGGTTTCAATATCGTAATATCGGGGGAGAGACAGGCCAGTACAGAAGGCAGCTCTCAACTCACATCATCGTTATGGGGCTAGTACCGTTGCCCTGGGTGTGTGTGCAGGCTTAAAGACAGCCACCTAACTCAAAGGAAAAACACGGTAGAGAATCCGTGCTTCAGCTAAAACAGCCGCTCCTGAGGGTGGAAGCATTTGGTTGTGTGCGTGCGTGAGAGGACTGCAAGGGAGTCCAAAGTTTCTGCGAGTGAGACTCAGGCCCCAGCAAAAGGCAGAACACGACTCCCCGTGTGTTTCCTTTAGCTAGCACTGCGGCCCTACTTTTGCATGGAAGTCTAATCGCTAGCGTTCTTCCTGGAAGAAACAACACGGTAGAGAAACCGTGCTTTAGCTACCATCCACCTCTCTGAGGGAGGAAGCACTTTCCAGGCTACCGTGGGTGAGAGCCTGAGGAACGGGTTCCTTACGTGAAACCGAGGGAGAAGGAGTCCGGGCCAGAAGGCTCCTCTCGACTCAGCTCTTGTTACCTGAAGCTAACACTTCGGCTCCATGTGTGCATAGGAATGCTAAGGGCTCCGCACTGATTTGGCAGAAAGAAGCCGGTCAAGAACCCCAGCTTCAGCTCATTCGCCTCTCCACAGGGTGGCAGCATTTTCAAGTCTGCTCGAGTGCAAACCTGGGGAAGGAGTCCCAGCAGAATTCGGAGGGAGAAATAAGCATGGGCAGAAGACACCTATCGACTCAACTCTTGTTTCGGGAAACTAGATCGGCTCTCCCGTGTGTGCGTGGAGTCCTCAGTGCCATCCACGTAACGCAAAGGAACAAAACTGTAGAGAACCCGTGCCTCAGCAAAGATCGCCCTTCCTGAGCGGGAACTTCATGTATTGTGTGTTTTTGTGAAAGCATGAGAAATGGAACCTACACGTAACTCGGAGTGAGAAGCAGGCCTGGAAGGAAGGCTGCTGTCGACTCACCTCTTGTTTGAGGAGATTAGCACTGCTGCACCCTGTGTGCCTGGATGCCTAGTTACCAGGCTACTAACACCAAGAATCAATCCTATAGAGTGACTGCGCTTCAGTTAACATTGCCGTTCCTGAAGCAGGAGGAATTTGACACTGCTCGTGTACGAGACACCGGGGAAAGGGTCCCATACGTGAAATGGAGTGAGAAACAGGCCGGTGCGGAAGGCAGCTCTCAAGTCACCTCTGGTTTATGAGGCTAGTACCCTTGCCCCGGGGGTGCCTGCAGGCCTAAAGCCAACCACCTAACTCAAAGGAACAACTCTGTAGGGAATTTCTGCTTCGGCTAAAAGAGCCATGCCTCAGGGTGGACGCATTTTGCTGTGTGCATGCGTGAGCGCACTGCAGGTGAGCCCAAAACCATTTTCCTTGTGAGACCCAGGCCCCGGAAGAAGCCAGAACACGACTCCCCACTTGCTCCATGAAGCTAGAACTGCGGTCCCAATTTTGCTTGGAAGTCTAATAGATAGCTTTCTAACTCGGAGAAACAACACTGTAGAGAAACCGTGCTTTAGCTACTGTCGACCTCTCTGTGGGCGAAGCAGTTTAGGGTGTACTGTGGCTGAGAGCCTGGGGACGGTTTCCATTTCGTAATATCGGGGGAGAGAAAGGCCGGTACATAATGCAGCTCTGAACTCACTACATGGTTATGGGGAAAGTTCCGTTCCCCCGTGGGAGTGTGCAGGCTTAAACACAGCCACCTTACTCGACGGAAAAACTCGGTTGAGAGCCTGTGCTGCAGGTAAAACAGCTGCTCCTGAGTGTGGAAGCATTTTGTTGTGTGCGTGCGTGAGAGCACTGCAAGGGAGTCCAAAGCTTTTTGCGAGTGAGACTCAGGCCCCAGCGAAAGGCAGAACACCACTCCCCATGTGTTTCATCAAGCTAGCACGGCAGCCCCACTTTTGCATGGAAGTCTAATAGCTAGCGTTGTAACTCGAAGAAACAACAGTGTAGAGAAACGGTGCCTTAGCTACCGTCGACCTCTCTGTGGGCGAAGCAGTTTAGGGTAAACTGTGGCTGAGAGCCTGGGGACGGTTTCAATATCGTAATATCAGGGAGAGACAGGCGGGTACAGAAGGCAGCTCTCAACTCACATCATGGTTATGCGGATAGTACCGTTGCCCAGGGTGTGTGTGCCGGTTTAAACACAGCCACCTAATTCAAAGGAAAAACTCCCTTGAGAGCCTGTGCTGCAGGTAAAACAGCTGCTCCTGTGGGTGGAAGCATTTTGTTGTGTGCGTGCGTGAGAGCACGGCAAGGGAGTCCAAAGCTTTTTGCGAGTGACACTCAGGCCCGAGCGAAAGGCAGAACACGTCTCCCCATGTGATTCATCAAACTAGCACGGCAGCCCCATTTTGGCATGGAAGGCCAATAGCTAGCGTTCTAACTCGAAGAAACGACACTGTAGAGAAACCGTGCTTTAGCTACCGTCGACCTCTCTGTGGGTGAAGTAGTTGAGGGTGTACTGTGGCTGAGAGCCTGGGGACGGTTTCCATTTCGTAATATCGGGGGAGAGACAGGTCGGTACAGAAGGCACCTCTCAACTCACTACATGGTTATGGGGCTAGTTCCGTTGCCCAGGGTGTGTTTGCTGGCTTAAAGACAGCCACCTAACTCAAAGGAAAAACACGGTAGAGAATCCGTGCTTCAGCTAAAACAGCCGCTCCTGAGGGTGGAAGCATTTGGTTGTGTGCGTGCGTGAGAGGACTGCAAGGGAGTCCAAAGTTTCTGCGAGTGAGACTCAGGCCCCAGCAAAAGGCAGAACACGACTCCCCGTGTGTTTCCTTTAGCTAGCACTGCGGCCCTACTTTTGCATGGAAGTCTAATCGCTAGCGTTCTTCCTGGAAGAAACAACACGGTAGAGAAACCGTGCTTTAGCTACCATCCACCTCTCTGAGGGAGGAAGCACTTTCCAGGCTACCGTGGGTGAGAGCCTGAGGAACGGGTTCCTTACGTGAAACCGAGGGAGAAGGAGTCCGGGCCAGAAGGCTCCTCTCGACTCAGCTCTTGTTACCTGAAGCTAACACTTCGGCTCCATGTGTGCATAGGAATGCTAAGGGCTCCGCACTGATTTGGCAGAAAGAAGCCGGTCAAGAACCCCAGCTTCAGCTCATTCGCCTCTCCACAGGGTGGCAGCATTTTCAAGTCTGCTCGAGTGCAAACCTGGGGAAGGAGTCCCAGCAGAATTCGGAGGGAGAAATAAGCATGGGCAGAAGACACCTATCGACTCAACTCTTGTTTCGGGAAACTAGATCGGCTCTCCCGTGTGTGCGTGGAGTCCTCAGTGCCATCCACGTAACGCAAAGGAACAAAACTGTAGAGAACCCGTGCCTCAGCAAAGATCGCCCTTCCTGAGCGGGAACTTCATGTATTGTGTGTTTTTGTGAAAGCATGAGAAATGGAACCTACACGTAACTCGGAGTGAGAAGCAGGCCTGGAAGGAAGGCTGCTGTCGACTCACCTCTTGTTTGAGGAGATTAGCACTGCTGCACCCTGTGTGCCTGGATGCCTAGTTACCAGGCTACTAACACCAAGAATCAATCCTATAGAGTGACTGCGCTTCAGTTAACATTGCCGTTCCTGAAGCAGGAGGAATTTGACACTGCTCGTGTACGAGACACCGGGGAAAGGGTCCCATACGTGAAATGGAGTGAGAAACAGGCCGGTGCGGAAGGCAGCTCTCAAGTCACCTCTGGTTTATGAGGCTAGTACCCTTGCCCCGGGGGTGCCTGCAGGCCTAAAGCCAACCACCTAACTCAAAGGAACAACTCTGTAGGGAATTTCTGCTTCGGCTAAAAGAGCCATGCCTCAGGGTGGACGCATTTTGCTGTGTGCATGCGTGAGCGCACTGCAGGTGAGCCCAAAACCATTTTCCTTGTGAGACCCAGGCCCCGGAAGAAGCCAGAACACGACTCCCCACTTGCTCCATGAAGCTAGAACTGCGGTCCCAATTTTGCTTGGAAGTCTAATAGATAGCTTTCTAACTCGGAGAAACAACACTGTAGAGAAATCGTGCTTTAGCTACTGTCGACCTCTCTGTGGGCGAAGCAGTTTAGGGTGTACTGTGGCTGAGAGCCTGGGGACGGTTTCCATTTCGTAATATCGGGGGAGAGAAAGGCCGGTACATAATGCAGCTCTGAACTCACTACATGGTTATGGGGAAAGTTCCGTTCCCCCGTGGGAGTGTGCAGGCTTAAACACAGCCACCTTACTCGACGGAAAAACTCGGTTGAGAGCCTGTGCTGCAGGTAAAACAGCTGCTCCTGAGTGTGGAAGCATTTTGTTGTGTGCGTGCGTGAGAGCACTGCAAGGGAGTCCAAAGCTTTTTGCGAGTGAGACTCAGGCCCCAGCGAAAGGCAGAACACCACTCCCCATGTGTTTCATCAAGCTAGCACGGCAGCCCCACTTTTGCATGGAAGTCTAATAGCTAGCGTTGTAACTCGAAGAAACAACAGTGTAGAGAAACGGTGCCTTAGCTACCGTCGACCTCTCTGTGGGCGAAGCAGTTTAGGGTAAACTGTGGCTGAGAGCCTGGGGACGGTTTCAATATCGTAATATCAGGGAGAGACAGGCCGGTACAGAAGGCAGCTCTCAATTCACATCATGGTTATGCGGATAGTACCGTTGCCCAGGGTGTGTGTGCCGGTTTAAACACAGCCACCTAATTCAAAGGAAAAATTCCCTTGAGAGCCTGTGCTGCAGGTAAAAGAGCTGCTCCTGTGGGTGGAAGCATTTTGTTGTGTGTGTGCGTGAGAGCACGGCAAGGGAGTCCAAAGCTTTTTGCGAGTGAGACTCAGGCCCCAGCGAAAGGCAGAACACGACTCCCCATGTGTTTCATCAAGCTAGCACGGCAGCCCCACTTTTGCATGGAAGGCTAATAGCTAGCGTTCTAACTCGAAGAAACGACACTGCAGAGAAACCGTGCTTTAGCTACCGTCGACCTCTCTGTGGGGGAAGCAGTTTAAGGTGTACAGTGGGTGAGAGCCTGGGGACGGTTTCCATTTCGTAATATCGGGGGAGAGACAGGCCGGTACAGAAGGCAGCTCTCAACTCACTACATGGTTATGGGGCTAGTTCCGTTGCCCATGTTGTGTGTGCAGGCTTAAACACAGCCACCTAACTCGAAGGAAAAACTCGGTAGAGAGCCTGTGCTGCAGGTAAAACAGCTGCTCCTGAGTGTGGAGGCATTTT
This sequence comes from Halichoerus grypus, assembly GCF_964656455.1. Classification (NCBI taxonomy): domain Eukaryota; kingdom Metazoa; phylum Chordata; class Mammalia; order Carnivora; family Phocidae; genus Halichoerus; species Halichoerus grypus. The sequence continues at coordinate 79,232,250 of NC_135727.1, read as the reverse complement.
GTTGTGTGCGTGCGTGAGAGCACTGCAAGGGAGTCCAAAGCTTTTTGCGAGTGAGACTCAGGCCCCAGCGAAAGGCAGAACACGACTCCCCATGTGTTTCATCACGCTAGCACGGCAGCCGCACTTTTGCATGGAAGTCTAATAGCTAGCGTTCTAACTGGAAGAAAACACTGTAGAGAGACCGTGCTTTAGCTACCGTCGACCTCTAGACGGAGGAAGCATTCCACGGAGTACCGTGGCTGAGAGCCTGGGGAACGCGTTCCATACGTGAAAACAAGGGAGAAATAGGTCCTGGCAGAAGGCACCTCTGGACTCAGCTCTTGCTACCTGAAGCTAACACTACTGCTCCATGTGTGCTTGGAATGCTATGTGCTCGACACTGACTGGGAATAAACAAGCCTGTAAAGAATCCCAGCTGCAGCTCATTCGCCTACCAGGCTACTAACACCAAGAATCAATGCTGTAGCGTTACTGCGCTTTAGCTAACATTGCCGTTCCTGAAGCCGCAGGAGTTGTATAGTGCTCGTGTATGAGAGACCGGGGAAAGGGTCCCATACGTGAAATGGAGTGAGAAACAGGCCGGTGCGGAAGGCAGCTCTCAACTTACCTCTTGTTTATGAGGCTAGGACCCTTGCCCCGGGTGTGCCTGCAGGCCATAAGCCAACCACCTAACTCAAAGGAACAACTCTGTAGGGAATTCCTGCTTCGCCTAAAATAGCCATGCCTCAGGGTGGATGCATTGTGTGGTGTGCATGCGTGAGTGCACAGCAAGTGAGTCCAAAACCATTTTCCCTGTGAGACCCAGGCCCCGGAAGAAGCCAGAACACGACTCCCCACTTGCTCCATGAAACTAGTACTGCGGCCCCACTTTTGAATTGAAGTCTAATGGCTAGCTTTCTAACTCGAAGAAACAACACTGTAGAGAAACCGTGCTTTAGCTACCGTCGACCTCTCTGTGGGCGAAGAAGTTTAGGGTGTACTGTGGCTGAGAGCCTGGGGACGGTTTCCATATCGTAATATCGGGGGAGAGACAGGCCGGTACAGAAGGCAGCTCTCAACTCACATCATGGTTATGGGGCTAGTACCGTTGCCCAGGCTGTGTGTGCCAGCTTAAACACAGCCACCTAACTCGAAGGAAAAACTCGGTTGAGAGCCTGTGCTGCAGGTAAAACAGCTGCTCCTGAGGGTGACAGCATTTTGTTGTGTGCGTGCGTGAGAGCACTGCAAGGGAGTCCAAAGCTTTTTGCGAGTGAGACTCAGGCCCCAGCGAAAGGCAGAACACGACTCCCCATGTGTTTCAACACGCTAGCACGGCAGCCCCACTTTTGCATGGAAGTCTAATAGCTAGCGTTCTAACTCGAAGAAACAACACTGTAGAGAAACGGTGCCTTAGCTACCGTCGACCTCTCTGTGGGCGAAGCACTTTAGGGTAAACTGTGGCTGAGAGCCTGGGGACGGTTTCAATATCGTAATATCAGAGAGAGACAGGCCGGTACAGAAGGCAGCTCTCAACTCACATCATGGTTATGCGGATAGTACCATTGCCCAGGGTGTGTGTGCCGGCTTAAACACAGCCACCTAATTCAAAGGAAAAACTCCCTTGAGAGCCTGTGCTGCAGGTAAAACAGCTGCTCCTGTGGGTGGAAGCATTTTGTTGTGTGCGTGCGTGAGAGCACGGCAAGGGAGTCCAAAGCTTTTTGCGAGTGACACTCAGGCCCGAGCGAAAGGCAGAACACGTCTCCCCATGTGATTCATCAAACTAGCACGGCAGCCCCACTTTGGCATGGAAGGCCAATAGCTAGCGTTCTAACTCGAAGAAACAACACTGTAGAGAAACCGTGCTTTAGCTACCGTCGACCTCTCTGTGGGTGAAGTAGTTGAGGGTGTACTGTGGCTGAGAGCCTGGGGACGGTTTCCATTTCGTAATATCGGGGGAGAGACAGGCCGGTACAGAAGGCACCTCTCAACTCACATCATGGTTATGGGGCTAGTTCCGTTGCCCAGGGTGTGTTTGCAGGCTTAAAGACAGCCACCTAACTCAAAGGAAAAACACGGTACAGAATCCGTGCTTCAGCTAAAACAGCCGCTCCTGAGGGTGGAAGCATTGGGTTGTGTGCGTCCGTGAGAGCACTGCAAGGGAGTCCAAAGCTTTTTGCGAGTGAGACTCAGGCCCCAGCGAAAGGCAGAACACCACTCCCCATGTGTTTCATCAAGCTAGCACGGCAGCCCCACTTTTGCATGGAAGTCCAATAGCTGGCGTTCTAACTCGAAGAAACAACACTGGAGAGAAACCGTGCCTTAGCTACCGTCGATCTCTCTGTGGGCGAAGCAGTTTAGGGTAAACTGTGGCTGAGAGCCTGGGGACGGTTTCAGTATCGTAATATCAGGGAGAGACAGGCCAGTACAGAAGGCAGCTCTCAACTCACATCATGGTTATGCGGATAGTACCGTTGCCCAGGGTGTGTGTGCCGGCTTAGACACGGCCACCTAATTCAAAGGAAAAACTCCCTTGAGAGCCTGTGCTGCAGGTGAAACAGCTGCTCCTGTGGGTGGAAGCATTTTGTTGTGTGCGTGCGTGAGAGCACTGCAAGGGAGTCCAAAGCTTTTTGCGAGTGAGACTCAGGCCCCAGCGAAAGGCAGAACACGACTCCCCATGTGTTTCATCAAGCTAGCACGGCAGCCCCACTTTTGCATGGAAGGCTAATAGCTAGGTTCTAACTCGAAGAAACAACACTGTAGAGAAACCGTGCTTTAGCTACCGTCGACCTCTCTGTGGGCGAAGAAGTTTAGGGTGTACTGTGGCTGAGAGCCTGGGGACGGTTTCAATATCGTAATATCGGGGGAGAGACAGGCCAGTACAGAAGGCAGCTCTCAACTCACATCATCGTTATGGGGCTAGTACCGTTGCCCTGGGTGTGTGTGCAGGCTTAAAGACAGCCACCTAACTCAAAGGAAAAACACGGTAGAGAATCCGTGCTTCAGCTAAAACAGCCGCTCCTGAGGGTGGAAGCATTTGGTTGTGTGCGTGCGTGAGAGGACTGCAAGGGAGTCCAAAGTTTCTGCGAGTGAGACTCAGGCCCCAGCAAAAGGCAGAACACGACTCCCCGTGTGTTTCCTTTAGCTAGCACTGCGGCCCTACTTTTGCATGGAAGTCTAATCGCTAGCGTTCTTCCTGGAAGAAACAACACGGTAGAGAAACCGTGCTTTAGCTACCATCCACCTCTCTGAGGGAGGAAGCACTTTCCAGGCTACCGTGGGTGAGAGCCTGAGGAACGGGTTCCTTACGTGAAACCGAGGGAGAAGGAGTCCGGGCCAGAAGGCTCCTCTCGACTCAGCTCTTGTTACCTGAAGCTAACACTTCGGCTCCATGTGTGCATAGGAATGCTAAGGGCTCCGCACTGATTTGGCAGAAAGAAGCCGGTCAAGAACCCCAGCTTCAGCTCATTCGCCTCTCCACAGGGTGGCAGCATTTTCAAGTCTGCTCGAGTGCAAACCTGGGGAAGGAGTCCCAGCAGAATTCGGAGGGAGAAATAAGCATGGGCAGAAGACACCTATCGACTCAACTCTTGTTTCGGGAAACTAGATCGGCTCTCCCGTGTGTGCGTGGAGTCCTCAGTGCCATCCACGTAACGCAAAGGAACAAAACTGTAGAGAACCCGTGCCTCAGCAAAGATCGCCCTTCCTGAGCGGGAACTTCATGTATTGTGTGTTTTTGTGAAAGCATGAGAAATGGAACCTACACGTAACTCGGAGTGAGAAGCAGGCCTGGAAGGAAGGCTGCTGTCGACTCACCTCTTGTTTGAGGAGATTAGCACTGCTGCACCCTGTGTGCCTGGATGCCTAGTTACCAGGCTACTAACACCAAGAATCAATCCTATAGAGTGACTGCGCTTCAGTTAACATTGCCGTTCCTGAAGCAGGAGGAATTTGACACTGCTCGTGTACGAGACACCGGGGAAAGGGTCCCATACGTGAAATGGAGTGAGAAACAGGCCGGTGCGGAAGGCAGCTCTCAAGTCACCTCTGGTTTATGAGGCTAGTACCCTTGCCCCGGGGGTGCCTGCAGGCCTAAAGCCAACCACCTAACTCAAAGGAACAACTCTGTAGGGAATTTCTGCTTCGGCTAAAAGAGCCATGCCTCAGGGTGGACGCATTTTGCTGTGTGCATGCGTGAGCGCACTGCAGGTGAGCCCAAAACCATTTTCCTTGTGAGACCCAGGCCCCGGAAGAAGCCAGAACACGACTCCCCACTTGCTCCATGAAGCTAGAACTGCGGTCCCAATTTTGCTTGGAAGTCTAATAGATAGCTTTCTAACTCGGAGAAACAACACTGTAGAGAAATCGTGCTTTAGCTACTGTCGACCTCTCTGTGGGCGAAGCAGTTTAGGGTGTACTGTGGCTGAGAGCCTGGGGACGGTTTCCATTTCGTAATATCGGGGGAGAGAAAGGCCGGTACATAATGCAGCTCTGAACTCACTACATGGTTATGGGGAAAGTTCCGTTCCCCCGTGGGAGTGTGCAGGCTTAAACACAGCCACCTTACTCGACGGAAAAACTCGGTTGAGAGCCTGTGCTGCAGGTAAAACAGCTGCTCCTGAGTGTGGAAGCATTTTGTTGTGTGCGTGCGTGAGAGCACTGCAAGGGAGTCCAAAGCTTTTTGCGAGTGAGACTCAGGCCCCAGCGAAAGGCAGAACACCACTCCCCATGTGTTTCATCAAGCTAGCACGGCAGCCCCACTTTTGCATGGAAGTCTAATAGCTAGCGTTGTAACTCGAAGAAACAACAGTGTAGAGAAACGGTGCCTTAGCTACCGTCGACCTCTCTGTGGGCGAAGCAGTTTAGGGTAAACTGTGGCTGAGAGCCTGGGGACGGTTTCAATATCGTAATATCAGGGAGAGACAGGCCGGTACAGAAGGCAGCTCTCAATTCACATCATGGTTATGCGGATAGTACCGTTGCCCAGGGTGTGTGTGCCGGTTTAAACACAGCCACCTAATTCAAAGGAAAAATTCCCTTGAGAGCCTGTGCTGCAGGTAAAAGAGCTGCTCCTGTGGGTGGAAGCATTTTGTTGTGTGTGTGCGTGAGAGCACGGCAAGGGAGTCCAAAGCTTTTTGCGAGTGAGACTCAGGCCCCAGCGAAAGGCAGAACACGACTCCCCATGTGTTTCATCAAGCTAGCACGGCAGCCCCACTTTTGCATGGAAGGCTAATAGCTAGCGTTCTAACTCGAAGAAACGACACTGCAGAGAAACCGTGCTTTAGCTACCGTCGACCTCTCTGTGGGGGAAGCAGTTTAAGGTGTACAGTGGGTGAGAGCCTGGGGACGGTTTCCATTTCGTAATATCGGGGGAGAGACAGGCCGGTACAGAAGGCAGCTCTCAACTCACTACATGGTTATGGGGCTAGTTCCGTTGCCCATGTTGTGTGTGCAGGCTTAAACACAGCCACCTAACTCGAAGGAAAAACTCGGTAGAGAGCCTGTGCTGCAGGTAAAACAGCTGCTCCTGAGTGTGGAGGCATTTTGTTGTGTGCGTGCGTGAGAGCACTGCAAGGGAGTCCAAAGCTTTTTGCGAGTGAGACTCAGGCCCCAGCGAAAGGCAGAACACGACTCCCCATGTGTTTCATCACGCTAGCACGGCAGCCGCACTTTTGCATGGAAGTCTAATAGCTAGCGTTCTAACTGGAAGAAAACACTGTAGAGAGACCGTGCTTTAGCTACCGTCGACCTCTAGACGGAGGAAGCATTCCACGGAGTACCGTGGCTGAGAGCCTGGGGAACGCGTTCCATACGTGAAAACAAGGGAGAAATAGGTCCTGGCAGAAGGCACCTCTGGACTCAGCTCTTGCTACCTGAAGCTAACACTACTGCTCCATGTGTGCTTGGAATGCTATGTGCTCGACACTGACTGGGAATAAACAAGCCTGTAAAGAATCCCAGCTGCAGCTCATTCGCCTACCAGGCTACTAACACCAAGAATCAATGCTGTAGCGTTACTGCGCTTTAGCTAACATTGCCGTTCCTGAAGCCGCAGGAGTTGTATAGTGCTCGTGTATGAGAGACCGGGGAAAGGGTCCCATACGTGAAATGGAGTGAGAAACAGGCCGGTGCGGAAGGCAGCTCTCAACTTACCTCTTGTTTATGAGGCTAGGACCCTTGCCCCGGGTGTGCCTGCAGGCCATAAGCCAACCACCTAACTCAAAGGAACAACTCTGTAGGGAATTCCTGCTTCGCCTAAAATAGCCATGCCTCAGGGTGGATGCATTGTGTGGTGTGCATGCGTGAGTGCACAGCAAGTGAGTCCAAAACCATTTTCCCTGTGAGACCCAGGCCCCGGAAGAAGCCAGAACACGACTCCCCACTTGCTCCATGAAACTAGTACTGCGGCCCCACTTTTGAATTGAAGTCTAATGGCTAGCTTTCTAACTCGAAGAAACAACACTGTAGAGAAACCGTGCTTTAGCTACCGTCGACCTCTCTGTGGGCGAAGAAGTTTAGGGTGTACTGTGGCTGAGAGCCTGGGGACGGTTTCCATATCGTAATATCGGGGGAGAGACAGGCCGGTACAGAAGGCAGCTCTCAACTCACATCATGGTTATGGGGCTAGTACCGTTGCCCAGGCTGTGTGTGCCAGCTTAAACACAGCCACCTAACTCGAAGGAAAAACTCGGTTGAGAGCCTGTGCTGCAGGTAAAACAGCTGCTCCTGAGGGTGACAGCATTTTGTTGTGTGCGTGCGTGAGAGCACTGCACGGGAGTCCAAAGCTTTTTGCGAGTGAGACTCAGGCCCCAGCGAAAGGCAGAACACGACTCCCCATGTGTTTCAACACGCTAGCACGGCAGCCCCACTTTTGCATGGAAGTCTAATAGCTAGCGTTCTAACTCGAAGAAACAACACTGTAGAGAAACGGTGCCTTAGCTACCGTCGACCTCTCTGTGGGCGAAGCACTTTAGGGTAAACTGTGGCTGAGAGCCTGGGGACGGTTTCAATATCGTAATATCAGAGAGAGACAGGCCGGTACAGAAGGCAGCTCTCAACTCACATCATGGTTATGCGGATAGTACCATTGCCCAGGGTGTGTGTGCCGGCTTAAACACAGCCACCTAATTCAAAGGAAAAACTCCCTTGAGAGCCTGTGCTGCAGGTAAAACAGCTGCTCCTGTGGGTGGAAGCATTTTGTTGTGTGCGTGCGGGAGAGCACGGCAAGGGAGTCCAAAGCTTTTTGCGAGTGACACTCAGGCCCGAGCGAAAGGCAGAACACGTCTCCCCATGTGATTCATCAAACTAGCACGGCAGCCCCACTTTGGCATGGAAGGCCAATAGCTAGCGTTCTAACTCGAAGAAACAACACTGTAGAGAAACCGTGCTTTAGCTACCGTCGACCTCTCTGTGGGTGAAGTAGTTGAGGGTGTACTGTGGCTGAGAGCCTGGGGACGGTTTCCATTTCGTAATATCGGGGGAGAGACAGGCCGGTACAGAAGGCACCTCTCAACTCACATCATGGTTATGGGGCTAGTTCCGTTGCCCAGGGTGTGTTTGCAGGCTTAAAGACAGCCACCTAACTCAAAGGAAAAACACGGTACAGAATCCGTGCTTCAGCTAAAACAGCCGCTCCTGAGGGTGGAAGCATTGGGTTGTGTGCGTCCGTGAGAGCACTGCAAGGGAGTCCAAAGCTTTTTGCGAGTGAGACTCAGGCCCCAGCGAAAGGCAGAACACCACTCCCCATGTGTTTCATCAAGCTAGCACGGCAGCCCCACTTTTGCATGGAAGTCCAATAGCTGGCGTTCTAACTCGAAGAAACAACACTGGAGAGAAACCGTGCCTTAGCTACCGTCGATCTCTCTGTGGGCGAAGCAGTTTAGGGTAAACTGTGGCTGAGAGCCTGGGGACGGTTTCAGTATCGTAATATCAGGGAGAGACAGGCCAGTACAGAAGGCAGCTCTCAACTCACATCATGGTTATGCGGATAGTACCGTTGCCCAGGGTGTGTGTGCCGGCTTAGACACGGCCACCTAATTCAAAGGAAAAACTCCCTTGAGAGCCTGTGCTGCAGGTGAAACAGCTGCTCCTGTGGGTGGAAGCATTTTGTTGTGTGCGTGCGTGAGAGCACTGCAAGGGAGTCCAAAGCTTTTTGCGAGTGAGACTCAGGCCCCAGCGAAAGGCAGAACACGACTCCCCATGTGTTTCATCAAGCTAGCACGGCAGCCCCACTTTTGCATGGAAGGCTAATAGCTAGGTTCTAACTCGAAGAAACAACACTGTAGAGAAACCGTGCTTTAGCTACCGTCGACCTCTCTGTGGGCGAAGAAGTTTAGGGTGTACTGTGGCTGAGAGCCTGGGGACGGTTTCAATATCGTAATATCGGGGGAGAGACAGGCCAGTACAGAAGGCAGCTCTCAACTCACATCATCGTTATGGGGCTAGTACCGTTGCCCTGGGTGTGTGTGCAGGCTTAAAGACAGCCACCTAACTCAAAGGAAAAACACGGTAGAGAATCCGTGCTTCAGCTAAAACAGCCGCTCCTGAGGGTGGAAGCATTTGGTTGTGTGCGTGCGTGAGAGGACTGCAAGGGAGTCCAAAGTTTCTGCGAGTGAGACTCAGGCCCCAGCAAAAGGCAGAACACGACTCCCCGTGTGTTTCCTTTAGCTAGCACTGCGGCCCTACTTTTGCATGGAAGTCTAATCGCTAGCGTTCTTCCTGGAAGAAACAACACGGTAGAGAAACCGTGCTTTAGCTACCATCCACCTCTCTGAGGGAGGAAGCACTTTCCAGGCTACCGTGGGTGAGAGCCTGAGGAACGGGTTCCTTACGTGAAACCGAGGGAGAAGGAGTCCGGGCCAGAAGGCTCCTCTCGACTCAGCTCTTGTTACCTGAAGCTAACACTTCGGCTCCATGTGTGCATAGGAATGCTAAGGGCTCCGCACTGATTTGGCAGAAAGAAGCCGGTCAAGAACCCCAGCTTCAGCTCATTCGCCTCTCCACAGGGTGGCAGCATTTTCAAGTCTGCTCGAGTGCAAACCTGGGGAAGGAGTCCCAGCAGAATTCGGAGGGAGAAATAAGCATGGGCAGAAGACACCTATCGACTCAACTCTTGTTTCGGGAAACTAGATCGGCTCTCCCGTGTGTGCGTGGAGTCCTCAGTGCCATCCACGTAACGCAAAGGAACAAAACTGTAGAGAACCCGTGCCTCAGCAAAGATCGCCCTTCCTGAGCGGGAACTTCATGTATTGTGTGTTTTTGTGAAAGCATGAGAAATGGAACCTACACGTAACTCGGAGTGAGAAGCAGGCCTGGAAGGAAGGCTGCTGTCGACTCACCTCTTGTTTGAGGAGATTAGCACTGCTGCACCCTGTGTGCCTGGATGCCTAGTTACCAGGCTACTAACACCAAGAATCAATCCTATAGAGTGACTGCGCTTCAGTTAACATTGCCGTTCCTGAAGCAGGAGGAATTTGACACTGCTCGTGTACGAGACACCGGGGAAAGGGTCCCATACGTGAAATGGAGTGAGAAACAGGCCGGTGCGGAAGGCAGCTCTCAAGTCACCTCTGGTTTATGAGGCTAGTACCCTTGCCCCGGGGGTGCCTGCAGGCCTAAAGCCAACCACCTAACTCAAAGGAACAACTCTGTAGGGAATTTCTGCTTCGGCTAAAAGAGCCATGCCTCAGGGTGGACGCATTTTGCTGTGTGCATGCGTGAGCGCACTGCAGGTGAGCCCAAAACCATTTTCCTTGTGAGACCCAGGCCCCGGAAGAAGCCAGAACACGACTCCCCACTTGCTCCATGAAGCTAGAACTGCGGTCCCAATTTTGCTTGGAAGTCTAATAGATAGCTTTCTAACTCGGAGAAACAACACTGTAGAGAAACCGTGCTTTAGCTACTGTCGACCTCTCTGTGGGCGAAGCAGTTTAGGGTGTACTGTGGCTGAGAGCCTGGGGACGGTTTCCATTTCGTAATATCGGGGGAGAGAAAGGCCGGTACATAATGCAGCTCTGAACTCACTACATGGTTATGGGGAAAGTTCCGTTCCCCCGTGGGAGTGTGCAGGCTTAAACACAGCCACCTTACTCGACGGAAAAACTCGGTTGAGAGCCTGTGCTGCAGGTAAAACAGCTGCTCCTGAGTGTGGAAGCATTTTGTTGTGTGCGTGCGTGAGAGCACTGCAAGGGAGTCCAAAGCTTTTTGCGAGTGAGACTCAGGCCCCAGCGAAAGGCAGAACACCACTCCCCATGTGTTTCATCAAGCTAGCACGGCAGCCCCACTTTTGCATGGAAGTCTAATAGCTAGCGTTGTAACTCGAAGAAACAACAGTGTAGAGAAACGGTGCCTTAGCTACCGTCGACCTCTCTGTGGGCGAAGCAGTTTAGGGTAAACTGTGGCTGAGAGCCTGGGGAAGGTTTCAATATCGTAATATCAGGGAGAGACAGGCCGGTACAGAAGGCAGCTCTCAACTCACATCATGGTTATGCGGATAGTACCGTTGCCCAGGGTGTGTGTGCCGGTTTAAACACAGCCACCTAATTCAAAGGAAAAACTCCCTTGAGAGCCTGTGCTGCAGGTAAAACAGCTGCTCCTGTGGGTGGAAGCATTTTGTTGTGTGCGTGCGTGAGAGCACGGCAAGGGAGTCCAAAGCTTTTTGCGAGTGACACTCAGGCCCGAGCGAAAGGCAGAACACGTCTCCCCATGTGATTCATCAAACTAGCACGGCAGCCCCATTTTGGCATGGAAGGCCAATAGCTAGCGTTCTAACTCGAAGAAACGACACTGTAGAGAAACCGTGCTTTAGCTACCGTCGACCTCTCTGTGGGTGAAGTAGTTGAGGGTGTACTGTGGCTGAGAGCCTGGGGACGGTTTCCATTTCGTAATATCGGGGGAGAGACAGGTCGGTACAGAAGGCACCTCTCAACTCACTACATGGTTATGGGGCTAGTTCCGTTGCCCAGGGTGTGTTTGCTGGCTTAAAGACAGCCACCTAACTCAAAGGAAAAACACGGTAGAGAATCCGTGCTTCAGCTAAAACAGCCGCTCCTGAGGGTGGAAGCATTTGGTTGTGTGCGTGCGTGAGAGGACTGCAAGGGAGTCCAAAGTTTCTGCGAGTGAGACTCAGGCCCCAGCAAAAGGCAGAACACGACTCCCCGTGTGTTTCCTTTAGCTAGCACTGCGGCCCTACTTTTGCATGGAAGTCTAATCGCTAGCGTTCTTCCTGGAAGAAACAACACGGTAGAGAAACCGTGCTTTAGCTACCATCCACCTCTCTGAGGGAGGAAGCACTTTCCAGGCTACCGTGGGTGAGAGCCTGAGGAACGGGTTCCTTACGTGAAACCGAGGGAGAAGGAGTCCGGGCCAGAAGGCTCCTCTCGACTCAGCTCTTGTTACCTGAAGCTAACACTTCGGCTCCATGTGTGCATAGGAATGCTAAGGGCTCCGCACTGATTTGGCAGAAAGAAGCCGGTCAAGAACCCCAGCTTCAGCTCATTCGCCTCTCCACAGGGTGGCAGCATTTTCAAGTCTGCTCGAGTGCAAACCTGGGGAAGGAGTCCCAGCAGAATTCGGAGGGAGAAATAAGCATGGGCAGAAGACACCTATCGACTCAACTCTTGTTTCGGGAAACTAGATCGGCTCTCCCGTGTGTGCGTGGAGTCCTCAGTGCCATCCACGTAACGCAAAGGAACAAAACTGTAGAGAACCCGTGCCTCAGCAAAGATCGCCCTTCCTGAGCGGGAACTTCATGTATTGTGTGTTTTTGTGAAAGCATGAGAAATGGAACCTACACGTAACTCGGAGTGAGAAGCAGGCCTGGAAGGAAGGCTGCTGTCGACTCACCTCTTGTTTGAGGAGATTAGCACTGCTGCACCCTGTGTGCCTGGATGCCTAGTTACCAGGCTACTAACACCAAGAATCAATCCTATAGAGTGACTGCGCTTCAGTTAACATTGCCGTTCCTGAAGCAGGAGGAATTTGACACTGCTCGTGTACGAGACACCGGGGAAAGGGTCCCATACGTGAAATGGAGTGAGAAACAGGCCGGTGCGGAAGGCAGCTCTCAAGTCACCTCTGGTTTATGAGGCTAGTACCCTTGCCCCGGGGGTGCCTGCAGGCCTAAAGCCAACCACCTAACTCAAAGGAACAACTCTGTAGGGAATTTCTGCTTCGGCTAAAAGAGCCATGCCTCAGGGTGGACGCATTTTGCTGTGTGCATGCGTGAGCGCACTGCAGGTGAGCCCAAAACCATTTTCCTTGTGAGACCCAGGCCCCGGAAGAAGCCAGAACACGACTCCCCACTTGCTCCATGAAGCTAGAACTGCGGTCCCAATTTTGCTTGGAAGTCTAATAGATAGCTTTCTAACTCGGAGAAACAACACTGTAGAGAAACCGTGCTTTAGCTACTGTCGACCTCTCTGTGGGCGAAGCAGTTTAGGGTGTACTGTGGCTGAGAGCCTGGGGACGGTTTCCATTTCGTAATATCGGGGGAGAGAAAGGCCGGTACATAATGCAGCTCTGAACTCACTACATGGTTATGGGGAAAGTTCCGTTCCCCCGTGGGAGTGTGCAGGCTTAAACACAGCCACCTTACTCGACGGAAAAACTCGGTTGAGAGCCTGTGCTGCAGGTAAAACAGCTGCTCCTGAGTGTGGAAGCATTTTGTTGTGTGCGTGCGTGAGAGCACTGCAAGGGAGTCCAAAGCTTTTTGCGAGTGAGACTCAGGCCCCAGCGAAAGGCAGAACACCACTCCCCATGTGTTTCATCAAGCTAGCACGGCAGCCCCACTTTTGCATGGAAGTCTAATAGCTAGCGTTGTAACTCGAAGAAACAACAGTGTAGAGAAACGGTGCCTTAGCTACCGTCGACCTCTCTGTGGGCGAAGCACTTTAGGGTAAACTGTGGCTGAGAGCCTGGGGACGGTTTCAATATCGTAATATCAGGGAGAGACAGGCCGGTACAGAAGGCAGCTCTCAATTCACATCATGGTTATGCGGATAGTACCGTTGCCCAGGGTGTGTGTGCCGGTTTAAACACAGCCACCTAATTCAAAGGAAAAACTCCCTTGAGAGCCTGTGCTGCAGGTAAAACAGCTGCTCCTGTGGGTGGAAGCATTTTGTTGTGTGCGTGCGTGAGAGCACGGCAAGGGAGTCCAAAGCTTTTTGCGAGTGACACTCAGGCCCGAGCGAAAGGCAGAACACGTCTCCCCATGTGATTCATCAAACTAGCACGGCAACCCCACTTTGGCATGGAAGGCCAATAGCTAGCGTTCTAACTCGCAGAAACAACACTGTAGAGAAACCGTGCTTTAGCTACCGTCGACCTCTCTGTGGGTGAAGTAGTTGAGGGTGTACTGTGGCTGAGAGCCTGGGGACGGTTTCCATTTCGTAATATCGGGGGAGAGACAGGTCGGTACAGAAGGCACCTCTCAACTCACTACATGGTTATGGGGCTAGTTCCGTTGCCCAGGGTGTGTTTGCTGGCTTAAAGAGAGCCACCTAACTCAAAGGAAAAACACGGTAGAGAATCCGTGCTTCAGATAAAACAGCCGCTCCTGAGGGTGGAAGCATTGGGTTGTGTGCGTCCGTGAGAGCACTGCAAGGGAGTCCAAAGCTTTTTGCGAGTGAGACTCAGGCCCCAGCGAAAGGCAGAACACCACTCCCCATGTGTTTCATCAAGCTAGCACGGCAGCCTCACTTTTGCATGGAAGTCCAATAGCTAGCGTTCTAACTCGAAGAAACAACACTGGAGAGAAACGGTGCCTTAGCTACCGTCGACCTCTCTGTGGGCGAAGCACTTTAGGGTAAACTGTGGCTGAGAGCCTGGGGACGGTTTCAATATCGTAATATCAGGGAGAGACAGGCCGGTACAGAAGGCAGCTCTCAACTCACATCATGGTTATGCGGATAGTACCGTTGCCCAGGGTGTGTGTGCCGGTTTAAACACAGCCACCTAATTCTAAGGAAAAACTCCCTTGAGAGCCTGTGCTGCAGGTAAAACCGCTGCTCCTGTGGGTGGAAGCATTTTGTTGTGTGTGTGCGTGAGAGCACGGCAAGGGAGTCCAAAGCTTTTTGCGAGTGAGACTCAGGCCCCAGCGAAAGGCAGAACACGACTCCCCATGTGTTTCATCAAGCTAGCACGGCAGCCCCACTTTTGCATGGAAGGCTAATAGCTAGCGTTCTAACTCGAAGAAACGACACTGTAGAGAAACCGTGCTTTAGCTACCGTCGACCTCTCTGTGGGCGAAGAAGTTTAGGGTGTACTGTGGCTGAGAGCCTGGGGACGGTTTCAATATCGTAATATCGGGGGAGAGACAGGCCAGTACAGAAGGCAGCTCTCAACTCACATCATCGTTATGGGGCTAGTACCGTTGCCCTGGGTGTGTGTGCAGGCTTAAAGACAGCCACCTAACTCAAAGGAAAAACACGGTAGAGAATCCGTGCTTCAGCTAAAACAGCCGCTCCTGAGGGTGGAAGCATTTGGTTGTGTGCGTGCGTGAGAGGACTGCAAGGGAGTCCAAAGTTTCTGCGAGTGAGACTCAGGCCCCAGCAAAAGGCAGAACACGACTCCCCGTGTGTTTCCTTTAGCTAGCACTGCGGCCCTACTTTTGCATGGAAGTCTAATCGCTAGCGTTCTTCCTGGAAGAAACAACACGGTAGAGAAACCGTGCTTTAGCTACCATCCACCTCTCTGAGGGAGGAAGCACTTTCCAGGCTACCGTGGGTGAGAGCCTGAGGAACGGGTTCCTTACGTGAAACCGAGGGAGAAGGAGTCCGGGCCAGAAGGCTCCTCTCGACTCAGCTCTTGTTACCTGAAGCTAACACTTCGGCTCCATGTGTGCATAGGAATGCTAAGGGCTCCGCACTGATTTGGCAGAAAGAAGCCGGTCAAGAACCCCAGCTTCAGCTCATTCGCCTCTCCACAGGGTGGCAGCATTTTCAAGTCTGCTCGAGTGCAAACCTGGGGAAGGAGTCCCAGCAGAATTCGGAGGGAGAAATAAGCATGGGCAGAAGACACCTATCGACTCAACTCTTGTTTCGGGAAACTAGATCGGCTCTCCCGTGTGTGCGTGGAGTCCTCAGTGCCATCCACGTAACGCAAAGGAACAAAACTGTAGAGAACCCGTGCCTCAGCAAAGATCGCCCTTCCTGAGCGGGAACTTCATGTATTGTGTGTTTTTGTGAAAGCATGAGAAATGGAACCTACACGTAACTCGGAGTGAGAAGCAGGCCTGGAAGGAAGGCTGCTGTCGACTCACCTCTTGTTTGAGGAGATTAGCACTGCTGCACCCTGTGTGCCTGGATGCCTAGTTACCAGGCTACTAACACCAAGAATCAATCCTATAGAGTGACTGCGCTTCAGTTAACATTGCCGTTCCTGAAGCAGGAGGAATTTGACACTGCTCGTGTACGAGACACCGGGGAAAGGGTCCCATACGTGAAATGGAGTGAGAAACAGGCCGGTGCGGAAGGCAGCTCTCAAGTCACCTCTGGTTTATGAGGCTAGTACCCTTGCCCCGGGGGTGCCTGCAGGCCTAAAGCCAACCACCTAACTCAAAGGAACAACTCTGTAGGGAATTTCTGCTTCGGCTAAAAGAGCCATGCCTCAGGGTGGACGCATTTTGCTGTGTGCATGCGTGAGCGCACTGCAGGTGAGCCCAAAACCATTTTCCTTGTGAGACCCAGGCCCCGGAAGAAGCCAGAACACGACTCCCCACTTGCTCCATGAAGCTAGAACTGCGGTCCCAATTTTGCTTGGAAGTCTAATAGATAGCTTTCTAACTCGGAGAAACAACACTGTAGAGAAACCGTGCTTTAGCTACTGTCGACCTCTCTGTGGGCGAAGCAGTTTAGGGTGTACTGTGGCTGAGAGCCTGGGGACGGTTTCCATTTCGTAATATCGGGGGAGAGAAAGGCCGGTACATAATGCAGCTCTGAACTCACTACATGGTTATGGGGAAAGTTCCGTTCCCCCGTGGGAGTGTGCAGGCTTAAACACAGCCACCTTACTCGACGGAAAAACTCGGTTGAGAGCCTGTGCTGCAGGTAAAACAGCTGCTCCTGAGTGTGGAAGCATTTTGTTGTGTGCGTGCGTGAGAGCACTGCAAGGGAGTCCAAAGCTTTTGCGAGTGAGACTCAGGCCCCAGCGAAAGGCAGAACACCACTCCCCATGTGTTTCATCAAGCTAGCACGGCAGCCCCACTTTTGCATGGAAGTCTAATAGCTAGCGTTGTAACTCGAAGAAACAACAGTGTAGAGAAACGGTGCCTTAGCTAACGTCGACCTCTCTGTGGGCGAAGCAGTTTAGGGTAAACTGTGGCTGAGAGCCTGGGGAAGGTTTCAATATCGTAATATCAGGGAGAGACAGGCCGGTACAGAAGGCAGCTCTCAACTCACATCATGGTTATGCGGATAGTACCGTTGCCCAGGGTGTGTGTGCCGGTTTAAACACAGCCACCTAATTCAAAGGAAAAACTCCCTTGAGAGCCTGTGCTGCAGGTAAAACAGCTGCTCCTGTGGGTGGAAGCATTTTGTTGTGTGCGTGCGTGAGAGCACGGCAAGGGAGTCCAAAGCTTTTTGCGAGTGACACTCAGGCCCGAGCGAAAGGCAGAACACGTCTCCCCATGTGATTCATCAAACTAGCACGGCAGCCCCACTTTGGCATGGAAGGCCAATAGCTAGCGTTCTAACTCGAAGAAACGACACTATAGAGAAACCGTGCTTTAGCTACCATCGACCTCTCTGTGGGTGAAGTTGTTGAGGGTGTACTGTGGCTGAGAGCCTGGGGACGGTTTCCATTTCGTAATATCGGGGGAGAGACAGGCCGGTACAGAAGGCACCTCTCAACTCACTAAATGGTTATGGGGCTAGTTCCGTTGCCCAGGGTGTGTTTGCAGGCTTAAAGACAGCCACCTAACTCAAAGGAAAAACACGGTAGAGAATCCGTGCTTCAGCTAAAACAGCCGCTCCTGAGGGTGGAAGCATTGGGTTGTGTGCGTCCGTGAGAGCACTGCAAGGGAGTCCAAAGCTTTTTGCGAGTGAGACTCAGGCCCCAGCGAAAGGCAGAACACCACTCCCCATGTGTTTCATCAAGCTAGCACGGCAGCCCCACTTTTGCATGGAAGTCCAATAGCTAGCGTTCTAACTCGAAGAAACAACACTGGAGAGAAACCGTGCCTTAGCTACCGTCGACCTCTCTGTGGGCGAAGCAGTTTAGGGTAAACTGTGGCTGAGAGCCTGGGGACGGTTTCAGTATCGTAATATCAGGGAGAGACAGGCCAGTACAGAAGGCAGCTCTCAACTCACATCATGGTTATGCGGATAGTACCGTTGCCCAGGGTGTGTGTGCCGGCTTAGACACGGCCACCTAATTCAAAGGAAAAACTCCCTTGAGAGCCTGTGCTGCAGGTGAAACAGCTGCTCCTGTGGGTGGAAGCATTTTGTTGTGTGCGTGCGTGAGAGCACTGCAAGGGAGTCCAAAGCTTTTTGCGAGTGAGACTCAGGCCCCAGCGAAAGGCAGAACACGACTCCCCATGTGTTTCATCAAGCTAGCACGGCAGCCCCACTTTTGCATGGAAGGCTAATACCTAGGTTCTAACTCGAAGAAACAACACTGTAGAGAAACCGTGCTTTAGCTACCGTCGACCTCTCTGTGGGCGAAGAAGTTTAGGGTGTACTGTGGCTGAGAGCCTGGGGACGGTTTCAATATCGTAATATCGGGGTTAGACAGGCCAGTACAGAAGGCAGCTCTCAACTCACATCATGGTTATGGGGCTAGTACCGTTGCCCTGGGTGTGTGTGCAGGCTTAAAGACAGCCACCTAACTCAAAGGAAAAACACGGTAGAGAATCCGTTCTTCAGCTTAAACAGCCACTCCCGAGGGTGGAAGCATTTGGTTGTGTGCGTGCGTGAGAGGACTGCAAGGGAGTCCAAAGTTTCTGCGAGTGAGACTCAGGCCCCAGCAAAAGGCAGAACACGACTCCCCGTGTGTTTCCTTTAGCTAGCACTGCGGCCCTACTTTTGCATGGAAGTCTAATCGCTAGCGTTCTTCCTGGAAGAAACAACACGGTAGAGAAACCGTGCTTTAGCTACCATCCACCTCTCTGAGGGAGGAAGCACTTTCCAGGCTACCGTGGGTGAGAGCCTGAGGAACGGGTTCCTTACGTGAAACCGAGGGAGAAGGAGTCCGGGCCAGAAGGCTCCTCTCGACTCAGCTCTTGTTACCTGAAGCTAACACTTCGGCTCCATGTGTGCATAGGAATGCTAAGGGCTCCGCACTGATTTGGCAGAAAGAAGCCGGTCAAGAACCCCAGCTTCAGCTCATTCGCCTCTCCACAGGGTGGCAGCATTTTCAAGTCTGCTCGAGTGCAAACCTGGGGAAGGAGTCCCAGCAGAATTCGGAGGGAGAAATAAGCATGGGCAGAAGACACCTATCGACTCAACTCTTGTTTCGGGAAACTAGATCGGCTCTCCCGTGTGTGCGTGGAGTCCTCAGTGCCATCCACGTAACGCAAAGGAACAAAACTGTAGAGAACCCGTGCCTCAGCAAAGATCGCCCTTCCTGAGCGGGAACTTCATGTATTGTGTGTTTTTGTGAAAGCATGAGAAATGGAACCTACACGTAACTCGGAGTGAGAAGCAGGCCTGGAAGGAAGGCTGCTGTCGACTCACCTCTTGTTTGAGGAGATTAGCACTGCTGCACCCTGTGTGCCTGGATGCCTAGTTACCAGGCTACTAACACCAAGAATCAATCCTATAGAGTGACTGCGCTTCAGTTAACATTGCCGTTCCTGAAGCAGGAGGAATTTGACACTGCTCGTGTACGAGACACCGGGGAAAGGGTCCCATACGTGAAATGGAGTGAGAAACAGGCCGGTGCGGAAGGCAGCTCTCAAGTCACCTCTGGTTTATGAGGCTAGTACCCTTGCCCCGGGGGTGCCTGCAGGCCTAAAGCCAACCACCTAACTCAAAGGAACAACTCTGTAGGGAATTTCTGCTTCGGCTAAAAGAGCCATGCCTCAGGGTGGACGCATTTTGCTGTGTGCATGCGTGAGCGCACTGCAGGTGAGCCCAAAACCATTTTCCTTGTGAGACCCAGGCCCCGGAAGAAGCCAGAACACGACTCCCCACTTGCTCCATGAAGCTAGAACTGCGGTCCCAATTTTGCTTGGAAGTCTAATAGATAGCTTTCTAACTCGGAGAAACAACACTGTAGAGAAACCGTGCTTTAGCTACTGTCGACCTCTCTGTGGGCGAAGCAGTTTAGGGTGTACTGTGGCTGAGAGCCTGGGGACGGTTTCCATTTCGTAATATCGGGGGAGAGAAAGGCCGGTACATAATGCAGCTCTGAACTCACTACATGGTTATGGGGAAAGTTCCGTTCCCCCGTGGGAGTGTGCAGGCTTAAACACAGCCACCTTACTCGACGGAAAAACTCGGTTGAGAGCCTGTGCTGCAGGTAAAACAGCTGCTCCTGAGTGTGGAAGCATTTTGTTGTGTGCGTGCGTGAGAGCACTGCAAGGGAGTCCAAAGCTTTTTGCGAGTGAGACTCAGGCCCCAGCGAAAGGCAGAACACCACTCCCCATGTGTTTCATCAAGCTAGCACGGCAGCCCCACTTTTGCATGGAAGTCTAATAGCTAGCGTTGTAACTCGAAGAAACAACAGTGTAGAGAAACGGTGCCTTAGCTACCGTCGACCTCTCTGTGGGCGAAGCAGTTTAGGGTAAACTGTGGCTGAGAGCCTGGGGAAGGTTTCAATATCGTAATATCAGGGAGAGACAGGCCGGTACAGAAGGCAGCTCTCAACTCACATCATGGTTATGCGGATAGTACCGTTGCCCAGGGTGTGTGTGCCGGTTTAAACACAGCCACCTAATTCAAAGGAAAAACTCCCTTGAGAGCCTGTGCTGCAGGTAAAACAGCTGCTCCTGTGGGTGGAAGCATTTTGTTGTGTGCGTGCGTGAGAGCACGGCAAGGGAGTCCAAAGCTTTTTGCGAGTGACACTCAGGCCCGAGCGAAAGGCAGAACACGTCTCCCCATGTGATTCATCAAACTAGCACGGCAGCCCCACTCTGGCATGGAAGGCCAATAGCTAGCATTCTAACTCGAAGAAGCGACACTGTAGAGAAACCGTGCTTTAGCTACCGTCGACCTCTCTGTGGGTGAAGTAGTTGAGGGTGTACTGTGGCTGAGAGCCTGGGGACGGTTTCCATTTCGTAATATCGGGGGAGAGACAGGCCGGTACAGAAGGCACCTCTCAACTCACTACATGGTTATGGGGCTAGTTCCGTTGCCCAGGGTGTGTTTGCTGGCTTAAAGACAGCCACCTAACTCAAAGGAAAAACACGGTAGAGAATCCGTGCTTCAGCTAAAACAGCCGCTCCTGAGGGTGGAAGCATTGGGTTGTGTGCGTCCGTGACAGCACTGCAAGGGAGTCCAAAGCTTTTTGCGAGTGAGACTCAGGCCCCAGCGAAAGGCAGAACACCACTCCCCATGTGTTTCATCAAGCTAGCACGGCAGCCCCACTTTTGCATGGAAGTCTAATAGCTAGCGTTGTAACTCGAAGAAACAACAGTGTAGAGAAACGGTGCCTTAGCTACCGTCGACCTCTCTGTGGGCGAAGCAGTTTAGGGTAAACTGTGGCTGAGAGCCTGGGGACGGTTTCAGTATCGTAATATCAGGGAGAGACAGGCCGGTACAGAAGGCAGCTCTCAACTCACATCATGGTTATGCGGATAGTACCGTTGCCCAGGGTGTGTGTGCCGGTTTAAACACAGCCACCTAATTCAAAGGAAAAACTCCCTTGAGAGCCTGTGCTGCAGGTGAAACAGCTGCTCCTGTGGGTGGAAGCATTTTGTTGTGTGCGTGCGTGAGAGCACTGCAAGGGAGTCCAAAGCTTTTTGCGAGTGAGACTCAGGCCGCAGCGAAAGGCAGAACACGACTCCCCATGTGTTTCATCAAGCTAGCACGGCAGCCCCACTTTTGCATGGAAGGCTAATAGCTAGGTTCTAACTCGAAGAAACAACACTGTAGAGAAACCGTGCTTTAGCTACCGTCGACCTCTCTGTGGGCGAAGAAGTTTAGGGTGTACTGTGGCTGAGAGCCTTGGGACGGTTTCAATATCGTAATATCGGGGTTAGACAGGCCAGTACAGAAGGCAGCTCTCAACTCACATCATGGTTATGGGGCCAGTACCGTTGCCCTGGGTGTGTGTGCAGGCTTAAAGACAGCCACCTAACTCAAAGGAAAAACACGGTAGAGAATCCGTGCTTCAGCTAAAACAGCCGCTCCTGAGGGTGGAAGCATTTGGTTGTGTGCGTGCGTGAGAGGACTGCAAGGGAGTCCAAAGTTTCTGCGAGTGAGACTCAGGCCCCAGCAAAAGGCAGAACACGACTCCCCGTGTGTTTCCTTTAGCTAGCACTGCGGCCCTACTTTTGCATGGAAGTCTAATCGCTAGCGTTCTTCCTGGAAGAAACAACACGGTAGAGAAACCGTGCTTTAGCTACCATCCACCTCTCTGAGGGAGGAAGCACTTTCCAGGCTACCGTGGGTGAGAGCCTGAGGAACGGGTTCCTTACGTGAAACCGAGGGAGAAGGAGTCCGGGCCAGAAGGCTCCTCTCGACTCAGCTCTTGTTACCTGAAGCTAACACTTCGGCTCCATGTGTGCATAGGAATGCTAAGGGCTCCGCACTGATTTGGCAGAAAGAAGCCGGTCAAGAACCCCAGCTTCAGCTCATTCGCCTCTCCACAGGGTGGCAGCATTTTCAAGTCTGCTCGAGTGCAAACCTGGGGAAGGAGTCCCAGCAGAATTCGGAGGGAGAAATAAGCATGGGCAGAAGACACCTATCGACTCAACTCTTGTTTCGGGAAACTAGATCGGCTCTCCCGTGTGTGCGTGGAGTCCTCAGTGCCATCCACGTAACGCAAAGGAACAAAACTGTAGAGAACCCGTGCCTCAGCAAAGATCGCCCTTCCTGAGCGGGAACTTCATGTATTGTGTGTTTTTGTGAAAGCATGAGAAATGGAACCTACACGTAACTCGGAGTGAGAAGCAGGCCTGGAAGGAAGGCTGCTGTCGACTCACCTCTTGTTTGAGGAGATTAGCACTGCTGCACCCTGTGTGCCTGGATGCCTAGTTACCAGGCTACTAACACCAAGAATCAATCCTATAGAGGGACTGCGCTTCAGTTAACATTGCCGTTCCTGAAGCAGGAGGAATTTGACACTGCTCGTGTACGAGACACCGGGGAAAGGGTCCCATACGTGAAATGGAGTGAGAAACAGGCCGGTGCGGAAGGCAGCTCTCAAGTCACCTCTGGTTTATGAGGCTAGTACCCTTGCCCCGGGGGTGCCTGCAGGCCTAAAGCCAACCACCTAACTCAAAGGAACAACTCTGTAGGGAATTTCTGCTTCGGCTAAAAGAGCCATGCCTCAGGGTGGACGCATTTTGCTGTGTGCATGCGTGAGCGCACTGCAGGTGAGCCCAAAACCATTTTCCTTGTGAGACCCAGGCCCCGGAAGAAGCCAGAACACGACTCCCCACTTGCTCCATGAAGCTAGAACTGCGGTCCCAATTTTGCTTGGAAGTCTAATAGATAGCTTTCTAACTCGGAGAAACAACACTGTAGAGAAACCGTGCTTTAGCTACTGTCGACCTCTCTGTGGGCGAAGCAGTTTAGGGTGTACTGTGGCTGAGAGCCTGGGGACGGTTTCCATTTCGTAATATCGGGGGAGAGAAAGGCCGGTACATAATGCAGCTCTGAACTCACTACATGGTTATGGGGAAAGTTCCGTTCCCCCGTGGGAGTGTGCAGGCTTAAACACAGCCACCTTACTCGACGGAAAAACTCGGTTGAGAGCCTGTGCTGCAGGTAAAACAGCTGCTCCTGAGTGTGGAAGCATTTTGTTGTGTGCGTGCGTGAGAGCACTGCAAGGGAGTCCAAAGCTTTTTGCGAGTGAGACTCAGGCCCCAGCGAAAGGCAGAACACCACTCCCCATGTGTTTCATCAAGCTAGCACGGCAGCCCCACTTTTGCATGGAAGTCTAATAGCTAGCGTTGTAACTCGAAGAAACAACAGTGTAGAGAAACGGTGCCTTAGCTACCGTCGACCTCTCTGTGGGCGAAGCAGTTTAGGGTAAACTGTGGCTGAGAGCCTGGGGACGGTTTCAATATCGTAATATCAGGGAGAGACAGGCCGGTACAGAAGGCAGCTCTCAATTCACATCATGGTTATGCGGATAGTACCGTTGCCCAGGGTGTGTGTGCCGGTTTAAACACAGCCACCTAATTCAAAGGAAAAACTCCCTTGAGAGCCTGTGCTGCAGGTAAAACAGCTGCTCCTGTGGGTGGAAGCATTTTGTTGTGTGCGTGCGTGAGAGCACGGCAAGGGAGTCCAAAGCTTTTTGCGAGTGACACTCAGGCCCGAGCGAAAGGCAGAACACGTCTCCCCATGTGATTCATCAAACTAGCACGGCAACCCCACTTTGGCATGGAAGGCCAATAGCTAGCGTTCTAACTCGCAGAAACAACACTGTAGAGAAACCGTGCTTTAGCTACCGTCGACCTCTCTGTGGGTGAAGTAGTTGAGGGTGTACTGTGGCTGAGAGCCTGGGGACGGTTTCCATTTCGTAATATCGGGGGAGAGACAGGTCGGTACAGAAGGCACCTCTCAACTCACTACATGGTTATGGGGCTAGTTCCGTTGCCCAGGGTGTGTTTGCTGGCTTAAAGAGAGCCACCTAACTCAAAGGAAAAACACGGTAGAGAATCCGTGCTTCAGATAAAACAGCCGCTCCTGAGGGTGGAAGCATTGGGTTGTGTGCGTCCGTGAGAGCACTGCAAGGGAGTCCAAAGCTTTTTGCGAGTGAGACTCAGGCCCCAGCGAAAGGCAGAACACCACTCCCCATGTGTTTCATCAAGCTAGCACGGCAGCCTCACTTTTGCATGGAAGTCCAATAGCTAGCGTTCTAACTCGAAGAAACAACACTGGAGAGAAACGGTGCCTTAGCTACCGTCGACCTCTCTGTGGGCGAAGCACTTTAGGGTAAACTGTGGCTGAGAGCCTGGGGACGGTTTCAATATCGTAATATCAGGGAGAGACAGGCCGGTACAGAAGGCAGCTCTCAACTCACATCATGGTTATGCGGATAGTACCGTTGCCCAGGGTGTGTGTGCCGGTTTAAACACAGCCACCTAATTCTAAGGAAAAACTCCCTTGAGAGCCTGTGCTGCAGGTAAAACCGCTGCTCCTGTGGGTGGAAGCATTTTGTTGTGTGTGTGCGTGAGAGCACGGCAAGGGAGTCCAAAGCTTTTTGCGAGTGAGACTCAGGCCCCAGCGAAAGGCAGAACACGACTCCCCATGTGTTTCATCAAGCTAGCACGGCAGCCCCACTTTTGCATGGAAGGCTAATAGCTAGCGTTCTAACTCGAAGAAACGACACTGTAGAGAAACCGTGCTTTAGCTACCGTCGACCTCTCTGTGGGCGAAGAAGTTTAGGGTGTACTGTGGCTGAGAGCCTGGGGACGGTTTCAATATCGTAATATCGGGGGAGAGACAGGCCAGTACAGAAGGCAGCTCTCAACTCACATCATCGTTATGGGGCTAGTACCGTTGCCCTGGGTGTGTGTGCAGGCTTAAAGACAGCCACCTAACTCAAAGGAAAAACACGGTAGAGAATCCGTGCTTCAGCTAAAACAGCCGCTCCTGAGGGTGGAAGCATTTGGTTGTGTGCGTGCGTGAGAGGACTGCAAGGGAGTCCAAAGTTTCTGCGAGTGAGACTCAGGCCCCAGCAAAAGGCAGAACACGACTCCCCGTGTGTTTCCTTTAGCTAGCACTGCGGCCCTACTTTTGCATGGAAGTCTAATCGCTAGCGTTCTTCCTGGAAGAAACAACACGGTAGAGAAACCGTGCTTTAGCTACCATCCACCTCTCTGAGGGAGGAAGCACTTTCCAGGCTACCGTGGGTGAGAGCCTGAGGAACGGGTTCCTTACGTGAAACCGAGGGAGAAGGAGTCCGGGCCAGAAGGCTCCTCTCGACTCAGCTCTTGTTACCTGAAGCTAACACTTCGGCTCCATGTGTGCATAGGAATGCTAAGGGCTCCGCACTGATTTGGCAGAAAGAAGCCGGTCAAGAACCCCAGCTTCAGCTCATTCGCCTCTCCACAGGGTGGCAGCATTTTCAAGTCTGCTCGAGTGCAAACCTGGGGAAGGAGTCCCAGCAGAATTCGGAGGGAGAAATAAGCATGGGCAGAAGACACCTATCGACTCAACTCTTGTTTCGGGAAACTAGATCGGCTCTCCCGTGTGTGCGTGGAGTCCTCAGTGCCATCCACGTAACGCAAAGGAACAAAACTGTAGAGAACCCGTGCCTCAGCAAAGATCGCCCTTCCTGAGCGGGAACTTCATGTATTGTGTGTTTTTGTGAAAGCATGAGAAATGGAACCTACACGTAACTCGGAGTGAGAAGCAGGCCTGGAAGGAAGGCTGCTGTCGACTCACCTCTTGTTTGAGGAGATTAGCACTGCTGCACCCTGTGTGCCTGGATGCCTAGTTACCAGGCTACTAACACCAAGAATCAATCCTATAGAGTGACTGCGCTTCAGTTAACATTGCCGTTCCTGAAGCAGGAGGAATTTGACACTGCTCGTGTACGAGACACCGGGGAAAGGGTCCCATACGTGAAATGGAGTGAGAAACAGGCCGGTGCGGAAGGCAGCTCTCAAGTCACCTCTGGTTTATGAGGCTAGTACCCTTGCCCCGGGGGTGCCTGCAGGCCTAAAGCCAACCACCTAACTCAAAGGAACAACTCTGTAGGGAATTTCTGCTTCGGCTAAAAGAGCCATGCCTCAGGGTGGACGCATTTTGCTGTGTGCATGCGTGAGCGCACTGCAGGTGAGCCCAAAACCATTTTCCTTGTGAGACCCAGGCCCCGGAAGAAGCCAGAACACGACTCCCCACTTGCTCCATGAAGCTAGAACTGCGGTCCCAATTTTGCTTGGAAGTCTAATAGATAGCTTTCTAACTCGGAGAAACAACACTGTAGAGAAACCGTGCTTTAGCTACTGTCGACCTCTCTGTGGGCGAAGCAGTTTAGGGTGTACTGTGGCTGAGAGCCTGGGGACGGTTTCCATTTCGTAATATCGGGGGAGAGAAAGGCCGGTACATAATGCAGCTCTGAACTCACTACATGGTTATGGGGAAAGTTCCGTTCCCCCGTGGGAGTGTGCAGGCTTAAACACAGCCACCTTACTCGACGGAAAAACTCGGTTGAGAGCCTGTGCTGCAGGTAAAACAGCTGCTCCTGAGTGTGGAAGCATTTTGTTGTGTGCGTGCGTGAGAGCACTGCAAGGGAGTCCAAAGCTTTTTGCGAGTGAGACTCAGGCCCCAGCGAAAGGCAGAACACCACTCCCCATGTGTTTCATCAAGCTAGCACGGCAGCCCCACTTTTGCATGGAAGTCTAATAGCTAGCGTTGTAACTCGAAGAAACAACAGTGTAGAGAAACGGTGCCTTAGCTAACGTCGACCTCTCTGTGGGCGAAGCAGTTTAGGGTAAACTGTGGCTGAGAGCCTGGGGAAGGTTTCAATATCGTAATATCAGGGAGAGACAGGCCGGTACAGAAGGCAGCTCTCAACTCACATCATGGTTATGCGGATAGTACCGTTGCCCAGGGTGTGTGTGCCGGTTTAAACACAGCCACCTAATTCAAAGGAAAAACTCCCTTGAGAGCCTGTGCTGCAGGTAAAACAGCTGCTCCTGTGGGTGGAAGCATTTTGTTGTGTGCGTGCGTGAGAGCACGGCAAGGGAGTCCAAAGCTTTTTGCGAGTGACACTCAGGCCCGAGCGAAAGGCAGAACACGTCTCCCCATGTGATTCATCAAACTAGCACGGCAGCCCCACTTTGGCATGGAAGGCCAATAGCTAGCGTTCTAACTCGAAGAAACGACACTATAGAGAAACCGTGCTTTAGCTACCATCGACCTCTCTGTGGGTGAAGTTGTTGAGGGTGTACTGTGGCTGAGAGCCTGGGGACGGTTTCCATTTCGTAATATCGGGGGAGAGACAGGCCGGTACAGAAGGCACCTCTCAACTCACTAAATGGTTATGGGGCTAGTTCCGTTGCCCAGGGTGTGTTTGCAGGCTTAAAGACAGCCACCTAACTCAAAGGAAAAACACGGTAGAGAATCCGTGCTTCAGCTAAAACAGCCGCTCCTGAGGGTGGAAGCATTGGGTTGTGTGCGTCCGTGAGAGCACTGCAAGGGAGTCCAAAGCTTTTTGCGAGTGAGACTCAGGCCCCAGCGAAAGGCAGAACACCACTCCCCATGTGTTTCATCAAGCTAGCACGGCAGCCCCACTTTTGCATGGAAGTCCAATAGCTAGCGTTCTAACTCGAAGAAACAACACTGGAGAGAAACCGTGCCTTAGCTACCGTCGACCTCTCTGTGGGCGAAGCAGTTTAGGGTAAACTGTGGCTGAGAGCCTGGGGACGGTTTCAGTATCGTAATATCAGGGAGAGACAGGCCAGTACAGAAGGCAGCTCTCAACTCACATCATGGTTATGCGGATAGTACCGTTGCCCAGGGTGTGTGTGCCGGCTTAGACACGGCCACCTAATTCAAAGGAAAAACTCCCTTGAGAGCCTGTGCTGCAGGTGAAACAGCTGCTCCTGTGGGTGGAAGCATTTTGTTGTGTGCGTGCGTGAGAGCACTGCAAGGGAGTCCAAAGCTTTTTGCGAGTGAGACTCAGGCCCCAGCGAAAGGCAGAACACGACTCCCCATGTGTTTCATCAAGCTAGCACGGCAGCCCCACTTTTGCATGGAAGGCTAATACCTAGGTTCTAACTCGAAGAAACAACACTGTAGAGAAACCGTGCTTTAGCTACCGTCGACCTCTCTGTGGGCGAAGAAGTTTAGGGTGTACTGTGGCTGAGAGCCTGGGGACGGTTTCAATATCGTAATATCGGGGTTAGACAGGCCAGTACAGAAGGCAGCTCTCAACTCACATCATGGTTATGGGGCTAGTACCGTTGCCCTGGGTGTGTGTGCAGGCTTAAAGACAGCCACCTAACTCAAAGGAAAAACACGGTAGAGAATCCGTTCTTCAGCTTAAACAGCCACTCCCGAGGGTGGAAGCATTTGGTTGTGTGCGTGCGTGAGAGGACTGCAAGGGAGTCCAAAGTTTCTGCGAGTGAGACTCAGGCCCCAGCAAAAGGCAGAACACGACTCCCCGTGTGTTTCCTTTAGCTAGCACTGCGGCCCTACTTTTGCATGGAAGTCTAATCGCTAGCGTTCTTCCTGGAAGAAACAACACGGTAGAGAAACCGTGCTTTAGCTACCATCCACCTCTCTGAGGGAGGAAGCACTTTCCAGGCTACCGTGGGTGAGAGCCTGAGGAACGGGTTCCTTACGTGAAACCGAGGGAGAAGGAGTCCGGGCCAGAAGGCTCCTCTCGACTCAGCTCTTGTTACCTGAAGCTAACACTTCGGCTCCATGTGTGCATAGGAATGCTAAGGGCTCCGCACTGATTTGGCAGAAAGAAGCCGGTCAAGAACCCCAGCTTCAGCTCATTCGCCTCTCCACAGGGTGGCAGCATTTTCAAGTCTGCTCGAGTGCAAACCTGGGGAAGGAGTCCCAGCAGAATTCGGAGGGAGAAATAAGCATGGGCAGAAGACACCTATCGACTCAACTCTTGTTTCGGGAAACTAGATCGGCTCTCCCGTGTGTGCGTGGAGTCCTCAGTGCCATCCACGTAACGCAAAGGAACAAAACTGTAGAGAACCCGTGCCTCAGCAAAGATCGCCCTTCCTGAGCGGGAACTTCATGTATTGTGTGTTTTTGTGAAAGCATGAGAAATGGAACCTACACGTAACTCGGAGTGAGAAGCAGGCCTGGAAGGAAGGCTGCTGTCGACTCACCTCTTGTTTGAGGAGATTAGCACTGCTGCACCCTGTGTGCCTGGATGCCTAGTTACCAGGCTACTAACACCAAGAATCAATCCTATAGAGTGACTGCGCTTCAGTTAACATTGCCGTTCCTGAAGCAGGAGGAATTTGACACTGCTCGTGTACGAGACACCGGGGAAAGGGTCCCATACGTGAAATGGAGTGAGAAACAGGCCGGTGCGGAAGGCAGCTCTCAAGTCACCTCTGGTTTATGAGGCTAGTACCCTTGCCCCGGGGGTGCCTGCAGGCCTAAAGCCAACCACCTAACTCAAAGGAACAACTCTGTAGGGAATTTCTGCTTCGGCTAAAAGAGCCATGCCTCAGGGTGGACGCATTTTGCTGTGTGCATGCGTGAGCGCACTGCAGGTGAGCCCAAAACCATTTTCCTTGTGAGACCCAGGCCCCGGAAGAAGCCAGAACACGACTCCCCACTTGCTCCATGAAGCTAGAACTGCGGTCCCAATTTTGCTTGGAAGTCTAATAGATAGCTTTCTAACTCGGAGAAACAACACTGTAGAGAAACCGTGCTTTAGCTACTGTCGACCTCTCTGTGGGCGAAGCAGTTTAGGGTGTACTGTGGCTGAGAGCCTGGGGACGGTTTCCATTTCGTAATATCGGGGGAGAGAAAGGCCGGTACATAATGCAGCTCTGAACTCACTACATGGTTATGGGGAAAGTTCCGTTCCCCCGTGGGAGTGTGCAGGCTTAAACACAGCCACCTTACTCGACGGAAAAACTCGGTTGAGAGCCTGTGCTGCAGGTAAAACAGCTGCTCCTGAGTGTGGAAGCATTTTGTTGTGTGCGTGCGTGAGAGCACTGCAAGGGAGTCCAAAGCTTTTTGCGAGTGAGACTCAGGCCCCAGCGAAAGGCAGAACACCACTCCCCATGTGTTTCATCAAGCTAGCACGGCAGCCCCACTTTTGCATGGAAGTCTAATAGCTAGCGTTGTAACTCGAAGAAACAACAGTGTAGAGAAACGGTGCCTTAGCTACCGTCGACCTCTCTGTGGGCGAAGCAGTTTAGGGTAAACTGTGGCTGAGAGCCTGGGGAAGGTTTCAATATCGTAATATCAGGGAGAGACAGGCCGGTACAGAAGGCAGCTCTCAACTCACATCATGGTTATGCGGATAGTACCGTTGCCCAGGGTGTGTGTGCCGGTTTAAACACAGCCACCTAATTCAAAGGAAAAACTCCCTTGAGAGCCTGTGCTGCAGGTAAAACAGCTGCTCCTGTGGGTGGAAGCATTTTGTTGTGTGCGTGCGTGAGAGCACGGCAAGGGAGTCCAAAGCTTTTTGCGAGTGACACTCAGGCCCGAGCGAAAGGCAGAACACGTCTCCCCATGTGATTCATCAAACTAGCACGGCAGCCCCACTCTGGCATGGAAGGCCAATAGCTAGCATTCTAACTCGAAGAAGCGACACTGTAGAGAAACCGTGCTTTAGCTACCGTCGACCTCTCTGTGGGTGAAGTAGTTGAGGGTGTACTGTGGCTGAGAGCCTGGGGACGGTTTCCATTTCGTAATATCGGGGGAGAGACAGGCCGGTACAGAAGGCACCTCTCAACTCACTACATGGTTATGGGGCTAGTTCCGTTGCCCAGGGTGTGTTTGCTGGCTTAAAGACAGCCACCTAACTCAAAGGAAAAACACGGTAGAGAATCCGTGCTTCAGCTAAAACAGCCGCTCCTGAGGGTGGAAGCATTGGGTTGTGTGCGTCCGTGACAGCACTGCAAGGGAGTCCAAAGCTTTTTGCGAGTGAGACTCAGGCCCCAGCGAAAGGCAGAACACCACTCCCCATGTGTTTCATCAAGCTAGCACGGCAGCCCCACTTTTGCATGGAAGTCTAATAGCTAGCGTTGTAACTCGAAGAAACAACAGTGTAGAGAAACGGTGCCTTAGCTACCGTCGACCTCTCTGTGGGCGAAGCAGTTTAGGGTAAACTGTGGCTGAGAGCCTGGGGACGGTTTCAGTATCGTAATATCAGGGAGAGACAGGCCGGTACAGAAGGCAGCTCTCAACTCACATCATGGTTATGCGGATAGTACCGTTGCCCAGGGTGTGTGTGCCGGTTTAAACACAGCCACCTAATTCAAAGGAAAAACTCCCTTGAGAGCCTGTGCTGCAGGTGAAACAGCTGCTCCTGTGGGTGGAAGCATTTTGTTGTGTGCGTGCGTGAGAGCACTGCAAGGGAGTCCAAAGCTTTTTGCGAGTGAGACTCAGGCCGCAGCGAAAGGCAGAACACGACTCCCCATGTGTTTCATCAAGCTAGCACGGCAGCCCCACTTTTGCATGGAAGGCTAATAGCTAGGTTCTAACTCGAAGAAACAACACTGTAGAGAAACCGTGCTTTAGCTACCGTCGACCTCTCTGTGGGCGAAGAAGTTTAGGGTGTACTGTGGCTGAGAGCCTTGGGACGGTTTCAATATCGTAATATCGGGGTTAGACAGGCCAGTACAGAAGGCAGCTCTCAACTCACATCATGGTTATGGGGCCAGTACCGTTGCCCTGGGTGTGTGTGCAGGCTTAAAGACAGCCACCTAACTCAAAGGAAAAACACGGTAGAGAATCCGTGCTTCAGCTAAAACAGCCGCTCCTGAGGGTGGAAGCATTTGGTTGTGTGCGTGCGTGAGAGGACTGCAAGGGAGTCCAAAGTTTCTGCGAGTGAGACTCAGGCCCCAGCAAAAGGCAGAACACGACTCCCCGTGTGTTTCCTTTAGCTAGCACTGCGGCCCTACTTTTGCATGGAAGTCTAATCGCTAGCGTTCTTCCTGGAAGAAACAACACGGTAGAGAAACCGTGCTTTAGCTACCATCCACCTCTCTGAGGGAGGAAGCACTTTCCAGGCTACCGTGGGTGAGAGCCTGAGGAACGGGTTCCTTACGTGAAACCGAGGGAGAAGGAGTCCGGGCCAGAAGGCTCCTCTCGACTCAGCTCTTGTTACCTGAAGCTAACACTTCGGCTCCATGTGTGCATAGGAATGCTAAGGGCTCCGCACTGATTTGGCAGAAAGAAGCCGGTCAAGAACCCCAGCTTCAGCTCATTCGCCTCTCCACAGGGTGGCAGCATTTTCAAGTCTGCTCGAGTGCAAACCTGGGGAAGGAGTCCCAGCAGAATTCGGAGGGAGAAATAAGCATGGGCAGAAGACACCTATCGACTCAACTCTTGTTTCGGGAAACTAGATCGGCTCTCCCGTGTGTGCGTGGAGTCCTCAGTGCCATCCACGTAACGCAAAGGAACAAAACTGTAGAGAACCCGTGCCTCAGCAAAGATCGCCCTTCCTGAGCGGGAACTTCATGTATTGTGTGTTTTTGTGAAAGCATGAGAAATGGAACCTACACGTAACTCGGAGTGAGAAGCAGGCCTGGAAGGAAGGCTGCTGTCGACTCACCTCTTGTTTGAGGAGATTAGCACTGCTGCACCCTGTGTGCCTGGATGCCTAGTTACCAGGCTACTAACACCAAGAATCAATCCTATAGAGGGACTGCGCTTCAGTTAACATTGCCGTTCCTGAAGCAGGAGGAATTTGACACTGCTCGTGTACGAGACACCGGGGAAAGGGTCCCATACGTGAAATGGAGTGAGAAACAGGCCGGTGCGGAAGGCAGCTCTCAAGTCACCTCTGGTTTATGAGGCTAGTACCCTTGCCCCGGGGGTGCCTGCAGGCCTAAAGCCAACCACCTAACTCAAAGGAACAACTCTGTAGGGAATTTCTGCTTCGGCTAAAAGAGCCATGCCTCAGGGTGGACGCATTTTGCTGTGTGCATGCGTGAGCGCACTGCAGGTGAGCCCAAAACCATTTTCCTTGTGAGACCCAGGCCCCGGAAGAAGCCAGAACACGACTCCCCACTTGCTCCATGAAGCTAGAACTGCGGTCCCAATTTTGCTTGGAAGTCTAATAGATAGCTTTCTAACTCGGAGAAACAACACTGTAGAGAAACCGTGCTTTAGCTACTGTCGACCTCTCTGTGGGCGAAGCAGTTTAGGGTGTACTGTGGCTGAGAGCCTGGGGACGGTTTCCATTTCGTAATATCGGGGGAGAGAAAGGCCGGTACATAATGCAGCTCTGAACTCACTACATGGTTATGGGGAAAGTTCCGTTCCCCCGTGGGAGTGTGCAGGCTTAAACACAGCCACCTTACTCGACGGAAAAACTCGGTTGAGAGCCTGTGCTGCAGGTAAAACAGCTGCTCCTGAGTGTGGAAGCATTTTGTTGTGTGCGTGCGTGAGAGCACTGCAAGGGAGTCCAAAGCTTTTTGCGAGTGAGACTCAGGCCCCAGCGAAAGGCAGAACACCACTCCCCATGTGTTTCATCAAGCTAGCACGGCAGCCCCACTTTTGCATGGAAGTCTAATAGCTAGCGTTGTAACTCGAAGAAACAACAGTGTAGAGAAACGGTGCCTTAGCTACCGTCGACCTCTCTGTGGGCGAAGCAGTTTAGGGTAAACTGTGGCTGAGAGCCTGGGGAAGGTTTCAATATCGTAATATCAGGGAGAGACAGGCCGGTACAGAAGGCAGCTCTCAACTCACATCATGGTTATGCGGATAGTACCGTTGCCCAGGGTGTGTGTGCCGGTTTAAACACAGCCACCTAATTCAAAGGAAAAACTCCCTTGAGAGCCTGTGCTGCAGGTAAAACAGCTGCTCCTGTGGGTGGAAGCATTTTGTTGTGTGCGTGCGTGAGAGCACGGCAAGGGAGTCCAAAGCTTTTTGCGAGTGACACTCAGGCCCGAGCGAAAGGCAGAACACGTCTCCCCATGTGATTCATCAAACTAGCACGGCAGCCCCACTCTGGCATGGAAGGCCAATAGCTAGCATTCTAACTCGAAGAAGCGACACTGTAGAGAAACCGTGCTTTAGCTACCGTCGACCTCTCTGTGGGTGAAGTAGTTGAGGGTGTACTGTGGCTGAGAGCCTGGGGACGGTTTCCATTTCGTAATATCGGGGGAGAGACAGGCCGGTACAGAAGGCACCTCTCAACTCACTACATGGTTATGGGGCTAGTTCCGTTGCCCAGGGTGTGTTTGCTGGCTTAAAGACAGCCACCTAACTCAAAGGAAAAACACGGTAGAGAATCCGTGCTTCAGCTAAAACAGCCGCTCCTGAGGGTGGAAGCATTGGGTTGTGTGCGTCCGTGACAGCACTGCAAGGGAGTCCAAAGCTTTTTGCGAGTGAGACTCAGGCCCCAGCGAAAGGCAGAACACCACTCCCCATGTGTTTCATCAAGCTAGCACGGCAGCCCCACTTTTGCATGGAAGTCTAATAGCTAGCGTTGTAACTCGAAGAAACAACAGTGTAGAGAAACGGTGCCTTAGCTACCGTCGACCTCTCTGTGGGCGAAGCAGTTTAGGGTAAACTGTGGCTGAGAGCCTGGGGACGGTTTCAGTATCGTAATATCAGGGAGAGACAGGCCGGTACAGAAGGCAGCTCTCAACTCACATCATGGTTATGCGGATAGTACCGTTGCCCAGGGTGTGTGTGCCGGTTTAAACACAGCCACCTAATTCAAAGGAAAAACTCCCTTGAGAGCCTGTGCTGCAGGTGAAACAGCTGCTCCTGTGGGTGGAAGCATTTTGTTGTGTGCGTGCGTGAGAGCACTGCAAGGGAGTCCAAAGCTTTTTGCGAGTGAGACTCAGGCCGCAGCGAAAGGCAGAACACGACTCCCCATGTGTTTCATCAAGCTAGCACGGCAGCCCCACTTTTGCATGGAAGGCTAATAGCTAGGTTCTAACTCGAAGAAACAACACTGTAGAGAAACCGTGCTTTAGCTACCGTCGACCTCTCTGTGGGCGAAGAAGTTTAGGGTGTACTGTGGCTGAGAGCCTTGGGACGGTTTCAATATCGTAATATCGGGGTTAGACAGGCCAGTACAGAAGGCAGCTCTCAACTCACATCATGGTTATGGGGCCAGTACCGTTGCCCTGGGTGTGTGTGCAGGCTTAAAGACAGCCACCTAACTCAAAGGAAAAACACGGTAGAGAATCCGTGCTTCAGCTAAAACAGCCGCTCCTGAGGGTGGAAGCATTTGGTTGTGTGCGTGCGTGAGAGGACTGCAAGGGAGTCCAAAGTTTCTGCGAGTGAGACTCAGGCCCCAGCAAAAGGCAGAACACGACTCCCCGTGTGTTTCCTTTAGCTAGCACTGCGGCCCTACTTTTGCATGGAAGTCTAATCGCTAGCGTTCTTCCTGGAAGAAACAACACGGTAGAGAAACCGTGCTTTAGCTACCATCCACCTCTCTGAGGGAGGAAGCACTTTCCAGGCTACCGTGGGTGAGAGCCTGAGGAACGGGTTCCTTACGTGAAACCGAGGGAGAAGGAGTCCGGGCCAGAAGGCTCCTCTCGACTCAGCTCTTGTTACCTGAAGCTAACACTTCGGCTCCATGTGTGCATAGGAATGCTAAGGGCTCCGCACTGATTTGGCAGAAAGAAGCCGGTCAAGAACCCCAGCTTCAGCTCATTCGCCTCTCCACAGGGTGGCAGCATTTTCAAGTCTGCTCGAGTGCAAACCTGGGGAAGGAGTCCCAGCAGAATTCGGAGGGAGAAATAAGCATGGGCAGAAGACACCTATCGACTCAACTCTTGTTTCGGGAAACTAGATCGGCTCTCCCGTGTGTGCGTGGAGTCCTCAGTGCCATCCACGTAACGCAAAGGAACAAAACTGTAGAGAACCCGTGCCTCAGCAAAGATCGCCCTTCCTGAGCGGGAACTTCATGTATTGTGTGTTTTTGTGAAAGCATGAGAAATGGAACCTACACGTAACTCGGAGTGAGAAGCAGGCCTGGAAGGAAGGCTGCTGTCGACTCACCTCTTGTTTGAGGAGATTAGCACTGCTGCACCCTGTGTGCCTGGATGCCTAGTTACCAGGCTACTAACACCAAGAATCAATCCTATAGAGGGACTGCGCTTCAGTTAACATTGCCGTTCCTGAAGCAGGAGGAATTTGACACTGCTCGTGTACGAGACACCGGGGAAAGGGTCCCATACGTGAAATGGAGTGAGAAACAGGCCGGTGCGGAAGGCAGCTCTCAAGTCACCTCTGGTTTATGAGGCTAGTACCCTTGCCCCGGGGGTGCCTGCAGGCCTAAAGCCAACCACCTAACTCAAAGGAACAACTCTGTAGGGAATTTCTGCTTCGGCTAAAAGAGCCATGCCTCAGGGTGGACGCATTTTGCTGTGTGCATGCGTGAGCGCACTGCAGGTGAGCCCAAAACCATTTTCCTTGTGAGACCCAGGCCCCGGAAGAAGCCAGAACACGACTCCCCACTTGCTCCATGAAGCTAGAACTGCGGTCCCAATTTTGCTTGGAAGTCTAATAGATAGCTTTCTAACTCGGAGAAACAACACTGTAGAGAAACCGTGCTTTAGCTACTGTCGACCTCTCTGTGGGCGAAGCAGTTTAGGGTGTACTGTGGCTGAGAGCCTGGGGACGGTTTCCATTTCGTAATATCGGGGGAGAGAAAGGCCGGTACATAATGCAGCTCTGAACTCACTACATGGTTATGGGGAAAGTTCCGTTCCCCCGTGGGAGTGTGCAGGCTTAAACACAGCCACCTTACTCGACGGAAAAACTCGGTTGAGAGCCTGTGCTGCAGGTAAAACAGCTGCTCCTGAGTGTGGAAGCATTTTGTTGTGTGCGTGCGTGAGAGCACTGCAAGGGAGTCCAAAGCTTTTTGCGAGTGAGACTCAGGCCCCAGCGAAAGGCAGAACACCACTCCCCATGTGTTTCATCAAGCTAGCACGACAGCCCCACTTTTGCATGGAAGTCTAATAGCTAGCGTTGTAACTCGAAGAAACAACAGTGTAGAGAAACGGTGCCTTAGCTACCGTCGACCTCTCTGTGGGCGAAGCAGTTTAGGGTAAACTGTGGCTGAGAGCCTGGGGACGGTTTCAATATCGTAATATCAGGGAGAGACAGGCCGGTACAGAAGGCAGCTCTCAACTCACATCATGGTTATGCGGATAGTACCGTTGCCCAGGGTGTGTGTGCCGGTTTAAACACAGCCACCTAATTCAAAGGAAAAATTCCCTTGAGAGCCTGTGCTGCAGGTAAAACAGCTGCTCCTGTGGGTGGAAGCATTTTGTTGTGTGTGTGCGTGAGAGCACGGCAAGGGAGTCCAAAGCTTTTTGCGAGTGAGACTCAGGCCCCATCGAAAGGCAGAACACGACTCCCCATGTGTTTCATCAAGCTAGCACGGCAGCCCCACTTTTGCATGGAAGGCTAATAGCTAGCGTTCTAACTCGAAGAAACGACACTGCAGAGAAACCGTGCTTTAGCTACCGTCGACCTCTCTGTGGGGGAAGCAGTTTAAGGTGTACAGTGGGTGAGAGCCTGGGGACGGTTTCCATTTCGTAATATCGGGGGAGAGACAGGCCGGTACAGAAGGCAGCTCTCAACTCACTACATGGTTATGGGGCTAGTTCCGTTGCCCATGTTGTGTGTGCAGGCTTAAACACAGCCACCTAACTCGAAGGAAAAACTCGGTAGAGAGCCTGTGCTGCAGGTAAAACAGCTGCTCCTGAGTGTGGAGGCATTTTGTTGTGTGCGTGCGTGAGAGCACTGCAAGGGAGTCCAAAGCTTTTTGCGAGTGAGACTCAGGCCCCAGCGAAAGGCAGAACACGACTCCCCATGTGTTTCATCACGCTAGCACGGCAGCCGCACTTTTGCATGGAAGTCTAATAGCTAGCGTTCTAACTGGAAGAAAACACTGTAGAGAGACCGTGCTTTAGCTACCGTCGACCTCTAGACGGAGGAAGCATTCCACGGAGTACCGTGGCTGAGAGCCTGGGGAACGGGTTCCATACGTGAAAACAAGGGAGAAATAGGTCCTGGCAGAAGGCACCTCTGGACTCAGCTCTTGCTACCTGAAGCTAACACTACTGCTCCATGTGTGCTTGGAATGCTATGTGCTCGACACTGACTGGGAATAAACAAGCCTGTAAAGAATCCCAGCTGCAGCTCATTCGCCTACCAGGCTACTAACACCAAGAATCAATGCTGTAGCGTTACTGCGCTTTAGCTAACATTGCCGTTCCTGAAGCCGCAGGAGTTGTATAGTGCTCGTGTATGAGAGACCGGGGAAAGGGTCCCATACGTGAAATGGAGTGAGAAACAGGCCGGTGCGGAAGGCAGCTCTCAACTTACCTCTTGTTTATGAGGCTAGGACCCTTGCCCCGGGTGTGCCTGCAGGCCATAAGCCAACCACCTAACTCAAAGGAACAACTCTGTAGGGAATTCCTGCTTCGCCTAAAATAGCCATGCCTCAGGGTGGATGCATTGTGTGGTGTGCATGCGTGAGTGCACAGCAAGTGAGTCCAAAACCATTTTCCCTGTGAGACCCAGGCCCCGGAAGAAGCCAGAACACGACTCCCCACTTGCTCCATGAAACTAGTACTGCGGCCCCACTTTTGAATTGAAGTCTAATGGCTAGCTTTCTAACTCGAAGAAACAACACTGTAGAGAAACCGTGCTTTAGCTACCGTCGACCTCTCTGTGGGCGAAGAAGTTTAGGGTGTACTGTGGCTGAGAGCCTGGGGACGGTTTCCATATCGTAATATCGGGGGAGAGACAGGCCGGTACAGAAGGCAGCTCTCAACTCACATCATGGTTATGGGGCTAGTACCGTTGCCCAGGCTGTGTGTGCCAGCTTAAACACAGCCACCTAACTCGAAGGAAAAACTCGGTTGAGAGCCTGTGCTGCAGGTAAAACAGCTGCTCCTGAGGGTGACAGCATTTTGTTGTGTGCGTGCGTGAGAGCACTGCAAGGGAGTCCAAAGCTTTTTGCGAGTGAGACTCAGGCCCCAGCGAAAGGCAGAACACGACTCCCCATGTGTTTCAACACGCTAGCACGGCAGCCCCACTTTTGCATGGAAGTCTAATAGCTAGCGTTCTAACTCGAAGAAACAACACTGTAGAGAAACGGTGCCTTAGCTACCGTCGACCTCTCTGTGGGCGAAGCACTTTAGGGTAAACTGTGGCTGAGAGCCTGGGGACGGTTTCAATATCGTAATATCAGAGAGAGACAGGCCGGTACAGAAGGCAGCTCTCTACTCACATCATGGTTATGCGGATAGTACCATTGCCCAGGGTGTGTGTGCCGGCTTAAACACAGCCACCTAATTCAAAGGAAAAACTCCCTTGAGAGCCTGTGCTGCAGGTAAAACAGCTGCTCCTGTGGGTGGAAGCATTTTGTTGTGTGCGTGCGGGAGAGCACGGCAAGGGAGTCCAAAGCTTTTTGCGAGTGACACTCAGGCCCGAGCGAAAGGCAGAACACGTCTCCCCATGTGATTCATCAAACTAGCACGGCAGCCCCACTTTGGCATGGAAGGCCAATAGCTAGCGTTCTAACTCGAAGAAACGACACTGTAGAGAAACCTTGCTTTAGCTACCGTCGACCTCTCTGTAGGCGAAGAAGTTTAGGGTGTACTGTGGCTGAGAGCCTGGGGACGGTTTCCATATCGTAATATCGGGGGAGAGACAGGCCAGTACAGAAGGCAGCTCTCAACTCACATCATCGTTATGGGGCTAGTACCGTTGCCCTGGGTGTGTGTGCAGGCTTAAAGACAGCCACCTAACTCAAAGGAAAAACACGGTAGAGAATCCGTGCTTCAGCTAAAACAGCCGCTCCTGAGGGTGGAAGCATTTGGTTGTGTGCGTGCGTGAGAGGACTGCAAGGGAGTCCAAAGTTTCTGCGAGTGAGACTCAGGCCCCAGCAAAAGGCAGAACACGACTCCCCGTGTGTTTCCTTTAGCTAGCACTGCGGCCCTACTTTTGCATGGAAGTCTAATCGCTAGCGTTCTTCCTGGAAGAAACAACACGGTAGAGAAACCGTGCTTTAGCTACCATCCACCTCTCTGAGGGAGGAAGCACTTTCCAGGCTACCGTGGGTGAGAGCCTGAGGAACGGGTTCC
The DNA here is from genome assembly GCF_964656455.1 of Halichoerus grypus. Taxonomy (NCBI): domain Eukaryota; kingdom Metazoa; phylum Chordata; class Mammalia; order Carnivora; family Phocidae; genus Halichoerus; species Halichoerus grypus. Next base: position 79,192,433 of record NC_135727.1, on the reverse strand, counting down.
TTACGTGAAACCGAGGGAGAAGGAGTCCGGGCCAGAAGGCTCCTCTCGACTCAGCTCTTGTTACCTGAAGCTAACACTTCGGCTCCATGTGTGCATAGGAATGCTAAGGGCTCCGCACTGATTTGGCAGAAAGAAGCCGGTCAAGAACCCCAGCTTCAGCTCATTCGCCTCTCCACAGGGTGGCAGCATTTTCAAGTCTGCTCGAGTGCAAACCTGGGGAAGGAGTCCCAGCAGAATTCGGAGGGAGAAATAAGCATGGGCAGAAGACACCTATCGACTCAACTCTTGTTTCGGGAAACTAGATCGGCTCTCCCGTGTGTGCGTGGAGTCCTCAGTGCCATCCACGTAACGCAAAGGAACAAAACTGTAGAGAACCCGTGCCTCAGCAAAGATCGCCCTTCCTGAGCGGGAACTTCATGTATTGTGTGTTTTTGTGAAAGCATGAGAAATGGAACCTACACGTAACCCGGAGTGAGAAGCAGGCCTGGAAGGAAGGCTGCTGTCGACTCACCTCTTGTTTGAGGAGATTAGCACTGCTGCACCCTGTGTGCCTGGATGCCTAGTTACCAGGCTACTAACACCAAGAATCAATCCTATAGAGTGACTGCGCTTCAGTTAACATTGCCGTTCCTGAAGCAGGAGGAATTTGACACTGCTCGTGTACGAGACACCGGGGAAAGGGTCCCATACGTGAAATGGAGTGAGAAACAGGCCGGTGCGGAAGGCAGCTCTCAAGTCACCTCTGGTTTATGAGGCTAGTACCCTTGCCCCGGGGGTGCCTGCAGGCCTAAAGCCAACCACCTAACTCAAAGGAACAACTCTGTAGGGAATTTCTGCTTCGGCTAAAAGAGCCATGCCTCAGGGTGGACGCATTTTGCTGTGTGCATGCGTGAGCGCACTGCAGGTGAGCCCAAAACCATTTTCCTTGTGAGACCCAGGCCCCGGAAGAAGCCAGAACACGACTCCCCACTTGCTCCATGAAGCTAGAACTGCGGTCCCAATTTTGCTTGGAAGTCTAATAGATAGCTTTCTAACTCGGAGAAACAACACTGTAGAGAAACCGTGCTTTAGCTACTGTCGACCTCTCTGTGGGCGAAGCAGTTTAGGGTGTACTGTGGCTGAGAGCCTGGGGACGGTTTCCATGTCGTAATATCGGGGGAGAGAAAGGCCGGTACATAATGCAGCTCTGAACTCACTACATGGTTATGGGGAAAGTTCCGTTCCCCCGTGGGAGTGTGCAGGCTTAAACACAGCCACCTTACTCGACGGAAAAACTCGGTTGAGAGCCTGTGCTGCAGGTAAAACAGCTGCTCCTGAGTGTGGAAGCATTTTGTTGTGTGCGTGCGTGAGAGCACTGCAAGGGAGTCCAAAGCTTTTTGCGAGTGAGACTCAGGCCCCAGCGAAAGGCAGAACACCACTCCCCATGTGTTTCATCAAGCTAGCACGGCAGCCCCACTTTTGCATGGAAGTCTAATAGCTAGCGTTGTAACTCGAAGAAACAACAGTGTAGAGAAACGGTGCCTTAGCTACCGTCGACCTCTCTGTGGGCGAAGCACTTTAGGGTAAACTGTGGCTGAGAGCCTGGGGACGGTTTCAATATCGTAATATCAGGGAGAGACAGGCGGGTACAGAAGGCAGCTCTCAACTCACATCATGGTTATGCGGATAGTACCGTTGCCCAGGGTGTGTGTGCCGGTTTAAACACAGCCACCTAATTCAAAGGAAAAACTCCCTTGAGAGCCTGTGCTGCAGGTAAAACAGCTGCTCCTGTGGGTGGAAGCATTTTGTTGTGTGCGTGCGTGAGAGCACGGCAAGGGAGTCCAAAGCTTTTTGCGAGTGACACTCAGGCCCGAGCGAAAGGCAGAACACGTCTCCCCATGTGATTCATCAAACTAGCACGGCAGCCCCACTCTGGCATGGAAGGCCAATAGCTAGCATTCTAACTCGAAGAAGCGACACTGTAGAGAAACCGTGCTTTAGCTACCGTCGACCTCTCTGTGGGTGAAGTAGTTGAGGGTGTACTGTGGCTGAGAGCCTGGGGACGGTTTCCATTTCGTAATATCGGGGGAGAGACAGGCCGGTACAGAAGGCACCTCTCAACTCACTACATGGTTATGGGGCTAGTTCCGTTGCCCAGGGTGTGTTTGCTGGCTTAAAGACAGCCACCTAACTCAAAGGAAAAACACGGTAGAGAATCCGTGCTTCAGCTAAAACAGCCGCTCCTGAGGGTGGAAGCATTGGGTTGTGTGCGTCCGTGACAGCACTGCAAGGGAGTCCAAAGCTTTTTGCGAGTGAGACTCAGGCCCCAGCGAAAGGCAGAACACCACTCCCCATGTGTTTCATCAAGCTAGCACGGCAGCCCCACTTTTGCATGGAAGTCTAATAGCTAGCGTTGTAACTCGAAGAAACAACAGTGTAGAGAAACGGTGCCTTAGCTACCGTCGACCTCTCTGTGGGCGAAGCACTTTAGGGTAAACTGTGGCTGAGAGCCTGGGGACGGTTTCAATATCGTAATATCAGGGAGAGACAGGCCGGTACAGAAGGCAGCTCTCAACTCACATCATGGTTATGCGGATAGTACCGTTGCCCAGGGTGTGTGTGCCGGTTTAAACACAGCCACCTAATTCAAAGGAAAAACTCCCTTGAGAGCCTGTGCTGCAGGTGAAACAGCTGCTCCTGTGGGTGGAAGCATTTTGTTGTGTGCGTGCGTGAGAGCACTGCAAGGGAGTCCAAAGCTTTTTGCGAGTGAGACTCAGGCCGCAGCGAAAGGCAGAACACGACTCCCCATGTGTTTCATCAAGCTAGCACGGCAGCCCCACTTTTGCATGGAAGGCTAATAGCTAGGTTCTAACTCGAAGAAACGACACTGTAGAGAAACCGTGCTTTAGCTACCGTCGACCTCTCTGTGGGCGAAGCAGTTTAGGGTGTACTGTGGGTGAGAGCCTGGGGACGGTTTCAATATCGTAATATCGGGGGAGAGACAGGCCAGTACAGAAGGCAGCTCTCAACTCACATCATGGTTATGGGGCTAGTACCGTTGCCCTGGGTGTGTGTGCAGGCTTAAAGACAGCCACCTAACTCAAAGGAAAAACACGGTAGAGAATCCGTGCTTCAGCTAAAACAGCCGCTCCTGAGGGTGGAAGCATTTGGTTGTGTGCGTGCGTGAGAGGACTGCAAGGGAGTCCAAAGTTTCTGCGAGTGAGACTCAGGCCCCAGCAAAAGGCAGAACACGACTCCCCGTGTGTTTCCTTTAGCTAGCACTGCGGCCCTACTTTTGCATGGAAGTCTAATCGCTAGCGTTCTTCCTGGAAGAAACAACACGGTAGAGAAACCGTGCTTTAGCTACCATCCACCTCTCTGAGGGAGGAAGCACTTTCCAGGCTACCGTGGGTGAGAGCCTGAGGAACGGGTTCCTTACGTGAAACCGAGGGAGAAGGAGTCCGGGCCAGAAGGCTCCTCTCGACTCAGCTCTTGTTACCTGAAGCTAACACTTCGGCTCCATGTGTGCATAGGAATGCTAAGGGCTCCGCACTGATTTGGCAGAAAGAAGCCGGTCAAGAACCCCAGCTTCAGCTCATTCGCCTCTCCACAGGGTGGCAGCATTTTCAAGTCTGCTCGAGTGCAAACCTGGGGAAGGAGTCCCAGCAGAATTCGGAGGGAGAAATAAGCATGGGCAGAAGACACCTATCGACTCAACTCTTGTTTCGGGAAACTAGATCGGCTCTCCCGTGTGTGCGTGGAGTCCTCAGTGCCATCCACGTAACGCAAAGGAACAAAACTGTAGAGAACCCGTGCCTCAGCAAAGATCGCCCTTCCTGAGCGGGAACTTCATGTATTGTGTGTTTTTGTGAAAGCATGAGAAATGGAACCTACACGTAACCCGGAGTGAGAAGCAGGCCTGGAAGGAAGGCTGCTGTCGACTCACCTCTTGTTTGAGGAGATTAGCACTGCTGCACCCTGTGTGCCTGGATGCCTAGTTACCAGGCTACTAACACCAAGAATCAATCCTATAGAGTGACTGCGCTTCAGTTAACATTGCCGTTCCTGAAGCAGGAGGAATTTGACACTGCTCGTGTACGAGACACCGGGGAAAGGGTCCCATACGTGAAATGGAGTGAGAAACAGGCCGGTGCGGAAGGCAGCTCTCAAGTCACCTCTGGTTTATGAGGCTAGTACCCTTGCCCCGGGGGTGCCTGCAGGCCTAAAGCCAACCACCTAACTCAAAGGAACAACTCTGTAGGGAATTTCTGCTTCGGCTAAAAGAGCCATGCCTCAGGGTGGACGCATTTTGCTGTGTGCATGCGTGAGCGCACTGCAGGTGAGCCCAAAACCATTTTCCTTGTGAGACCCAGGCCCCGGAAGAAGCCAGAACACGACTCCCCACTTGCTCCATGAAGCTAGAACTGCGGTCCCAATTTTGCTTGGAAGTCTAATAGATAGCTTTCTAACTCGGAGAAACAACACTGTAGAGAAACCGTGCTTTAGCTACTGTCGACCTCTCTGTGGGCGAAGCAGTTTAGGGTGTACTGTGGCTGAGAGCCTGGGGACGGTTTCCATTTCGTAATATCGGGGGAGAGAAAGGCCGGTACATAATGCAGCTCTGAACTCACTACATGGTTATGGGGAAAGTTCCGTTCCCCCGTGGGAGTGTGCAGGCTTAAACACAGCCACCTTACTCGACGGAAAAACTCGGTTGAGAGCCTGTGCTGCAGGTAAAACAGCTGCTCCTGAGTGTGGAAGCATTTTGTTGTGTGCGTGCGTGAGAGCACTGCAAGGGAGTCCAAAGCTTTTTGCGAGTGAGACTCAGGCCCCAGCGAAAGGCAGAACACCACTCCCCATGTGTTTCATCAAGCTAGCACGGCAGCCCCACTTTTGCATGGAAGTCTAATAGCTAGCGTTGTAACTCGAAGAAACAACAGTGTAGAGAAACGGTGCCTTAGCTACCGTCGACCTCTCTGTGGGCGAAGCACTTTAGGGTAAACTGTGGCTGAGAGCCTGGGGACGGTTTCAATATCGTAATATCAGGGAGAGACAGGCGGGTACAGAAGGCAGCTCTCAACTCACCTCATGGTTATGCGGATAGTACCGTTGCCCAGGGTGTGTGTGCCGGTTTAAACACAGCCACCTAATTCAAAGGAAAAACTCCCTTGAGAGCCTGTGCTGCAGGTAAAACAGCTGCTCCTGTGGGTGGAAGCATTTTGTTGTGTGCGTGCGTGAGAGCACGGCAAGGGAGTCCAAAGCTTTTTGCGAGTGACACTCAGGCCCGAGCGAAAGGCAGAACACGTCTCCCCCTGTGATTCATCAAACTAGCACGGCAGCCCCACTTTGGCATGGAAGGCCAATAGCTAGCGTTCTAACTCGAAGAAACGACACTATAGAGAAACCGTGCTTTAGCTACCGTCGACCTCTCTGTGGGTGAAGTAGTTGAGGGTGTACTGTGGCTGAGAGCCTGGGGACGGTTTTCATTTCGTAATATCAGGGGAGAGACAGGCCGGTACAGAAGGCAGCTCTCAACTCACTACATGGTTATGGGGCTAGTTCCGTTGCCCAGGGTGTGTTTGCAGGCTTAAAGACAGCCACCTAACTCAAAGGAAAAACACGGTAGAGAATCCGTGCTTCAGCTAAAACAGCCGCTCCTGAGGGTGGAAGCATTGGGTTGTGTGCGTCCGTGAGAGCACTGCAAGGGAGTCCAAAGCTTTTTGCGAGTGAGACTCAGGCCCCAGCGAAAGGCAGAACACCACTCCCCATGTGTTTCATCAAGCTAGCACGGCAGCCCCACTTTTGCATGGAAGTCTAATAGCTAGCGTTGTAACTCGAAGAAACAACAGTGTAGAGAAACGGTGCCTTAGCTACCGTCGACCTCTCTGTGGGCGAAGCACTTTAGGGTAAACTGTGGCTGAGAGCCTGGGGACGGTTTCAATATCGTAATATCAGGGAGAGACAGGCCGGTACAGAAGGCAGCTCTCAACTCACATCATGGTTATGCGGATAGTACCGTTGCCCAGGGTGTGTGTGCCGGTTTAAACACAGCCACCTAATTCAAAGGAAAAACTCCCTTGAGAGCCTGTGCTGCAGGTGAAACAGCTGCTCCTGTGGGTGGAAGCATTTTGTTGTGTGCGTGCGTGAGAGCACTGCAAGGGAGTCCAAAGCTTTTTGCGAGTGAGACTCAGGCCGCAGCGAAAGGCAGAACACGACTCCCCATGTGTTTCATCAAGCTAGCACGGCAGCCCCACTTTTGCATGGAAGGCTAATAGCTAGGTTCTAACTCGAAGAAACAACACTGTAGAGAAACCGTGCTTTAGCTACCGTCGACCTCTCTGTGGGCGAAGAAGTTTAGGGTGTACTGCGGCTGAGAGCCTGGGGACGGTTTCAATATCGTAATATCGGGGGAGAGACAGGCCAGTACAGAAGGCAGCTCTCAACTCACATCATGGTTATGGGGCTAGTACCGTTGCCCTGGGTGTGTGTGCAGGCTTAAAGACAGCCACCTAACTCAAAGGAAAAACACGGTAGAGAATCCGTGCTTCAGCTAAAACAGCCGCTCCTGAGGGTGGAAGCATTTGGTTGTGTGCGTGCGTGAGAGGACTGCAAGGGAGTCCAAAGTTTCTGCGAGTGAGACTCAGGCCCCAGCAAAAGGCAGAACACGACTCCCCGTGTGTTTCCTTTAGCTAGCACTGCGGCCCTACTTTTGCATGGAAGTCTAATCGCTAGCGTTCTTCCTGGAAGAAACAACACGGTAGAGAAACCGTGCTTTAGCTACCATCCACCTCTCTGAGGGAGGAAGCACTTTCCAGGCTACCGTGGGTGAGAGCCTGAGGAACGGGTTCCTTACGTGAAACCGAGGGAGAAGGAGTCCGGGCCAGAAGGCTCCTCTCGACTCAGCTCTTGTTACCTGAAGCTAACACTTCGGCTCCATGTGTGCATAGGAATGCTAAGGGCTCCGCACTGATTTGGCAGAAAGAAGCCGGTCAAGAACCCCAGCTTCAGCTCATTCGCCTCTCCACAGGGTGGCAGCATTTTCAAGTCTGCTCGAGTGCAAACCTGGGGAAGGAGTCCCAGCAGAATTCGGAGGGAGAAATAAGCATGGGCAGAAGACACCTATCGACTCAACTCTTGTTTCGGGAAACTAGATCGGCTCTCCCGTGTGTGCGTGGAGTCCTCAGTGCCATCCACGTAACGCAAAGGAACAAAACTGTAGAGAACCCGTGCCTCAGCAAAGATCGCCCTTCCTGAGCGGGAACTTCATGTATTGTGTGTTTTTGTGAAAGCATGAGAAATGGAACCTACACGTAACCCGGAGTGAGAAGCAGGCCTGGAAGGAAGGCTGCTGTCGACTCACCTCTTGTTTGAGGAGATTAGCACTGCTGCACCCTGTGTGCCTGGATGCCTAGTTACCAGGCTACTAACACCAAGAATCAATCCTATAGAGTGACTGCGCTTCAGTTAACATTGCCGTTCCTGAAGCAGGAGGAATTTGACACTGCTCGTGTACGAGACACCGGGGAAAGGGTCCCATACGTGAAATGGAGTGAGAAACAGGCCGGTGCGGAAGGCAGCTCTCAAGTCACCTCTGGTTTATGAGGCTAGTACCCTTGCCCCGGGGGTGCCTGCAGGCCTAAAGCCAACCACCTAACTCAAAGGAACAACTCTGTAGGGAATTTCTGCTTCGGCTAAAAGAGCCATGCCTCAGGGTGGACGCATTTTGCTGTGTGCATGCGTGAGCGCACTGCAGGTGAGCCCAAAACCATTTTCCTTGTGAGACCCAGGCCCCGGAAGAAGCCAGAACACGACTCCCCACTTGCTCCATGAAGCTAGAACTGCGGTCCCAATTTTGCTTGGAAGTCTAATAGATAGCTTTCTAACTCGGAGAAACAACACTGTAGAGAAACCGTGCTTTAGCTACTGTCGACCTCTCTGTGGGCGAAGCAGTTTAGGGTGTACTGTGGCTGAGAGCCTGGGGACGGTTTCCATTTCGTAATATCGGGGGAGAGAAAGGCCGGTACATAATGCAGCTCTGAACTCACTACATGGTTATGGGGAAAGTTCCGTTCCCCCGTGGGAGTGTGCAGGCTTAAACACAGCCACCTTACTCGACGGAAAAACTCGGTTGAGAGCCTGTGCTGCAGGTAAAACAGCTGCTCCTGAGTGTGGAAGCATTTTGTTGTGTGCGTGCGTGAGAGCACTGCAAGGGAGTCCAAAGCTTTTTGCGAGTGAGACTCAGGCCCCAGCGAAAGGCAGAACACCACTCCCCATGTGTTTCATCAAGCTAGCACGGCAGCCCCACTTTTGCATGGAAGTCTAATAGCTAGCGTTGTAACTCGAAGAAACAACAGTGTAGAGAAACGGTGCCTTAGCTACCGTCGACCTCTCTGTGGGCGAAGCAGTTTAGGGTAAACTGTGGCTGAGAGCCTGGGGACGGTTTCAATATCGTAATATCAGGGAGAGACAGGCCGGTACAGAAGGCAGCTCTCAATTCACATCATGGTTATGCGGATAGTACCGTTGCCCAGGGTGTGTGTGCCGGTTTAAACACAGCCACCTAATTCAAAGGAAAAATTCCCTTGAGAGCCTGTGCTGCAGGTAAAAGAGCTGCTCCTGTGGGTGGAAGCATTTTGTTGTGTGCGTGCGTGAGAGCACGGCAAGGGAGTCCAAAGCTTTTTGCGAGTGACACTCAGGCCCGAGCAAAAGGCAGAACACGTCTCCCCCTGTGATTCATCAAACTAGCACGGCAGCCCCACTTTGGCATGGAAGGCCAATAGCTAGCGTTCTAACTCGAAGAAACGACACTATAGAGAAACCGTGCTTTAGCTACCGTCGACCTCTCTGTGGGTGAAGTAGTTGAGGGTGTACTGTGGCTGAGAGCCTGGGGACGGTTTTCATTTCGTAATATCGGGGGAGAGACAGGCCGGTACAGAAGGCAGCTCTCAACTCACTACATGGTTATGGGGCTAGTTCCGTTGCCCAGGGTGTGTTTGCAGGCTTAAAGACAGCCACCTAACTCAAAGGAAAAACACGGTAGAGAATCCGTGCTTCAGCTAAAACAGCCGCTCCTGAGGGTGGAAGCATTGGGTTGTGTGCGTCCGTGAGAGCACTGCAAGGGAGTCCAAAGCTTTTTGCGAGTGAGACTCAGGCCCCAGCGAAAGGCAGAACACCACTCCCCATGTGTCTCATCAAGCTAGCACGGCAGCCCCACTTTTGCATGGAAGTCCAATAGCTAGCGTTCTAACTCGAAGAAACAACACTGGAGAGAAACCGTGCCTTAGCTACCGTCGACCTCTCTGTGGGCGAAGCAGTTTAGGGTAAACTGTGGCTGAGAGCCTGGGGACGGTTTCAGTATCGTAATATCAGGGAGAGACAGGCCAGTACAGAAGGCAGCTCTCAACTCACATCATGGTTATGCGGATAGTACCGTTGCCCAGGGTGTGTGTGCCGGCTTAGACACGGCCACCTAATTCAAAGGAAAAACTCCCTTGAGAGCCTGTGCTGCAGGTGAAACAGCTGCTCCTGTGGGTGGAAGCATTTTGTTGTGTGCGTGCGTGAGAGCACTGCAAGGGAGTCCAAAGCTTTTTGCGAGTGAGACTCAGGCCCCAGCGAAAGGCAGAACACGACTCCCCATGTGTTTCATCAAGCTAGCACGGCAGCCCCACTGTTGCATGGAAGGCTAATACCTAGGTTCTAACTCGAAGAAACAACACTGTGGAGAAACCGTGCTTTAGCTACCGTCGACCTCTCTGTGGGCGAAGAAGTTTAGGGTGTACTGTGGCTGAGAGCCTGGGGACGGTTTCAATATCGTAATATCGGGGGAGAGACAGGCCAGTACAGAAGGCAGCTCTCAACTCACATCATGGTTATGGGGCTAGTACCGTTGCCCTGGGTGTGTGTGCAGGCTTAAAGACAGCCACCTAACTCAAAGGAAAAACACGGTAGAGAATCCGTGCTTCAGCTAAAACAGCCGCTCCTGAGGGTGGAAGCATTTGGTTGTGTGCGTGCGTGAGAGGACTGCAAGGGAGTCCAAAGTTTCTGCGAGTGAGACTCAGGCCCCAGCAAAAGGCAGAACACGACTCCCCGTGTGTTTCCTTTAGCTAGCACTGCGGCCCTACTTTTGCATGGAAGTCTAATCGCTAGCGTTCTTCCTGGAAGAAACAACACGGTAGAGAAACCGTGCTTTAGCTACCATCCACCTCTCTGAGGGAGGAAGCACTTTCCAGGCTACCGTGGGTGAGAGCCTGAGGAACGGGTTCCTTACGTGAAACCGAGGGAGAAGGAGTCCGGGCCAGAAGGCTCCTCTCGACTCAGCTCTTGTTACCTGAAGCTAACACTTCGGCTCCATGTGTGCATAGGAATGCTAAGGGCTCCGCACTGATTTGGCAGAAAGAAGCCGGTCAAGAACCCCAGCTTCAGCTCATTCGCCTCTCCACAGGGTGGCAGCATTTTCAAGTCTGCTCGAGTGCAAACCTGGGGAAGGAGTCCCAGCAGAATTCGGAGGGAGAAATAAGCATGGGCAGAAGACACCTATCGACTCAACTCTTGTTTCGGGAAACTAGATCGGCTCTCCCGTGTGTGCGTGGAGTCCTCAGTGCCATCCACGTAACGCAAAGGAACAAAACTGTAGAGAACCCGTGCCTCAGCAAAGATCGCCCTTCCTGAGCGGGAACTTCATGTATTGTGTGTTTTTGTGAAAGCATGAGAAATGGAACCTACACGTAACCCGGAGTGAGAAGCAGGCCTGGAAGGAAGGCTGCTGTCGACTCACCTCTTGTTTGAGGAGATTAGCACTGCTGCACCCTGTGTGCCTGGATGCCTAGTTACCAGGCTACTAACACCAAGAATCAATCCTATAGAGTGACTGCGCTTCAGTTAACATTGCCGTTCCTGAAGCAGGAGGAATTTGACACTGCTCGTGTACGAGACACCGGGGAAAGGGTCCCATACGTGAAATGGAGTGAGAAACAGGCCGGTGCGGAAGGCAGCTCTCAAGTCACCTCTGGTTTATGAGGCTAGTACCCTTGCCCCGGGGGTGCCTGCAGGCCTAAAGCCAACCACCTAACTCAAAGGAACAACTCTGTAGGGAATTTCTGCTTCGGCTAAAAGAGCCATGCCTCAGGGTGGACGCATTTTGCTGTGTGCATGCGTGAGCGCACTGCAGGTGAGCCCAAAACCATTTTCCTTGTGAGACCCAGGCCCCGGAAGAAGCCAGAACACGACTCCCCACTTGCTCCATGAAGCTAGAACTGCGGTCCCAATTTTGCTTGGAAGTCTAATAGATAGCTTTCTAACTCGGAGAAACAACACTGTAGAGAAACCGTGCTTTAGCTACTGTCGACCTCTCTGTGGGCGAAGCAGTTTAGGGTGTACTGTGGCTGAGAGCCTGGGGACGGTTTCCATTTCGTAATATCGGGGGAGAGAAAGGCCGGTACATAATGCAGCTCTGAACTCACTACATGGTTATGGGGAAAGTTCCGTTCCCCCGTGGGAGTGTGCAGGCTTAAACACAGCCACCTTACTCGACGGAAAAACTCGGTTGAGAGCCTGTGCTGCAGGTAAAACAGCTGCTCCTGAGTGTGGAAGCATTTTGTTGTGTGCGTGCGTGAGAGCACTGCAAGGGAGTCCAAAGCTTTTTGCGAGTGAGACTCAGGCCCCAGCGAAAGGCAGAACACCACTCCCCATGTGTTTCATCAAGCTAGCACGGCAGCCCCACTTTTGCATGGAAGTCTAATAGCTAGCGTTGTAACTCGAAGAAACAACAGTGTAGAGAAACGGTGCCTTAGCTACCGTCGACCTCTCTGTGGGCGAAGCACTTTAGGGTAAACTGTGGCTGAGAGCCTGGGGACGGTTTCAATATCGTAATATCAGGGAGAGACAGGCGGGTACAGAAGGCAGCTCTCAACTCACCTCATGGTTATGCGGATAGTACCGTTGCCCAGGGTGTGTGTGCCGGTTTAAACACAGCCACCTAATTCAAAGGAAAAACTCCCTTGAGAGCCTGTGCTGCAGGTAAAACAGCTGCTCCTGTGGGTGGAAGCATTTTGTTGTGTGCGTGCGTGAGAGCACGGCAAGGGAGTCCAAAGCTTTTTGCGAGTGACACTCAGGCCCGAGCGAAAGGCAGAACACGTCTCCCCCTGTGATTCATCAAACTAGCACGGCAGCCCCACTTTGGCATGGAAGGCCAATAGCTAGCGTTCTAACTCGAAGAAACGACACTATAGAGAAACCGTGCTTTAGCTACCGTCGACCTCTCTGTGGGTGAAGTAGTTGAGGGTGTACTGTGGCTGAGAGCCTGGGGACGGTTTTCATTTCGTAATATCAGGGGAGAGACAGGCCGGTACAGAAGGCAGCTCTCAACTCACTACATGGTTATGGGGCTAGTTCCGTTGCCCAGGGTGTGTTTGCAGGCTTAAAGACAGCCACCTAACTCAAAGGAAAAACACGGTAGAGAATCCGTGCTTCAGCTAAAACAGCCGCTCCTGAGGGTGGAAGCATTGGGTTGTGTGCGTCCGTGAGAGCACTGCAAGGGAGTCCAAAGCTTTTTGCGAGTGAGACTCAGGCCCCAGCGAAAGGCAGAACACCACTCCCCATGTGTTTCATCAAGCTAGCACGGCAGCCCCACTTTTGCATGGAAGTCTAATAGCTAGCGTTGTAACTCGAAGAAACAGCAGTGTAGAGAAACGGTGCCTTAGCTACCGTCGACCTCTCTGTGGGCGAAGCACTTTAGGGTAAACTGTGGCTGAGAGCCTGGGGACGGTTTCAATATCGTAATATCAGGGAGAGACAGGCCGGTACAGAAGGCAGCTCTCAACTCACATCATGGTTATGCGGATAGTACCGTTGCCCAGGGTGTGTGTGCCGGTTTAAACACAGCCACCTAATTCAAAGGAAAAACTCCCTTGAGAGCCTGTGCTGCAGGTGAAACAGCTGCTCCTGTGGGTGGAAGCATTTTGTTGTGTGCGTGCGTGAGAGCACTGCAAGGGAGTCCAAAGCTTTTTGCGAGTGAGACTCAGGCCGCAGCGAAAGGCAGAACACGACTCCCCATGTGTTTCATCAAGCTAGCACGGCAGCCCCACTTTTGCATGGAAGGCTAATAGCTAGGTTCTAACTCGAAGAAACAACACTGTAGAGAAACCGTGCTTTAGCTACCGTCGACCTCTCTGTGGGCGAAGAAGTTTAGGGTGTACTGCGGCTGAGAGCCTGGGGACGGTTTCAATATCGTAATATCGGGGGAGAGACAGGCCAGTACAGAAGGCAGCTCTCAACTCACATCATGGTTATGGGGCTAGTACCGTTGCCCTGGGTGTGTGTGCAGGCTTAAAGACAGCCACCTAACTCAAAGGAAAAACACGGTAGAGAATCCGTGCTTCAGCTAAAACAGCCGCTCCTGAGGGTGGAAGCATTTGGTTGTGTGCGTGCGTGAGAGGACTGCAAGGGAGTCCAAAGTTTCTGCGAGTGAGACTCAGGCCCCAGCAAAAGGCAGAACACGACTCCCCGTGTGTTTCCTTTAGCTAGCACTGCGGCCCTACTTTTGCATGGAAGTCTAATCGCTAGCGTTCTTCCTGGAAGAAACAACACGGTAGAGAAACCGTGCTTTAGCTACCATCCACCTCTCTGAGGGAGGAAGCACTTTCCAGGCTACCGTGGGTGAGAGCCTGAGGAACGGGTTCCTTACGTGAAACCGAGGGAGAAGGAGTCCGGGCCAGAAGGCTCCTCTCGACTCAGCTCTTGTTACCTGAAGCTAACACTTCGGCTCCATGTGTGCATAGGAATGCTAAGGGCTCCGCACTGATTTGGCAGAAAGAAGCCGGTCAAGAACCCCAGCTTCAGCTCATTCGCCTCTCCACAGGGTGGCAGCATTTTCAAGTCTGCTCGAGTGCAAACCTGGGGAAGGAGTCCCAGCAGAATTCGGAGGGAGAAATAAGCATGGGCAGAAGACACCTATCGACTCAACTCTTGTTTCGGGAAACTAGATCGGCTCTCCCGTGTGTGCGTGGAGTCCTCAGTGCCATCCACGTAACGCAAAGGAACAAAACTGTAGAGAACCCGTGCCTCAGCAAAGATCGCCCTTCCTGAGCGGGAACTTCATGTATTGTGTGTTTTTGTGAAAGCATGAGAAATGGAACCTACACGTAACCCGGAGTGAGAAGCAGGCCTGGAAGGAAGGCTGCTGTCGACTCACCTCTTGTTTGAGGAGATTAGCACTGCTGCACCCTGTGTGCCTGGATGCCTAGTTACCAGGCTACTAACACCAAGAATCAATCCTATAGAGTGACTGCGCTTCAGTTAACATTGCCGTTCCTGAAGCAGGAGGAATTTGACACTGCTCGTGTACGAGACACCGGGGAAAGGGTCCCATACGTGAAATGGAGTGAGAAACAGGCCGGTGCGGAAGGCAGCTCTCAAGTCACCTCTGGTTTATGAGGCTAGTACCCTTGCCCCGGGGGTGCCTGCAGGCCTAAAGCCAACCACCTAACTCAAAGGAACAACTCTGTAGGGAATTTCTGCTTCGGCTAAAAGAGCCATGCCTCAGGGTGGACGCATTTTGCTGTGTGCATGCGTGAGCGCACTGCAGGTGAGCCCAAAACCATTTTCCTTGTGAGACCCAGGCCCCGGAAGAAGCCAGAACACGACTCCCCACTTGCTCCATGAAGCTAGAACTGCGGTCCCAATTTTGCTTGGAAGTCTAATAGATAGCTTTCTAACTCGGAGAAACAACACTGTAGAGAAACCGTGCTTTAGCTACTGTCGACCTCTCTGTGGGCGAAGCAGTTTAGGGTGTACTGTGGCTGAGAGCCTGGGGACGGTTTCCATTTCGTAATATCGGGGGAGAGAAAGGCCGGTACATAATGCAGCTCTGAACTCACTACATGGTTATGGGGAAAGTTCCGTTCCCCCGTGGGAGTGTGCAGGCTTAAACACAGCCACCTTACTCGACGGAAAAACTCGGTTGAGAGCCTGTGCTGCAGGTAAAACAGCTGCTCCTGAGTGTGGAAGCATTTTGTTGTGTGCGTGCGTGAGAGCACTGCAAGGGAGTCCAAAGCTTTTTGCGAGTGAGACTCAGGCCCCAGCGAAAGGCAGAACACCACTCCCCATGTGTTTCATCAAGCTAGCACGGCAGCCCCACTTTTGCATGGAAGTCTAATAGCTAGCGTTGTAACTCGAAGAAACAACAGTGTAGAGAAACGGTGCCTTAGCTACCGTCGACCTCTCTGTGGGCGAAGCAGTTTAGGGTAAACTGTGGCTGAGAGCCTGGGGACGGTTTCAATATCGTAATATCAGGGAGAGACAGGCCGGTACAGAAGGCAGCTCTCAATTCACATCATGGTTATGCGGATAGTACCGTTGCCCAGGGTGTGTGTGCCGGTTTAAACACAGCCACCTAATTCAAAGGAAAAATTCCCTTGAGAGCCTGTGCTGCAGGTAAAAGAGCTGCTCCTGTGGGTGGAAGCATTTTGTTGTGTGCGTGCGTGAGAGCACGGCAAGGGAGTCCAAAGCTTTTTGCGAGTGACACTCAGGCCCGAGCAAAAGGCAGAACACGTCTCCCCCTGTGATTCATCAAACTAGCACGGCAGCCCCACTTTGGCATGGAAGGCCAATAGCTAGCGTTCTAACTCGAAGAAACGACACTATAGAGAAACCGTGCTTTAGCTACCGTCGACCTCTCTGTGGGTGAAGTAGTTGAGGGTGTACTGTGGCTGAGAGCCTGGGGACGGTTTTCATTTCGTAATATCGGGGGAGAGACAGGCCGGTACAGAAGGCAGCTCTCAACTCACTACATGGTTATGGGGCTAGTTCCGTTGCCCAGGGTGTGTTTGCAGGCTTAAAGACAGCCACCTAACTCAAAGGAAAAACACGGTAGAGAATCCGTGCTTCAGCTAAAACAGCCGCTCCTGAGGGTGGAAGCATTGGGTTGTGTGCGTCCGTGAGAGCACTGCAAGGGAGTCCAAAGCTTTTTGCGAGTGAGACTCAGGCCCCAGCGAAAGGCAGAACACCACTCCCCATGTGTTTCATCAAGCTAGCACGGCAGCCCCACTTTTGCATGGAAGTCCAATAGCTAGCGTTCTAACTCGAAGAAACAACACTGGAGAGAAACCGTGCCTTAGCTACCGTCGACCTCTCTGTGGGCGAAGCAGTTTAGGGTAAACTGTGGCTGAGAGCCTGGGGACGGTTTCAGTATCGTAATATCAGGGAGAGACAGGCCAGTACAGAAGGCAGCTCTCAACTCACATCATGGTTATGCGGATAGTACCGTTGCCCAGGGTGTGTGTGCCGGCTTAGACACGGCCACCTAATTCAAAGGAAAAACTCCCTTGAGAGCCTGTGCTGCAGGTGAAACAGCTGCTCCTGTGGGTGGAAGCATTTTGTTGTGTGCGTGCGTGAGAGCACTGCAAGGGAGTCCAAAGCTTTTTGCGAGTGAGACTCAGGCCCCAGCGAAAGGCAGAACACGACTCCCCATGTGTTTCATCAAGCTAGCACGGCAGCCCCACTGTTGCATGGAAGGCTAATACCTAGGTTCTAACTCGAAGAAACAACACTGTGGAGAAACCGTGCTTTAGCTACCGTCGACCTCTCTGTGGGCGAAGAAGTTTAGGGTGTACTGTGGCTGAGAGCCTGGGGACGGTTTCAATATCGTAATATCGGGGGAGAGACAGGCCAGTACAGAAGGCAGCTCTCAACTCACATCATGGTTATGGGGCTAGTACCGTTGCCCTGGGTGTGTGTGCAGGCTTAAAGACAGCCACCTAACTCAAAGGAAAAACACGGTAGAGAATCCGTGCTTCAGCTAAAACAGCCGCTCCTGAGGGTGGAAGCATTTGGTTGTGTGCGTGCGTGAGAGGACTGCAAGGGAGTCCAACGTTTCTGCGAGTGAGACTCAGGCCCCAGCAAAAGGCAGAACACGACTCCCCGTGTGTTTCCTTTAGCTAGCACTGCGGCCCTACTTTTGCATGGAAGTCTAATCGCTAGCGTTCTTCCTGGAAGAAACAACACGGTAGAGAAACCGTGCTTTAGCTACCATCCACCTCTCTGAGGGAGGAAGCACTTTCCAGGCTACCGTGGGTGAGAGCCTGAGGAACGGGTTCCTTACGTGAAACCGAGGGAGAAGGAGTCCGGGCCAGAAGGCTCCTCTCGACTCAGCTCTTGTTACCTGAAGCTAACACTTCGGCTCCATGTGTGCATAGGAATGCTAAGGGCTCCGCACTGATTTGGCAGAAAGAAGCCGGTCAAGAACCCCAGCTTCAGCTCATTCGCCTCTCCACAGGGTGGCAGCATTTTCAAGTCTGCTCGAGTGCAAACCTGGGGAAGGAGTCCCAGCAGAATTCGGAGGGAGAAATAAGCATGGGCAGAAGACACCTATCGACTCAACTCTTGTTTCGGGAAACTAGATCGGCTCTCCCGTGTGTGCGTGGAGTCCTCAGTGCCATCCACGTAACGCAAAGGAACAAAACTGTAGAGAACCCGTGCCTCAGCAAAGATCGCCCTTCCTGAGCGGGAACTTCATGTATTGTGTGTTTTTGTGAAAGCATGAGAAATGGAACCTACACGTAACCCGGAGTGAGAAGCAGGCCTGGAAGGAAGGCTGCTGTCGACTCACCTCTTGTTTGAGGAGATTAGCACTGCTGCACCCTGTGTGCCTGGATGCCTAGTTACCAGGCTACTAACACCAAGAATCAATCCTATAGAGTGACTGCGCTTCAGTTAACATTGCCGTTCCTGAAGCAGGAGGAATTTGACACTGCTCGTGTACGAGACACCGGGGAAAGGGTCCCATACGTGAAATGGAGTGAGAAACAGGCCGGTGCGGAAGGCAGCTCTCAAGTCACCTCTGGTTTATGAGGCTAGTACCCTTGCCCCGGGGGTGCCTGCAGGCCTAAAGCCAACCACCTAACTCAAAGGAACAACTCTGTAGGGAATTTCTGCTTCGGCTAAAAGAGCCATGCCTCAGGGTGGACGCATTTTGCTGTGTGCATGCGTGAGCGCACTGCAGGTGAGCCCAAAACCATTTTCCTTGTGAGACCCAGGCCCCGGAAGAAGCCAGAACACGACTCCCCACTTGCTCCATGAAGCTAGAACTGCGGTCCCAATTTTGCTTGGAAGTCTAATAGATAGCTTTCTAACTCGGAGAAACAACACTGTAGAGAAACCGTGCTTTAGCTACTGTCGACCTCTCTGTGGGCGAAGCAGTTTAGGGTGTACTGTGGCTGAGAGCCTGGGGACGGTTTCCATTTCGTAATATCGGGGGAGAGAAAGGCCGGTACATAATGCAGCTCTGAACTCACTACATGGTTATGGGGAAAGTTCCGTTCCCCCGTGGGAGTGTGCAGGCTTAAACACAGCCACCTTACTCGACGGAAAAACTCGGTTGAGAGCCTGTGCTGCAGGTAAAACAGCTGCTCCTGAGTGTGGAAGCATTTTGTTGTGTGCGTGCGTGAGAGCACTGCAAGGGAGTCCAAAGCTTTTTGCGAGTGAGACTCAGGCCCCAGCGAAAGGCAGAACACCACTCCCCATGTGTTTCATCAAGCTAGCACGGCAGCCCCACTTTTGCATGGAAGTCTAATAGCTAGCGTTCTAACTCGAAGAAACAACACTGTAGAGAAACGGTGCCTTAGCTACCGTCGACCTCTCTGTGGGCGAAGCACTTTAGGGTAAACTGTGGCTGAGAGCCTGGGGACGGTTTCAATATCGTAATATCAGAGAGAGACAGGCCGGTACAGAAGGCAGCTCTCTACTCACATCATGGTTATGCGGATAGTACCATTGCCCAGGGTGTGTGTGCCGGCTTAAACACAGCCACCTAATTCAAAGGAAAAACTCCCTTGAGAGCCTGTGCTGCAGGTAAAACAGCTGCTCCTGTGGGTGGAAGCATTTTGTTGTGTGCGTGCGGGAGAGCACGGCAAGGGAGTCCAAAGCTTTTTGCGAGTGACACTCAGGCCCGAGCGAAAGGCAGAACACGTCTCCCCATGTGATTCATCAAACTAGCACGGCAGCCCCACTTTGGCATGGAAGGCCAATAGCTAGCGTTCTAACTCGAAGAAACAACACTGTAGAGAAACCTTGCTTTAGCTACCGTCGACCTCTCTGTGGGCGAAGAAGTTTAGGGTGTACTGTGGCTGAGAGCCTGGGGACGGTTTCCATATCGTAATATCGGGGGAGAGACAGGCCAGTACAGAAGGCAGCTCTCAACTCACATCATGGTTATGGGGCTAGTACCGTTGCCCTGGGTGTGTGTGCAGGCTTAAAGACAGCCACCTAACTCAAAGGAAAAACACGGTAGAGAATCCGTGCTTCAGCTAAAACAGCCGCTCCTGAGGGTGGAAGCATTTGGTTGTGTGCGTGCGTGAGAGGACTGCAAGGGAGTCCAAAGTTTCTGCGAGTGAGACTCAGGCCCCAGCAAAAGGCAGAACACGACTCCCCGTGTGTTTCCTTTAGCTAGCACTGCGGCCCTACTTTTGCATGGAAGTCTAATCGCTAGCGTTCTTCCTGGAAGAAACAACACGGTAGAGAAACCGTGCTTTAGCTACCATCCACCTCTCTGAGGGAGGAAGCACTTTCCAGGCTACCGTGGGTGAGAGCCTGAGGAACGGGTTCCTTACGTGAAACCGAGGGAGAAGGAGTCCGGGCCAGAAGGCTCCTCTCGACTCAGCTCTTGTTACCTGAAGCTAACACTTCGGCTCCATGTGTGCATAGGAATGCTAAGGGCTCCGCACTGATTTGGCAGAAAGAAGCCGGTCAAGAACCCCAGCTTCAGCTCATTCGCCTCTCCACAGGGTGGCAGCATTTTCAAGTCTGCTCGAGTGCAAACCTGGGGAAGGAGTCCCAGCAGAATTCGGAGGGAGAAATAAGCATGGGCAGAAGACACCTATCGACTCAACTCTTGTTTCGGGAAACTAGATCGGCTCTCCCGTGTGTGCGTGGAGTCCTCAGTGCCATCCACGTAACGCAAAGGAACAAAACTGTAGAGAACCCGTGCCTCAGCAAAGATCGCCCTTCCTGAGCGGGAACTTCATGTATTGTGTGTTTTTGTGAAAGCATGAGAAATGGAACCTACACGTAACCCGGAGTGAGAAGCAGGCCTGGAAGGAAGGCTGCTGTCGACTCACCTCTTGTTTGAGGAGATTAGCACTGCTGCACCCTGTGTGCCTGGATGCCTAGTTACCAGGCTACTAACACCAAGAATCAATCCTATAGAGTGACTGCGCTTCAGTTAACATTGCCGTTCCTGAAGCAGGAGGAATTTGACACTGCTCGTGTACGAGACACCGGGGAAAGGGTCCCATACGTGAAATGGAGTGAGAAACAGGCCGGTGCGGAAGGCAGCTCTCAAGTCACCTCTGGTTTATGA
This sequence comes from Halichoerus grypus, assembly GCF_964656455.1. Lineage (NCBI taxonomy): Eukaryota > Metazoa > Chordata > Mammalia > Carnivora > Phocidae > Halichoerus > Halichoerus grypus. Next base: position 79,172,104 of record NC_135727.1, on the reverse strand, counting down.
GGCTAGTACCCTTGCCCCGGGGGTGCCTGCAGGCCTAAAGCCAACCACCTAACTCAAAGGAACAACTCTGTAGGGAATTTCTGCTTCGGCTAAAAGAGCCATGCCTCAGGGTGGACGCATTTTGCTGTGTGCATGCGTGAGCGCACTGCAGGTGAGCCCAAAACCATTTTCCTTGTGAGACCCAGGCCCCGGAAGAAGCCAGAACACGACTCCCCACTTGCTCCATGAAGCTAGAACTGCGGTCCCAATTTTGCTTGGAAGTCTAATAGATAGCTTTCTAACTCGGAGAAACAACACTGTAGAGAAACCGTGCTTTAGCTACTGTCGACCTCTCTGTGGGCGAAGCAGTTTAGGGTGTACTGTGGCTGAGAGCCTGGGGACGGTTTCCATTTCGTAATATCGGGGGAGAGAAAGGCCGGTACATAATGCAGCTCTGAACTCACTACATGGTTATGGGGAAAGTTCCGTTCCCCCGTGGGAGTGTGCAGGCTTAAACACAGCCACCTTACTCGACGGAAAAACTCGGTTGAGAGCCTGTGCTGCAGGTAAAACAGCTGCTCCTGAGTGTGGAAGCATTTTGTTGTGTGCGTGCGTGAGAGCACTGCAAGGGAGTCCAAAGCTTTTTGCGAGTGAGACTCAGGCCCCAGCGAAAGGCAGAACACCACTCCCCATGTGTTTCATCAAGCTAGCACGGCAGCCCCACTTTTGCATGGAAGTCTAATAGCTAGCGTTCTAACTCGAAGAAACAACACTGTAGAGAAACGGTGCCTTAGCTACCGTCGACCTCTCTGTGGGCGAAGCACTTTAGGGTAAACTGTGGCTGAGAGCCTGGGGACGGTTTCAATATCGTAATATCAGAGAGAGACAGGCCGGTACAGAAGGCAGCTCTCTACTCACATCATGGTTATGCGGATAGTACCATTGCCCAGGGTGTGTGTGCCGGCTTAAACACAGCCACCTAATTCAAAGGAAAAACTCCCTTGAGAGCCTGTGCTGCAGGTAAAACAGCTGCTCCTGTGGGTGGAAGCATTTTGTTGTGTGCGTGCGGGAGAGCACGGCAAGGGAGTCCAAAGCTTTTTGCGAGTGACACTCAGGCCCGAGCGAAAGGCAGAACACGTCTCCCCATGTGATTCATCAAACTAGCACGGCAGCCCCACTTTGGCATGGAAGGCCAATAGCTAGCGTTCTAACTCGAAGAAACAACACTGTAGAGAAACCTTGCTTTAGCTACCGTCGACCTCTCTGTGGGCGAAGAAGTTTAGGGTGTACTGTGGCTGAGAGCCTGGGGACGGTTTCCATATCGTAATATCGGGGGAGAGACAGGCCAGTACAGAAGGCAGCTCTCAACTCACATCATCGTTATGGGGCTAGTACCGTTGCCCTGGGTGTGTGTGCAGGCTTAAAGACAGCCACCTAACTCAAAGGAAAAACACGGTAGAGAATCCGTGCTTCAGCTAAAACAGCCGCTCCTGAGGGTGGAAGCATTTGGTTGTGTGCGTGCGTGAGAGGACTGCAAGGGAGTCCAAAGTTTCTGCGAGTGAGACTCAGGCCCCAGCAAAAGGCAGAACACGACTCCCCGTGTGTTTCCTTTAGCTAGCACTGCAGCCCTACTTTAGCATGGAAGTCTAATCGCTAGCGTTCTTCCTGGAAGAAACAACACGGTAGAGAAACCGTGCTTTAGCTACCATCCACCTCTCTGAGGGAGGAAGCACTTTCCAGGCTACCGTGGGTGAGAGCCTGAGGAACGGGTTCCTTACGTGAAACCGAGGGAGAAGGAGTCCGGGCCAGAAGGCTCCTCTCGACTCAGCTCTTGTTACCTGAAGCTAACACTTCGGCTCCATGTGTGCATAGGAATGCTAAGGGCTCCGCACTGATTTGGCAGAAAGAAGCCGGTCAAGAACCCCAGCTTCAGCTCATTCGCCTCTCCACAGGGTGGCAGCATTTTCAAGTCTGCTCGAGTGCAAACCTGGGGAAGGAGTCCCAGCAGAATTCGGAGGGAGAAATAAGCATGGGCAGAAGACACCTATCGACTCAACTCTTGTTTCGGGAAACTAGATCGGCTCTCCCGTGTGTGCGTGGAGTCCTCAGTGCCATCCACGTAACGCAAAGGAACAAAACTGTAGAGAACCCGTGCCTCAGCAAAGATCGCCCTTCCTGAGCGGGAACTTCATGTATTGTGTGTTTTTGTGAAAGCATGAGAAATGGAACCTACACGTAACCCGGAGTGAGAAGCAGGCCTGGAAGGAAGGCTGCTGTCGACTCACCTCTTGTTTGAGGAGATTAGCACTGCTGCACCCTGTGTGCCTGGATGCCTAGTTACCAGGCTACTAACACCAAGAATCAATCCTATAGAGTGACTGCGCTTCAGTTAACATTGCCGTTCCTGAAGCAGGAGGAATTTGACACTGCTCGTGTACGAGACACCGGGGAAAGGGTCCCATACGTGAAATGGAGTGAGAAACAGGCCGGTGCGGAAGGCAGCTCTCAAGTCACCTCTGGTTTATGAGGCTAGTACCCTTGCCCCGGGGGTGCCTGCAGGCCTAAAGCCAACCACCTAACTCAAAGGAACAACTCTGTAGGGAATTTCTGCTTCGGCTAAAAGAGCCATGCCTCAGGGTGGACGCATTTTGCTGTGTGCATGCGTGAGCGCACTGCAGGTGAGCCCAAAACCATTTTCCTTGTGAGACCCAGGCCCCGGAAGAAGCCAGAACACGACTCCCCACTTGCTCCATGAAGCTAGAACTGCGGTCCCAATTTTGCTTGGAAGTCTAATAGATAGCTTTCTAACTCGGAGAAACAACACTGTAGAGAAACCGTGCTTTAGCTACTGTCGACCTCTCTGTGGGCGAAGCAGTTTAGGGTGTACTGTGGCTGAGAGCCTGGGGACGGTTTCCATTTCGTAATATCGGGGGAGAGAAAGGCCGGTACATAATGCAGCTCTGAACTCACTACATGGTTATGGGGAAAGTTCCGTTCCCCCGTGGGAGTGTGCAGGCTTAAACACAGCCACCTTACTCGACGGAAAAACTCGGTTGAGAGCCTGTGCTGCAGGTAAAACAGCTGCTCCTGAGTGTGGAAGCATTTTGTTGTGTGCGTGCGTGAGAGCACTGCAAGGGAGTCCAAAGCTTTTTGCGAGTGAGACTCAGGCCCCAGCGAAAGGCAGAACACCACTCCCCATGTGTTTCATCAAGCTAGCACGGCAGCCCCACTTTTGCATGGAAGTCTAATAGCTAGCGTTGTAACTCGAAGAAACAACAGTGTAGAGAAACGGTGCCTTAGCTACCGTCGACCTCTCTGTGGGCGAAGCAGTTTAGGGTAAACTGTGGCTGAGAGCCTGGGGACGGTTTCAATATCGTAATATCAGGGAGAGACAGGCGGGTACAGAAGGCAGCTCTCAACTCACATCATGGTTATGCGGATAGTACCGTTGCCCAGGGTGTGTGTGCCGGTTTAAACACAGCCACCTAATTCAAAGGAAAAACTCCCTTGAGAGCCTGTGCTGCAGGTAAAACAGCTGCTCCTGTGGGTGGAAGCATTTTGTTGTGTGCGTGCGTGAGAGCACGGCAAGGGAGTCCAAAGCTTTTTGCGAGTGACACTCAGGCCCGAGCGAAAGGCAGAACACGTCTCCCCATGTGATTCATCAAACTAGCACGGCAGCCCCACTCTGGCATGGAAGGCCAATAGCTAGCATTCTAACTCGAAGAAGCGACACTGTAGAGAAACCGTGCTTTAGCTACCGTCGACCTCTCTGTGGGTGAAGTAGTTGAGGGTGTACTGTGGCTGAGAGCCTGGGGACGGTTTCCATTTCGTAATATCGGGGGAGAGACAGGCCGGTACAGAAGGCACCTCTCAACTCACTACATGGTTATGGGGCTAGTTCCGTTGCCCAGGGTGTGTTTGCTGGCTTAAAGACAGCCACCTAACTCAAAGGAAAAACACGGTAGAGAATCCGTGCTTCAGCTAAAACAGCCGCTCCTGAGGGTGGAAGCATTGGGTTGTGTGCGTCCGTGACAGCACTGCAAGGGAGTCCAAAGCTTTTTGCGAGTGAGACTCAGGCCCCAGCGAAAGGCAGAACACCACTCCCCATGTGTTTCATCAAGCTAGCACGGCAGCCTCACTTTTGCATGGAAGTCCAATAGCTAGCGTTCTAACTCGAAGAAACAACACTGGAGAGAAACGGTGCCTTAGCTACCGTCGACCTCTCTGTGGGCGAAGCAGTTTAGGGTAAACTGTGGCTGAGAGCCTGGGGACGGTTTCAATATCGTAATATCAGGGAGAGACAGGCCGGTACAGAAGGCAGCTCTCAACTCACATCATGGTTATGCGGATAGTACCGTTGCCCAGGGTGTGTGTGCCGGTTTAAACACAGCCACCTAATTCAAAGGAAAAACTCCCTTGAGAGCCTGTGCTGCAGGTGAAACAGCTGCTCCTGTGGGTGGAAGCATTTTGTTGTGTGCGTGCGTGAGAGCACTGCAAGGGAGTCCAAAGCTTTTTGCGAGTGAGACTCAGGCCCCAGCGAAAGGCAGAACACGACTCCCCATGTGTTTCATCAAGCTAGCACGGCAGCCCCACTTTTGCATGGAAGGCTAATAGCTAGGTTCTAACTCGAAGAAACAACACTGTAGAGAAACCGTGCTTTAGCTACCGTCGACCTCTCTGTGGGCGAAGAAGTTTAGGGTGTACTGTGGCTGAGAGCCTGGGGACGGTTTCAATATCGTAATATCGGGGGAGAGACAGGCCAGTACAGAAGGCAGCTCTCAACCCACATCATCGTTATGGGGCTAGTACCGTTGCCCTGGGTGTGTGTGCAGGCTTAAAGACAGCCACCTAACTCAAAGGAAAAACACGGTAGAGAATCCGTGCTTCAGCTAAAACAGCCGCTCCTGAGGGTGGAAGCATTTGGTTGTGTGCGTGCGTGAGAGGACTGCAAGGGAGTCCAAAGTTTCTGCGAGTGAGACTCAGGCCCCAGCAAAAGGCAGAACACGACTCCCCGTGTGTTTCCTTTAGCTAGCACTGCGGCCCTACTTTTGCATGGAAGTCTAATCGCTAGCGTTCTTCCTGGAAGAAACAACACGGTAGAGAAACCGTGCTTTAGCTACCATCCACCTCTCTGAGGGAGGAAGCACTTTCCAGGCTACCGTGGGTGAGAGCCTGAGGAACGGGTTCCTTACGTGAAACCGAGGGAGAAGGAGTCCGGGCCAGAAGGCTCCTCTCGACTCAGCTCTTGTTACCTGAAGCTAACACTTCGGCTCCATGTGTGCATAGGAATGCTAAGGGCTCCGCACTGATTTGGCAGAAAGAAGCCGGTCAAGAACCCCAGCTTCAGCTCATTCGCCTCTCCACAGGGTGGCAGCATTTTCAAGTCTGCTCGAGTGCAAACCTGGGGAAGGAGTCCCAGCAGAATTCGGAGGGAGAAATAAGCAAGGGCAGAAGACACCTATCGACTCAACTCTTGTTTCGGGAAACTAGATCGGCTCTCCCGTGTGTGCGTGGAGTCCTCAGTGCCATCCACGTAACGCAAAGGAACAAAACTGTAGAGAACCCGTGCCTCAGCAAAGATCGCCCTTCCTGAGCGGGAACTTCATGTATTGTGTGTTTTTGTGAAAGCATGAGAAATGGAACCTACACGTAACTCGGAGTGAGAAGCAGGCCTGGAAGGAAGGCTGCTGTCGACTCACCTCTTGTTTGAGGAGATTAGCACTGCTGCACCCTGTGTGCCTGGATGCCTAGTTACCAGGCTACTAACACCAAGAATCAATCCTATAGAGTGACTGCGCTTCAGTTAACATTGCCGTTCCTGAAGCAGGAGGAATTTGACACTGCTCGTGTACGAGACACCGGGGAAAGGGTCCCATACGTGAAATGGAGTGAGAAACAGGCCGGTGCGGAAGGCAGCTCTCAAGTCACCTCTGGTTTATGAGGCTAGTACCCTTGCCCCGGGGGTGCCTGCAGGCCTAAAGCCAACCACCTAACTCAAAGGAACAACTCTGTAGGGAATTTCTGCTTCGGCTAAAAGAGCCATGCCTCAGGGTGGACGCATTTTGCTGTGTGCATGCGTGAGCGCACTGCAGGTGAGCCCAAAACCATTTTCCTTGTGAGACCCAGGCCCCGGAAGAAGCCAGAACACGACTCCCCACTTGCTCCATGAAGCTAGAACTGCGGTCCCAATTTTGCTTGGAAGTCTAATAGATAGCTTTCTAACTCGGAGAAACAACACTGTAGAGAAACCGTGCTTTAGCTACTGTCGACCTCTCTGTGGGCGAAGCAGTTTAGGGTGTACTGTGGCTGAGAGCCTGGGGACGGTTTCCATTTCGTAATATCGGGGGAGAGAAAGGCCGGTACATAATGCAGCTCTGAACTCACTACATGGTTATGGGGAAAGTTCCGTTCCCCCGTGGGAGTGTGCAGGCTTAAACACAGCCACCTTACTCGACGGAAAAACTCGGTTGAGAGCCTGTGCTGCAGGTAAAACAGCTGCTCCTGAGTGTGGAAGCATTTTGTTGTGTGCGTGCGTGAGAGCACTGCAAGGGAGTCCAAAGCTTTTTGCGAGTGAGACTCAGGCCCCAGCGAAAGGCAGAACACCACTCCCCATGTGTTTCATCAAGCTAGCACGGCAGCCCCACTTTTTCAGGGAAGTCTAATAGCTAGCGTTGTAACTCGAAGAAACAACAGTGTAGAGAAACGGTGCCTTAGCTACCGTCGACCTCTCTGTGGGCGAAGCAGTTTAGGGTAAACTGTGGCTGAGAGCCTGGGGACGGTTTCAATATCGTAATATCAGGGAGAGACAGGCCGGTACAGAAGGCAGCTCTCAATTCACATCATGGTTATGTGGATAGTACCGTTGCCCAGGGTGTGTGTGCCGGTTTAAACACAGCCACCTAATTCAAAGGAAAAACTCCCTTGAGAGCCTGTGCTGCAGGTAAAACAGCTGCTCCTGTGGGTGGAAGCATTTTGTTGTGTGCGTGCGTGAGAGCACGGCAAGGGAGTCCAAAGCTTTTTGCGAGTGACACTCAGGCCCGAGCGAAAGGCAGAACACGTCTCCCCATGTGATTCATCAAACTAGCACGGCAGCCCCACTTTGGCATGGAAGGCCAATAGCTAGCGTTCTAACTCGCAGAAACAACACTGTAGAGAAACCGTGCTTTAGCTACCGTCGACCTCTCTGTGGGTGAAGTAGTTGAGGGTGTACTGTGGCTGAGAGCCTGGGGACGGTTTCCATTTCGTAATATCGGGGGAGAGACAGGCCGGTACAGAAGGCACCTCTCAACTCACATCATGGTTATGGGGCTAGTTCCGTTGCCCAGGGTGTGTTTGCTGGCTTAAAGACAGCCACCTAACTCAAAGGAAAAACACGGTAGAGAATCCGTGCTTCAGCTAAAACAGCCGCTCCTGAGGGTGGAAGCATTGGGTTGTGTGCGTCCGTGAGAGCACTGCAAGGGAGTCCAAAGCTTTTTGCGAGTGAGACTCAGGCCCCAGCGAAAGGCAGAACACCACTCCCCATGTGTTTCATCAAGCTAGCACGGCAGCCTCACTTTTGCATGGAAGTCCAATAGCTAGCGTTCTAACTCGAAGAAACAACACTGGAGAGAAACGGTGCCTTAGCTACCGTCGACCTCTCTGTGGGCGAAGCAGTTTAGGGTAAACTGTGGCTGAGAGCCTGGGGACGGTTTCAATATCGTAATATCAGGGAGAGACAGGCCGGTACAGAAGGCAGCTCTCAACTCACATCATGGTTATGCGGATAGTACCGTTGCCCAGGGTGTGTGTGCCGGTTTAAACACAGCCACCTAATTCAAAGGAAAAACTCCCTTGAGAGCCTGTGCTGCAGGTGAAACAGCTGCTCCTGTGGGTGGAAGCATTTTGTTGTGTGCGTGCGTGAGAGCACTGCAAGGGAGTCCAAAGCTTTTTGCGAGTGAGACTCAGGCCCCAGCGAAAGGCAGAACACGACTCCCCATGTGTTTCATCAAGCTAGCACGGCAGCCCCACTTTTGCATGGAAGGCTAATAGCTAGGTTCTAACTCGAAGAAACAACACTGTAGAGAAACCGTGCTTTAGCTACCGTCGACCTCTCTGTGGGCGAAGAAGTTTAGGGTGTACTGTGGCTGAGAGCCTGGGGACGGTTTCAATATCGTAATATCGGGGGAGAGACAGGCCAGTACAGAAGGCAGCTCTCAACCCACAACATCGTTATGGGGCTAGTACCGTTGCCCTGGGTGTGTGTGCAGGCTTAAAGACAGCCACCTAACTCAAAGGAAAAACACGGTAGAGAATCCGTGCTTCAGCTAAAACAGCCGCTCCTGAGGGTGGAAGCATTTGGTTGTGTGCGTGCGTGAGAGGACTGCAAGGGAGTCCAAAGTTTCTGCGAGTGAGACTCAGGCCCCAGCAAAAGGCAGAACACGACTCCCCGTGTGTTTCCTTTAGCTAGCACTGCGGCCCTACTTTTGCATGGAAGTCTAATCGCTAGCGTTCTTCCTGGAAGAAACAACACGGTAGAGAAACCGTGCTTTAGCTACCATCCACCTCTCTGAGGGAGGAAGCACTTTCCAGGCTACCGTGGGTGAGAGCCTGAGGAACGGGTTCCTTACGTGAAACCGAGGGAGAAGGAGTCCGGGCCAGAAGGCTCCTCTCGACTCAGCTCTTGTTACCTGAAGCTAACACTTCGGCTCCATGTGTGCATAGGAATGCTAAGGGCTCCGCACTGATTTGGCAGAAAGAAGCCGGTCAAGAACCCCAGCTTCAGCTCATTCGCCTCTCCACAGGGTGGCAGCATTTTCAAGTCTGCTCGAGTGCAAACCTGGGGAAGGAGTCCCAGCAGAATTCGGAGGGAGAAATAAGCATGGGCAGAAGACACCTATCGACTCAACTCTTGTTTCGGGAAACTAGATCGGCTCTCCCGTGTGTGCGTGGAGTCCTCAGTGCCATCCACGTAACGCAAAGGAACAAAACTGTAGAGAACCCGTGCCTCAGCAAAGATCGCCCTTCCTGAGCGGGAACTTCATGTATTGTGTGTTTTTGTGAAAGCATGAGAAATGGAACCTACACGTAACTCGGAGTGAGAAGCAGGCCTGGAAGGAAGGCTGCTGTCGACTCACCTCTTGTTTGAGGAGATTAGCACTGCTGCACCCTGTGTGCCTGGATGCCTAGTTACCAGGCTACTAACACCAAGAATCAATCCTATAGAGTGACTGCGCTTCAGTTAACATTGCCGTTCCTGAAGCAGGAGGAATTTGACACTGCTCGTGTACGAGACACCGGGGAAAGGGTCCCATACGTGAAATGGAGTGAGAAACAGGCCGGTGCGGAAGGCAGCTCTCAAGTCACCTCTGGTTTATGAGGCTAGTACCCTTGCCCCGGGGGTGCCTGCAGGCCTAAAGCCAACCACCTAACTCAAAGGAACAACTCTGTAGGGAATTTCTGCTTCGGCTAAAAGAGCCATGCCTCAGGGTGGACGCATTTTGCTGTGTGCATGCGTGAGCGCACTGCAGGTGAGCCCAAAACCATTTTCCTTGTGAGACCCAGGCCCCGGAAGAAGCCAGAACACGACTCCCCACTTGCTCCATGAAGCTAGAACTGCGGTCCCAATTTTGCTTGGAAGTCTAATAGATAGCTTTCTAACTCGGAGAAACAACACTGTAGAGAAACCGTGCTTTAGCTACTGTCGACCTCTCTGTGGGCGAAGCAGTTTAGGGTGTACTGTGGCTGAGAGCCTGGGGACGGTTTCCATTTCGTAATATCGGGGGAGAGAAAGGCCGGTACATAATGCAGCTCTGAACTCACTACATGGTTATGGGGAAAGTTCCGTTCCCCCGTGGGAGTGTGCAGGCTTAAACACAGCCACCTTACTCGACGGAAAAACTCGGTTGAGAGCCTGTGCTGCAGGTAAAACAGCTGCTCCTGAGTGTGGAAGCATTTTGTTGTGTGCGTGCGTGAGAGCACTGCAAGGGAGTCCAAAGCTTTTTGCGAGTGAGACTCAAGCCCCAGCGAAAGGCAGAACACCACTCCCCATGTGTTTCATCAAGCTAGCACGGCAGCCCCACTTTTGCATGGAAGTCTAATAGCTAGCGTTGTAACTCGAAGAAACAACAGTGTAGAGAAACGGTGCCTTAGCTACCGTCGACCTCTCTGTGGGCGAAGCAGTTTAGGGTAAACTGTGGCTGAGAGCCTGGGGACGGTTTCAATATCGTAATATCAGGGAGAGACAGGCCGGTACAGAAGGCAGCTCTCAACTCACATCATGGTTATGCGGATAGTACCGTTGCCCAGGGTGTGTGTGCCGGTTTAAACACAGCCACCTAATTCAAAGGAAAAACTCCCTTGAGAGCCTGTGCTGCAGGTAAAACAGCTGCTCCTGAGGGTGGAAGCATTTTGTTGTGTGCGTGCGTGAGAGCACGGCAAGGGAGTCCAAAGCTTTTTGCGAGTGACACTCAGGCCCGAGCGAAAGGCAGAACACGTCTCCCCATGTGATTCATCAAACTAGCACGGCAGCCCCACTTTGGCATGGAAGGCCAATAGCTAGCGTTCTAACTCGCAGAAACAACACTGTAGAGAAACCGTGCTTTAGCTACCGTCGACCTCTCTGTGGGTGAAGTAGTTGAGGGTGTACTGTGGCTGAGAGCCTGGGGACGGTTTCCATTTCGTAATATCGGGGGAGAGACAGGTCGGTACAGAAGGCACCTCTCAACTCACTACATGGTTATGGGGCTAGTTCCGTTGCCCAGGGTGTGTTTGCTGGCTTAAAGACAGCCACCTAACTCAAAGGAAAAACACGGTAGAGAATCCGTGCTTCAGCTAAAACAGCCGCTCCTGAGGGTGGAAGCATTGGGTTGTGTGCGTCCGTGAGAGCACTGCAAGGGAGTCCAAAGCTTTTTGCGAGTGAGACTCAGGCCCCAGCGAAAGGCAGAACACCACTCCCCATGTGTTTCATCAAGCTAGCACGGCAGCCCCACTTTTTCAGGGAAGTCTAATAGCTAGCGTTGTAACTCGAAGAAACAACAGTGTAGAGAAACGGTGCCTTAGCTACCGTCGACCTCTCTGTGGGCGAAGCAGTTTAGGGTAAACTGTGGCTGAGAGCCTGGGGACGGTTTCAATATCGTAATATCAGGGAGAGACAGGCCGGTACAGAAGGCAGCTCTCAATTCACATCATGGTTATGCGGATAGTACCGTTGCCCAGGGTGTGTGTGCCGGTTTAAACACAGCCACCTAATTCAAAGGAAAAACTCCCTTGAGAGCCTGTGCTGCAGGTAAAACAGCTGCTCCTGTGGGTGGAAGCATTTTGTTGTGTGCGTGCGTGAGAGCACGGCAAGGGAGTCCAAAGCTTTTTGCGAGTGACACTCAGGCCCGAGCGAAAGGCAGAACACGTCTCCCCATGTGATTCATCAAACTAGCACGGCAGCCCCACTTTGGCATGGAAGGCCAATAGCTAGCGTTCTAACTCGCAGAAACAACACTGTAGAGAAACCGTGCTTTAGCTACCGTCGACCTCTCTGTGGGTGAAGTAGTTGAGGGTGTACTGTGGCTGAGAGCCTGGGGACGGTTTCCATTTCGTAATATCGGGGGAGAGACAGGCCGGTACAGAAGGCACCTCTCAACTCACTACATGGTTATGGGGCTAGTTCCGTTGCCCAGGGTGTGTTTGCTGGCTTAAAGACAGCCACCTAACTCAAAGGAAAAACACGGTAGAGAATCCGTGCTTCAGCTAAAACAGCCGCTCCTGAGGGTGGAAGCATTGGGTTGTGTGCGTCCGTGAGAGCACTGCAAGGGAGTCCAAAGCTTTTTGCGAGTGAGACTCAGGCCCCAGCGAAAGGCAGAACACCACTCCCCATGTGTTTCATCAAGCTAGCACGGCAGCCTCACTTTTGCATGGAAGTCCAATAGCTAGCGTTCTAACTCGAAGAAACAACACTGGAGAGAAACGGTGCCTTAGCTACCGTCGACCTCTCTGTGGGCGAAGCACTTTAGGGTAAACTGTGGCTGAGAGCCTGGGGACGGTTTCAATATCGTAATATCAGGGAGAGACAGGCCGGTACAGAAGGCAGCTCTCAACTCACATCATGGTTATGCGGATAGTACCATTGCCCAGGGTGTGTGTGCCGGTTTAAACACAGCCACCTAATTCTAAGGAAAAACTCCCTTGAGAGCCTGTGCTGCAGGTGAAACAGCTGCTCCTGTGGGTGGAAGCATTTTGTTGTGTGCGTGCGTGAGAGCACTGCAAGGGAGTCCAAAGCTTTTTGCGAGTGAGACTCAGGCCCCAGCGAAAGGCAGAACACGACTCCCCATGTGTTTCATCAAGCTAGCACGGCAGCCCCACTTTTGCATGGAAGGCTAATAGCTAGGTTCCTACTCGAAGAAACAACACTGTAGAGAAACCGTGCTTTAGCTACCGTCGACCTCTCTGTGGGCGAAGAAGTTTAGGGTGTACTGTGGCTGAGAGCCTGGGGACGGTTTCAATATCGTAATATCGGGGGAGAGACAGGCCAGTACAGAAGGCAGCTCTCAACCCACATCATCGTTATGGGGCTAGTACCGTTGCCCTGGGTGTGTGTGCAGGCTTAAAGACAGCCACCTAACTCAAAGGAAAAACACGGTAGAGAATCCGTGCTTCAGCTAAAACAGCCGCTCCTGAGGGTGGAAGCATTTGGTTGTGTGCGTGCGTGAGAGGACTGCAAGGGAGTCCAAAGTTTCTGCGAGTGAGACTCAGGCCCCAGCAAAAGGCAGAACACGACTCCCCGTGTGTTTCCTTTAGCTAGCACTGCGGCCCTACTTTTGCATGGAAGTCTAATCGCTAGCGTTCTTCCTGGAAGAAACAACACGGTAGAGAAACCGTGCTTTAGCTACCATCCACCTCTCTGAGGGAGGAAGCACTTTCCAGGCTACCGTGGGTGAGAGCCTGAGGAACGGGTTCCTTACGTGAAACCGAGGGAGAAGGAGTCCGGGCCAGAAGGCTCCTCTCGACTCAGCTCTTGTTACCTGAAGCTAACACTTCGGCTCCATGTGTGCATAGGAATGCTAAGGGCTCCGCACTGATTTGGCAGAAAGAAGCCGGTCAAGAACCCCAGCTTCAGCTCATTCGCCTCTCCACAGGGTGGCAGCATTTTCAAGTCTGCTCGAGTGCAAACCTGGGGAAGGAGTCCCAGCAGAATTCGGAGGGAGAAATAAGCAAGGGCAGAAGACACCTATCGACTCAACTCTTGTTTCGGGAAACTAGATCGGCTCTCCCGTGTGTGCGTGGAGTCCTCAGTGCCATCCACGTAACGCAAAGGAACAAAACTGTAGAGAACCCGTGCCTCAGCAAAGATCGCCCTTCCTGAGCGGGAACTTCATGTATTGTGTGTTTTTGTGAAAGCATGAGAAATGGAACCTACACGTAACTCGGAGTGAGAAGCAGGCCTGGAAGGAAGGCTGCTGTCGACTCACCTCTTGTTTGAGGAGATTAGCACTGCTGCACCCTGTGTGCCTGGATGCCTAGTTACCAGGCTACTAACACCAAGAATCAATCCTATAGAGTGACTGCGCTTCAGTTAACATTGCCGTTCCTGAAGCAGGAGGAATTTGACACTGCTCGTGTACGAGACACCGGGGAAAGGGTCCCATACGTGAAATGGAGTGAGAAACAGGCCGGTGCGGAAGGCAGCTCTCAAGTCACCTCTGGTTTATGAGGCTAGTACCCTTGCCCCGGGGGTGCCTGCAGGCCTAAAGCCAACCACCTAACTCAAAGGAACAACTCTGTAGGGAATTTCTGCTTCGGCTAAAAGAGCCATGCCTCAGGGTGGACGCATTTTGCTGTGTGCATGCGTGAGCGCACTGCAGGTGAGCCCAAAACCATTTTCCTTGTGAGACCCAGGCCCCGGAAGAAGCCAGAACACGACTCCCCACTTGCTCCATGAAGCTAGAACTGCGGTCCCAATTTTGCTTGGAAGTCTAATAGATAGCTTTCTAACTCGGAGAAACAACACTGTAGAGAAACCGTGCTTTAGCTACTGTCGACCTCTCTGTGGGCGAAGCAGTTTAGGGTGTACTGTGGCTGAGAGCCTGGGGACGGTTTCCATTTCGTAATATCGGGGGAGAGAAAGGCCGGTACATAATGCAGCTCTGAACTCACTACATGGTTATGGGGAAAGTTCCGTTCCCCCGTGGGAGTGTGCAGGCTTAAACACAGCCACCTTACTCGACGGAAAAACTCGGTTGAGAGCCTGTGCTGCAGGTAAAACAGCTGCTCCTGAGTGTGGAAGCATTTTGTTGTGTGCGTGCGTGAGAGCACTGCAAGGGAGTCCAAAGCTTTTTGCGAGTGAGACTCAGGCCCCAGCGAAAGGCAGAACACCACTCCCCATGTGTTTCATCAAGCTAGCACGGCAGCCCCACTTTTTCAGGGAAGTCTAATAGCTAGCGTTGTAACTCGAAGAAACAACAGTGTAGAGAAACGGTGCCTTAGCTACCGTCGACCTCTCTGTGGGCGAAGCAGTTTAGGGTAAACTGTGGCTGAGAGCCTGGGGACGGTTTCAATATCGTAATATCAGGGAGAGACAGGCCGGTACAGAAGGCAGCTCTCAATTCACATCATGGTTATGTGGATAGTACCGTTGCCCAGGGTGTGTGTGCCGGTTTAAACACAGCCACCTAATTCAAAGGAAAAACTCCCTTGAGAGCCTGTGCTGCAGGTAAAACAGCTGCTCCTGTGGGTGGAAACATTTTGTTGTGTGCGTGCGTGAGAGCACGGCAAGGGAGTCCAAAGCTTTTTGCGAGTGACACTCAGGCCCGAGCGAAAGGCAGAACACGTCTCCCCATGTGATTCATCAAACTAGCACGGCAGCCCCACTTTGGCATGGAAGGCCAATAGCTAGCGTTCTAACTCGCAGAAACAACACTGTAGAGAAACCGTGCTTTAGCTACCGTCGACCTCTCTGTGGGTGAAGTAGTTGAGGGTGTACTGTGGCTGAGAGCCTGGGGACGGTTTCCATTTCGTAATATCGGGGGAGAGACAGGCCGGTACAGAAGGCACCTCTCAACTCACATCATGGTTATGGGGCTAGTTCCGTTGCCCAGGGTGTGTTTGCTGGCTTAAAGACAGCCACCTAACTCAAAGGAAAAACACGGTAGAGAATCCGTGCTTCAGCTAAAACAGCCGCTCCTGAGGGTGGAAGCATTGGGTTGTGTGCGTCCGTGAGAGCACTGCAAGGGAGTCCAAAGCTTTTTGCGAGTGAGACTCAGGCCCCAGCGAAAGGCAGAACACCACTCCCCATGTGTTTCATCAAGCTAGCACGGCAGCCTCACTTTTGCATGGAAGTCCAATAGCTAGCGTTCTAACTCGAAGAAACAACACTGGAGAGAAACGGTGCCTTAGCTACCGTCGACCTCTCTGTGGGCGAAGCAGTTTAGGGTAAACTGTGGCTGAGAGCCTGGGGACGGTTTCAATATCGTAATATCAGGGAGAGACAGGCCGGTACAGAAGGCAGCTCTCAACTCACATCATGGTTATGCGGATAGTACCGTTGCCCAGGGTGTGTGTGCCGGTTTAAACACAGCCACCTAATTCAAAGGAAAAACTCCCTTGAGAGCCTGTGCTGCAGGTGAAACAGCTGCTCCTGTGGGTGGAAGCATTTTGTTGTGTGCGTGCGTGAGAGCACTGCAAGGGAGTCCAAAGCTTTTTGCGAGTGAGACTCAGGCCCCAGCGAAAGGCAGAACACGACTCCCCATGTGTTTCATCAAGCTAGCACGGCAGCCCCACTTTTGCATGGAAGGCTAATAGCTAGGTTCTAACTCGAAGAAACAACACTGTAGAGAAACCGTGCTTTAGCTACCGTCGACCTCTCTGTGGGCGAAGAAGTTTAGGGTGTACTGTGGCTGAGAGCCTGGGGACGGTTTCAATATCGTAATATCGGGGGAGAGACAGGCCAGTACAGAAGGCAGCTCTCAACCCACATCATCGTTATGGGGCTAGTACCGTTGCCCTGGGTGTGTGTGCAGGCTTAAAGACAGCCACCTAACTCAAAGGAAAAACACGGTAGAGAATCCGTGCTTCAGCTAAAACAGCCGCTCCTGAGGGTGGAAGCATTTGGTTGTGTGCGTGCGTGAGAGGACTGCAAGGGAGTCCAAAGTTTCTGCGAGTGAGACTCAGGCCCCAGCAAAAGGCAGAACACGACTCCCCGTGTGTTTCCTTTAGCTAGCACTGCGGCCCTACTTTTGCATGGAAGTCTAATCGCTAGCGTTCTTCCTGGAAGAAACAACACGGTAGAGAAACCGTGCTTTAGCTACCATCCACCTCTCTGAGGGAGGAAGCACTTTCCAGGCTACCGTGGGTGAGAGCCTGAGGAACGGGTTCCTTACGTGAAACCGAGGGAGAAGGAGTCCGGGCCAGAAGGCTCCTCTCGACTCAGCTCTTGTTACCTGAAGCTAACACTTCGGCTCCATGTGTGCATAGGAATGCTAAGGGCTCCGCACTGATTTGGCAGAAAGAAGCCGGTCAAGAACCCCAGCTTCAGCTCATTCGCCTCTCCACAGGGTGGCAGCATTTTCAAGTCTGCTCGAGTGCAAACCTGGGGAAGGAGTCCCAGCAGAATTCGGAGGGAGAAATAAGCATGGGCAGAAGACACCTATCGACTCAACTCTTGTTTCGGGAAACTAGATCGGCTCTCCCGTGTGTGCGTGGAGTCCTCAGTGCCATCCACGTAACGCAAAGGAACAAAACTGTAGAGAACCCGTGCCTCAGCAAAGATTGCCCTTCCTGAGCGGGAACTTCATGTATTGTGTGTTTTTGTGAAAGCATGAGAAATGGAACCTACACGTAACTCGGAGTGAGAAGCAGGCCTGGAAGGAAGGCTGCTGTCGACTCACCTCTTGTTTGAGGAGATTAGCACTGCTGCACCCTGTGTGCCTGGATGCCTAGTTACCAGGCTACTAACACCAAGAATCAATCCTATAGAGTGACTGCGCTTCAGTTAACATTGCCGTTCCTGAAGCAGGAGGAATTTGACACTGCTCGTGTACGAGACACCGGGGAAAGGGTCCCATACGTGAAATGGAGTGAGAAACAGGCCGGTGCGGAAGGCAGCTCTCAAGTCACCTCTGGTTTATGAGGCTAGTACCCTTGCCCCGGGGGTGCCTGCAGGCCTAAAGCCAACCACCTAACTCAAAGGAACAACTCTGTAGGGAATTTCTGCTTCGGCTAAAAGAGCCATGCCTCAGGGTGGACGCATTTTGCTGTGTGCATGCGTGAGCGCACTGCAGGTGAGCCCAAAACCATTTTCCTTGTGAGACCCAGGCCCCGGAAGAAGCCAGAACACGACTCCCCACTTGCTCCATGAAGCTAGAACTGCGGTCCCAATTTTGCTTGGAAGTCTAATAGATAGCTTTCTAACTCGGAGAAACAACACTGTAGAGAAACCGTGCTTTAGCTACTGTCGACCTCTCTGTGGGCGAAGCAGTTTAGGGTGTACTGTGGCTGAGAGCCTGGGGACGGTTTCCATTTCGTAATATCGGGGGAGAGAAAGGCCGGTACATAATGCAGCTCTGAACTCACTACATGGTTATGGGGAAAGTTCCGTTCCCCCGTGGGAGTGTGCAGGCTTAAACACAGCCACCTTACTCGACGGAAAAACTCGGTTGAGAGCCTGTGCTGCAGGTAAAACAGCTGCTCCTGAGTGTGGAAGCATTTTGTTGTGTGCGTGCGTGAGAGCACTGCAAGGGAGTCCAAAGCTTTTTGCGAGTGAGACTCAGGCCCCAGCGAAAGGCAGAACACCACTCCCCATGTGTTTCATCAAGCTAGCACGGCAGCCCCACTTTTGCATGGAAGTCTAATAGCTAGCGTTGTAACTCGAAGAAACAACAGTGTAGAGAAACGGTGCCTTAGCTACCGTCGACCTCTCTGTGGGCGAAGCACTTTAGGGTAAACTGTGGCTGAGAGCCTGGGGACGGTTTCAATATCGTAATATCAGGGAGAGACAGGCCGGTACAGAAGGCAGCTCTCAACTCACATCATGGTTATGCGGATAGTACCGTTGCCCAGGGTGTGTGTGCCGGTTTAAACACAGCCACCTAATTCAAAGGAAAAACTCCCTTGAGAGCCTGTGCTGCAGGTAAAACAGCTGCTCCTGAGGGTGGAAGCATTTTGTTGTGTGCGTGCGTGAGAGCACGGCAAGGGAGTCCAAAGCTTTTTGCGAGTGACACTCAGGCCCGAGCGAAAGGCAGAACACGTCTCCCCATGTGATTCATCAAACTAGCACGGCAGCCCCACTTTGGCATGGAAGGCCAATAGCTAGCGTTCTAACTCGCAGAAACAACACTGTAGAGAAACCGTGCTTTAGCTACCGTCGACCTCTCTGTGGGTGAAGTAGTTGAGGGTGTACTGTGGCTGAGAGCCTGGGGACGGTTTCCATTTCGTAATATCGGGGGAGAGACAGGTCGGTACAGAAGGCACCTCTCAACTCACTACATGGTTATGGGGCTAGTTCCGTTGCCCAGGGTGTGTTTGCTGGCTTAAAGACAGCCACCTAACTCAAAGGAAAAACACGGTAGAGAATCCGTGCTTCAGCTAAAACAGCCGCTCCTGAGGGTGGAAGCATTGGGTTGTGTGCGTCCGTGAGAGCACTGCAAGGGAGTCCAAAGCTTTTTGCGAGTGAGACTCAGGCCCCAGCGAAAGGCAGAACACCACTCCCCATGTGTTTCATCAAGCTAGCACGGCAGCCCCACTTTTTCAGGGAAGTCTAATAGCTAGCGTTGTAACTCGAAGAAACAACAGTGTAGAGAAACGGTGCCTTAGCTACCGTCGACCTCTCTGTGGGCGAAGCAGTTTAGGGTAAACTGTGGCTGAGAGCCTGGGGACGGTTTCAATATCGTAATATCAGGGAGAGACAGGCCGGTACAGAAGGCAGCTCTCAATTCACATCATGGTTATGCGGATAGTACCGTTGCCCAGGGTGTGTGTGCCGGTTTAAACACAGCCACCTAATTCAAAGGAAAAACTCCCTTGAGAGCCTGTGCTGCAGGTAAAACAGCTGCTCCTGTGGGTGGAAGCATTTTGTTGTGTGCGTGCGTGAGAGCACGGCAAGGGAGTCCAAAGCTTTTTGCGAGTGACACTCAGGCCCGAGCGAAAGGCAGAACACGTCTCCCCATGTGATTCATCAAACTAGCACGGCAGCCCCACTTTGGCATGGAAGGCCAATAGCTAGCGTTCTAACTCGCAGAAACAACACTGTAGAGAAACCGTGCTTTAGCTACCGTCGACCTCTCTGTGGGTGAAGTAGTTGAGGGTGTACTGTGGCTGAGAGCCTGGGGACGGTTTCCATTTCGTAATATCGGGGGAGAGACAGGCCGGTACAGAAGGCACCTCTCAACTCACTACATGGTTATGGGGCTAGTTCCGTTGCCCAGGGTGTGTTTGCTGGCTTAAAGACAGCCACCTAACTCAAAGGAAAAACACGGTAGAGAATCCGTGCTTCAGCTAAAACAGCCGCTCCTGAGGGTGGAAGCATTGGGTTGTGTGCGTCCGTGAGAGCACTGCAAGGGAGTCCAAAGCTTTTTGCGAGTGAGACTCAGGCCCCAGCGAAAGGCAGAACACCACTCCCCATGTGTTTCATCAAGCTAGCACGGCAGCCTCACTTTTGCATGGAAGTCCAATAGCTAGCGTTCTAACTCGAAGAAACAACACTGGAGAGAAACGGTGCCTTAGCTACCGTCGACCTCTCTGTGGGCGAAGCACTTTAGGGTAAACTGTGGCTGAGAGCCTGGGGACGGTTTCAATATCGTAATATCAGGGAGAGACAGGCCGGTACAGAAGGCAGCTCTCAACTCACATCATGGTTATGCGGATAGTACCATTGCCCAGGGTGTGTGTGCCGGTTTAAACACAGCCACCTAATTCTAAGGAAAAACTCCCTTGAGAGCCTGTGCTGCAGGTGAAACAGCTGCTCCTGTGGGTGGAAGCATTTTGTTGTGTGTGTGCGTGAGAGCACGGCAAGGGAGTCCAAAGCTTTTTGCGAGTGAGACTCAGGCCCCAGCGAAAGGCAGAACACGACTCCCCATGTGTTTCATCAAGCTAGCACGGCAGCCCCACTTTTGCATGGAAGGCTAATAGCTAGCGTTCTAACTCGAAGAAACGACACTGTAGAGAAACCGTGCTTTAGCTACCGTCGACCTCTCTGTGGGCGAAGAAGTTTAGGGTGTACTGTGGGTGAGAGCCTGGGGACGGTTTCAATATCGTAATATCGGGGGAGAGACAGGCCAGTACAGAAGGCAGCTCTCAACTCACATCATGGTTATGGGGCTAGTACCGTTGCCCTGGGTGTGTGTGCAGGCTTAAAGACAGCCACCTAACTCAAAGGAAAAACACGGTAGAGAATCCGTGCTTCAGCTAAAACAGCCGCTCCTGTGGGTGGAAGCATTTGGTTGTGTGCGTGCGTGAGAGGACTGCAAGGGAGTCCAAAGTTTCTGCGAGTGAGACTCAGGCCCCAGCAAAAGGCAGAACACGACTCCCCGTGTGTTTCCTTTAGCTAGCACTGCGGCCCTACTTTTGCATGGAAGTCTAATCGCTAGCGTTCTTCCTGGAAGAAACAACACGGTAGAGAAACCGTGCTTTAGCTACCATCCACCTCTCTGAGGGAGGAAGCACTTTCCAGGCTACCGTGGGTGAGAGCCTGAGGAACGGGTTCCTTACGTGAAACCGAGGGAGAAGGAGTCCGGGCCAGAAGGCTCCTCTCGACTCAGCTCTTGTTACCTGAAGCTAACACTTCGGCTCCATGTGTGCATAGGAATGCTAAGGGCTCCGCACTGATTTGGCAGAAAGAAGCCGGTCAAGAACCCCAGCTTCAGCTCATTCGCCTCTCCACAGGGTGGCAGCATTTTCAAGTCTGCTCGAGTGCAAACCTGGGGAAGGAGTCCCAGCAGAATTCGGAGGGAGAAATAAGCATGGGCAGAAGACACCTATCGACTCAACTCTTGTTTCGGGAAACTAGATCGGCTCTCCCGTGTGTGCGTGGAGTCCTCAGTGCCATCCACGTAACGCAAAGGAACAAAACTGTAGAGAACCCGTGCCTCAGCAAAGATCGCCCTTCCTGAGCGGGAACTTCATGTATTGTGTGTTTTTGTGAAAGCATGAGAAATGGAACCTACACGTAACTCGGAGTGAGAAGCAGGCCTGGAAGGAAGGCTGCTGTCGACTCACCTCTTGTTTGAGGAGATTAGCACTGCTGCACCCTGTGTGCCTGGATGCCTAGTTACCAGGCTACTAACACCAAGAATCAATCCTATAGAGTGACTGCGCTTCAGTTAACATTGCCGTTCCTGAAGCAGGAGGAATTTGACACTGCTCGTGTACGAGACACCGGGGAAAGGGTCCCATACGTGAAATGGAGTGAGAAACAGGCCGGTGCGGAAGGCAGCTCTCAAGTCACCTCTGGTTTATGAGGCTAGTACCCTTGCCCCGGGGGTGCCTGCAGGCCTAAAGCCAACCACCTAACTCAAAGGAACAACTCTGTAGGGAATTTCTGCTTCGGCTAAAAGAGCCATGCCTCAGGGTGGACGCATTTTGCTGTGTGCATGCGTGAGCGCACTGCAGGTGAGCCCAAAACCATTTTCCTTGTGAGACCCAGGCCCCGGAAGAAGCCAGAACACGACTCCCCACTTGCTCCATGAAGCTAGAACTGCGGTCCCAATTTTGCTTGGAAGTCTAATAGATAGCTTTCTAACTCGGAGAAACAACACTGTAGAGAAACCGTGCTTTAGCTACTGTCGACCTCTCTGTGGGCGAAGCAGTTTAGGGTGTACTGTGGCTGAGAGCCTGGGGACGGTTTCCATTTCGTAATATCGGGGGAGAGAAAGGCCGGTACATAATGCAGCTCTGAACTCACTACATGGTTATGGGGAAAGTTCCGTTCCCCCGTGGGAGTGTGCAGGCTTAAACACAGCCACCTTACTCGACGGAAAAACTCGGTTGAGAGCCTGTGCTGCAGGTAAAACAGCTGCTCCTGAGTGTGGAAGCATTTTGTTGTGTGCGTGCGTGAGAGCACTGCAAGGGAGTCCAAAGCTTTTTGCGAGTGAGACTCAGGCCCCAGCGAAAGGCAGAACACCACTCCCCATGTGTTTCATCAAGCTAGCACGGCAGCCCCACTTTTGCATGGAAGTCTAATAGCTAGCGTTGTAACTCGAAGAAACAACAGTGTAGAGAAACGGTGCCTTAGCTACCGTCGACCTCTCTGTGGGCGAAGCAGTTTAGGGTAAACTGTGGCTGAGAGCCTGGGGACGGTTTCAATATTGTAATATCAGGGAGAGACAGGCCGGTACAGAAGGCAGCTCTCAATTCACATCATGGTTATGCGGATAGTACCGTTGCCCAGGGTGTGTGTGCCGGTTTAAACACAGCCACCTAATTCAAAGGAAAAACTCCCTTGAGAGCCTGTGCTGCAGGTAAAACAGCTGCTCCTGTGGGTGGAAGCATTTTGTTGTGTGCGTGCGTGAGAGCACGGCAAGGGAGTCCAAAGCTTTTTGCGAGTGACACTCAGGCCCGAGCGAAAGGCAGAACACGTCTCCCCATGTGATTCATCAAACTAGCACGGCAGCCCCACTTTGGCATGGAAGGCCAATAGCTAGCGTTCTAACTCGCAGAAACAACACTGTAGAGAAACCGTGCTTTAGCTACCGTCGACCTCTCTGTGGGTGAAGTAGTTGAGGGTGTACTGTGGCTGAGAGCCTGGGGACGGTTTCCATTTCGTAATATCGGGGGAGAGACAGGCCGGTACAGAAGGCACCTCTCAACTCACTACATGGTTATGGGGCTAGTTCCGTTGCCCAGGGTGTGTTTGCTGGCTTAAAGACAGCCACCTAACTCAAAGGAAAAACACGGTAGAGAATCCGTGCTTCAGCTAAAACAGCCGCTCCTGAGGGTGGAAGCATTGGGTTGTGTGCGTCCGTGAGAGCACTGCAAGGGAGTCCAAAGCTTTTTGCGAGTGAGACTCAGGCCCCAGCGAAAGGCAGAACACCACTCCCCATGTGTTTCATCAAGCTAGCACGGCAGCCTCACTTTTGCATGGAAGTCCAATAGCTAGCGTTCTAACTCGAAGAAACAACACTGGAGAGAAACGGTGCCTTAGCTACCGTCGACCTCTCTGTGGGCGAAGCAGTTTAGGGTAAACTGTGGCTGAGAGCCTGGGGACGGTTTCAATATCGTAATATCAGGGAGAGACAGGCCGGTACAGAAGGCAGCTCTCAACTCACATCATGGTTATGCGGATAGTACCGTTGCCCAGGGTGTGTGTGCCGGTTTAAACACAGCCACCTAATTCAAAGGAAAAACTCCCTTGAGAGCCTGTGCTGCAGGTAAAACAGCTGCTCCTGTGGGTGGAAGCATTTTGTTGTGTGTGTGCGTGAGAGCACGGCAAGGGAGTCCAAAGCTTTTTGCGAGTGAGACTCAGGCCCCAGCGAAAGGCAGAACACGACTCCCCATGTGTTTCATCAAGCTAGCACGGCAGCCCCACTTTTGCATGGAAGGCTAATAGCTAGCGTTCTAACTCGAAGAAACGACACTGTAGAGAAACCGTGCTTTAGCTACCGTCGACTTCTCTGTGGGCGAAGCAGTTTAGGGTGTACTGTGGGTGAGAGCCTGGGGACGGTTTCAATATCGTAATATCGGGGGAGAGACAGGCCAGTACAGAAGGCAGCTCTCAACTCACATCATGGTTATGGGGCTAGTACCGTTGCCCTGGGTGTGTGTGCAGGCTTAAAGACAGCCACCTAACTCAAAGGAAAAACACGGTAGAGAATCCGTGCTTCAGCTAAAACAGCCGCTCCTGAGGGTGGAAGCATTTGGTTGTGTGCGTGCGTGAGAGGACTGCAAGGGAGTCCAAAGTTTCTGCGAGTGAGACTCAGGCCCCAGCAAAAGGCAGAACACGACTCTCCGTGTGTTTCCTTTAGCTAGCACTGCGGCCCTACTTTTGCATGGAAGTCTAATCGCTAGCGTTCTTCCTGGAAGAAACAACACGGTAGAGAAACCGTGCTTTAGCTACCATCCACCTCTCTGAGGGAGGAAGCACTTTCCAGGCTACCGTGGGTGAGAGCCTGAGGAACGGGTTCCTTACGTGAAACCGAGGGAGAAGGAGTCCGGGCCAGAAGGCTCCTCTCGACTCAGCTCTTGTTACCTGAAGCTAACACTTCGGCTCCATGTGTGCATAGGAATGCTAAGGGCTCCGCACTGATTTGGCAGAAAGAAGCCGGTCAAGAACCCCAGCTTCAGCTCATTCGCCTCTCCACAGGGTGGCAGCATTTTCAAGTCTGCTCGAGTGCAAACCTGGGGAAGGAGTCCCAGCAGAATTCGGAGGGAGAAATAAGCATGGGCAGAAGACACCTATCGACTCAACTCTTGTTTCGGGAAACTAGATCGGCTCTCCCGTGTGTGCGTGGAGTCCTCAGTGCCATCCACGTAACGCAAAGGAACAAAACTGTAGAGAACCCGTGCCTCAGCAAAGATCGCCCTTCCTGAGCGGGAACTTCATGTATTGTGTGTTTTTGTGAAAGCATGAGAAATGGAACCTACACGTAACCCGGAGTGAGAAGCAGGCCTGGAAGGAAGGCTGCTGTCGACTCACCTCTTGTTTGAGGAGATTAGCACTGCTGCACCCTGTGTGCCTGGATGCCTAGTTACCAGGCTACTAACACCAAGAATCAATCCTATAGAGTGACTGCGCTTCAGTTAACATTGCCGTTCCTGAAGCAGGAGGAATTTGACACTGCTCGTGTACGAGACACCGGGGAAAGGGTCCCATACGTGAAATGGAGTGAGAAACAGGCCGGTGCGGAAGGCAGCTCTCAAGTCACCTCTGGTTTATGAGGCTAGTACCCTTGCCCCGGGGGTGCCTGCAGGCCTAAAGCCAACCACCTAACTCAAAGGAACAACTCTGTAGGGAATTTCTGCTTCGGCTAAAAGAGCCATGCCTCAGGGTGGACGCATTTTGCTGTGTGCATGCGTGAGCGCACTGCAGGTGAGCCCAAAACCATTTTCCTTGTGAGACCCAGGCCCCGGAAGAAGCCAGAACACGACTCCCCACTTGCTCCATGAAGCTAGAACTGCGGTCCCAATTTTGCTTGGAAGTCTAATAGATAGCTTTCTAACTCGGAGAAACAACACTGTAGAGAAACCGTGCTTTAGCTACTGTCGACCTCTCTGTGGGCGAAGCAGTTTAGGGTGTACTGTGGCTGAGAGCCTGGGGACGGTTTCCATTTCGTAATATCGGGGGAGAGAAAGGCCGGTACATAATGCAGCTCTGAACTCACTACATGGTTATGGGGAAAGTTCCGTTCCCCCGTGGGAGTGTGCAGGCTTAAACACAGCCACCTTACTCGACGGAAAAACTCGGTTGAGAGCCTGTGCTGCAGGTAAAACAGCTGCTCCTGAGTGTGGAAGCATTTTGTTGTGTGCGTGCGTGAGAGCACTGCAAGGGAGTCCAAAGCTTTTTGCGAGTGAGACTCAGGCCCCAGCGAAAGGCAGAACACCACTCCCCATGTGTTTCATCAAGCTAGCACGGCAGCCCCACTTTTGCATGGAAGTCTAATAGCTAGCGTTGTAACTCGAAGAAACAACAGTGTAGAGAAACGGTGCCTTAGCTACCGTCGACCTCTCTGTGGGCGAAGCAGTTTAGGGTAAACTGTGGCTGAGAGCCTGGGGACGGTTTCAATATCGTAATATCAGGGAGAGACAGGCCGGTACAGAAGGCAGCTCTCAATTCACATCATGGTTATGCGGATAGTACCGTTGCCCAGGGTGTGTGTGCCGGTTTAAACACAGCCACCTAATTCAAAGGAAAAACTCCCTTGAGAGCCTGTGCTGCAGGTAAAACAGCTGCTCCTGTGGGTGGAAGCATTTTGTTGCGTGCGTGCGTGAGAGCACGGCAAGGGAGTCCAAACCTTTTTGCGAGTGACACTCAGGCCCGAGCGAAAGGCAGAACACGTCTCCCCATGTGATTCATCAAACTAGCACGGCAGCCCCACTTTGGCATGGAAGGCCAATAGCTAGCGTTCTAACTCGCAGAAACAACACTGTAGAGAAACCGTGCTTTAGCTACCGTCGACCTCTCTGTGGGTGAAGTAGTTGAGGGTGTACTGTGGCTGAGAGCCTGGGGACGGTTTCCATTTCGTAATATCGGGGGAGAGACAGGCCGGTACAGAAGGCACCTCTCAACTCACTACATGGTTATGGGGCTAGTTCCGTTGCCCAGGGTGTGTTTGCTGGCTTAAAGACAGCCACCTAACTCAAAGGAAAAACACGGTAGAGAATCCGTGCTTCAGCTAAAACAGCCGCTCCTGAGGGTGGAAGCATTGGGTTGTGTGCGTCCGTGAGAGCACTGCAAGGGAGTCCAAAGCTTTTTGCGAGTGAGACTCAGGCCCCAGCGAAAGGCAGAACACCACTCCCCATGTGTTTCATCAAGCTAGCACGGCAGCCTCACTTTTGCATGGAAGTCCAATAGCTAGCGTTCTAACTCGAAGAAACAACACTGGAGAGAAACGGTGCCTTAGCTACCGTCGACCTCTCTGTGGGCGAAGCACTTTAGGGTAAACTGTGGCTGAGAGCCTGGGGACGGTTTCAATATCGTAATATCAGGGAGAGACAGGCCGGTACAGAAGGCAGCTCTCAACTCACATCATGGTTATGCGGATAGTACCGTTGCCCAGGGTGTGTGTGCCGGTTTAAACACAGCCACCTAATTCAAAGGAAAAACTCCCTTGAGAGCCTGTGCTGCAGGTAAAACAGCTGCTCCTGTGGGTGGAAGCATTTTGTTGTGTGTGTGCGTGAGAGCACGGCAAGGGAGTCCAAAGCTTTTTGCGAGTGAGACTCAGGCCCCAGCGAAAGGCAGAACACGACTCCCCATGTGTTTCATCAAGCTAGCACGGCAGCCCCACTTTTGCATGGAAGGCTAATAGCTAGCGTTCTAACTCGAAGAAACGACACTGTAGAGAAACCGTGCTTTAGCTCCCGTCGACCTCTCTGTGGGCGAAGCAGTTTAGGGTGTACTGTGGGTGAGAGCCTGGGGACGGTTTCAATATCGTAATATCGGGGGAGAGACAGGCCAGTACAGAAGGCAGCTCTCAACTCACATCATGGTTATGGGGCTAGTACCGTTGCCCTGGGTTTGTGTGCAGGCTTAAAGACAGCCACCTAACTCAAAGGAAAAACACGGTAGAGAATCCGTGCTTCAGCTAAAACAGCCGCTCCTGAGTGTGGAAGCATTAGGTTGTGTGCGTGCGTGAGAGGACTGCAAGGGAGTCCAAAGTTTCTGCGAGTGAGACTCAGGCCCCAGCAAAAGGCAGAACACGACTCCCCGTGTGTTTCCTTTAGCTAGCACTGCGGCCCTACTTTTGCATGGAAGTCTAATCGCTAGCGTTCTTCCTGGAAGAAACAACACGGTAGAGAAACCGTGCTTTAGCTACCATCCACCTCTCTGAGGGAGGAAGCACTTTCCAGGCTACCGTGGGTGAGAGCCTGAGGAACGGGTTCCTTACGTGAAACCGAGGGAGAAGGAGTCCGGGCCAGAAGGCTCCTCTCGACTCAGCTCTTGTTACCTGAAGCTAACACTTCGGCTCCATGTGTGCATAGGAA
This sequence comes from Halichoerus grypus, assembly GCF_964656455.1. NCBI lineage: Eukaryota > Metazoa > Chordata > Mammalia > Carnivora > Phocidae > Halichoerus > Halichoerus grypus. The sequence goes on along the minus strand of NC_135727.1, from coordinate 79,144,531 downwards.
TGCTAAGGGCTCCGCACTGATTTGGCAGAAAGAAGCCGGTCAAGAACCCCAGCTTCAGCTCATTCGCCTCTCCACAGGGTGGCAGCATTTTCAAGTCTGCTCGAGTGCAAACCTGGGGAAGGAGTCCCAGCAGAATTCGGAGGGAGAAATAAGCATGGGCAGAAGACACCTATCGACTCAACTCTTGTTTCGGGAAACTAGATCGGCTCTCCCGTGTGTGCGTGGAGTCCTCAGTGCCATCCACGTAACGCAAAGGAACAAAACTGTAGAGAACCCGTGCCTCAGCAAAGATCGCCCTTCCTGAGCGGGAACTTCATGTATTGTGTGTTTTTGTGAAAGCATGAGAAATGGAACCTACACGTAACTCGGAGTGAGAAGCAGGCCTGGAAGGAAGGCTGCTGTCGACTCACCTCTTGTTTGAGGAGATTAGCACTGCTGCACCCTGTGTGCCTGGATGCCTAGTTACCAGGCTACTAACACCAAGAATCAATCCTATAGAGGGACTGCGCTTCAGTTAACATTGCCGTTCCTGAAGCAGGAGGAATTTGACACTGCTCGTGTACGAGACACCGGGGAAAGGGTCCCATACGTGAAATGGAGTGAGAAACAGGCCGGTGCGGAAGGCAGCTCTCAAGTCACCTCTGGTTTATGAGGCTAGTACCCTTGCCCCGGGGGTGCCTGCAGGCCTAAAGCCAACCACCTAACTCAAAGGAACAACTCTGTAGGGAATTTCTGCTTCGGCTAAAAGAGCCATGCCTCAGGGTGGACGCATTTTGCTGTGTGCATGCGTGAGCGCACTGCAGGTGAGCCCAAAACCATTTTCCTTGTGAGACCCAGGCCCCGGAAGAAGCCAGAACACGACTCCCCACTTGCTCCATGAAGCTAGAACTGCGGTCCCAATTTTGCTTGGAAGTCTAATAGATAGCTTTCTAACTCGGAGAAACAACACTGTAGAGAAACCGTGCTTTAGCTACTGTCGACCTCTCTGTGGGCGAAGCAGTTTAGGGTGTACTGTGGCTGAGAGCCTGGGGACGGTTTCCATTTCGTAATATCGGGGGAGAGAAAGGCCGGTACATAATGCAGCTCTGAACTCACTACATGGTTATGGGGAAAGTTCCGTTCCCCCGTGGGAGTGTGCAGGCTTAAACACAGCCACCTTACTCGACGGAAAAACTCGGTTGAGAGCCTGTGCTGCAGGTAAAACAGCTGCTCCTGAGTGTGGAAGCATTTTGTTGTGTGCGTGCGTGAGAGCACTGCAAGGGAGTCCAAAGCTTTTTGCGAGTGAGACTCAGGCCCCAGCGAAAGGCAGAACACCACTCCCCATGTGTTTCATCAAGCTAGCACGGCAGCCCCACTTTTGCATGGAAGTCTAATAGCTAGCGTTGTAACTCGAAGAAACAACAGTGTAGAGAAACGGTGCCTTAGCTACCGTCGACCTCTCTGTGGGCGAAGCAGTTTAGGGTAAACTGTGGCTGAGAGCCTGGGGACGGTTTCAATATCGTAATATCAGGGAGAGACAGGCCGGTACAGAAGGCAGCTCTCAATTCACATCATGGTTATGCGGATAGTACCGTTGCCCAGGGTGTGTGTGCCGGTTTAAACACAGCCACCTAATTCAAAGGAAAAATTCCCTTGAGAGCCTGTGCTGCAGGTAAAAGAGCTGCTCCTGTGGGTGGAAGCATTTTGTTGTGTGTGTGCGTGAGAGCACGGCAAGGGAGTCCAAAGCTTTTTGCGAGTGAGACTCAGGCCCCAGCGAAAGGCAGAACACGACTCCCCATGTGTTTCATCAAGCTAGCACGGCAGCCCCACTTTTGCATGGAAGGCTAATAGCTAGTGTTCTAACTCGAAGAAACGACACTGCAGAGAAACCGTGCTTTAGCTACCGTCGACCTCTCTGTGGGGGAAGCAGTTTAAGGTGTACAGTGGGTGAGAGCCTGGGGACGGTTTCCATTTCGTAATATCGGGGGAGAGACAGGCCGGTACAGAAGGCAGCTCTCAACTCACTACATGGTTATGGGGCTAGTTCCGTTGCCCATGTTGTGTGTGCAGGCTTAAACACAGCCACCTAACTCGAAGGAAAAACTCGGTAGAGAGCCTGTGCTGCAGGTAAAACAGCTGCTCCTGAGTGTGGAGGCATTTTGTTGTGTGCGTGCGTGAGAGCACTGCAAGGGAGTCCAAAGCTTTTTGCGAGTGAGACTCAGGCCCCAGCGAAAGGCAGAACACGACTCCCCATGTGTTTCATCACGCTAGCACGGCAGCCGCACTTTTGCATGGAAGTCTAATAGCTAGCGTTCTAACTGGAAGAAAACACTGTAGAGAGACCGTGCTTTAGCTACCGTCGACCTCTAGACGAAGGAAGCATTCCACGGAGTACCGTGGCTGAGAGCCTGGGGAACGGGGTCCATACGTGAAAACAAGGGAGAAATAGGTCCTGGCAGAAGGCACCTCTGGACTCAGCTCTTGCTACCTGAAGCTAACACTACTGCTCCATGTGTGCTTGGAATGCTATGTGCTCGACACTGACTGGGAATAAACAAGCCTGTAAAGAATCCCAGCTGCAGCTCATTCGCCTACCAGGCTACTAACACCAAGAATCAATGCTGTAGCGTTACTGCGCTTTAGCTAACATTGCCGTTCCTGAAGCCGCAGGAGTTGTATAGTGCTCGTGTATGAGAGACCGGGGAAAGGGTCCCATACGTGAAATGGAGTGAGAAACAGGCCGGTGCGGAAGGCAGCTCTCAACTTACCTCTTGTTTATGAGGCTAGGACCCTTGCCCCGGGTGTGCCTGCAGGCCATAAGCCAACCACCTAACTCAAAGGAACAACTCTGTAGGGAATTCCTGCTTCGCCTAAAATAGCCATGCCTCAGGGTGGATGCATTGTGTGGTGTGCATGCGTGAGTGCACAGCAAGTGAGTCCAAAACCATTTTCCCTGTGAGACCCAGGCCCCGGAAGAAGCCAGAACACGACTCCCCACTTGCTCCATGAAACTAGTACTGCGGCCCCACTTTTGAATTGAAGTCTAATGGCTAGCTTTCTAACTCGAAGAAACAACACTGTAGAGAAACCGTGCTTTAGCTACCGTCGACCTCTCTGTGGGCGAAGAAGTTTAGGGTGTACTGTGGCTGAGAGCCTGGGGACGGTTTCCATATCGTAATATCGGGGGAGAGACAGGCCGGTACAGAAGGCAGCTCTCAACTCACATCATGGTTATGGGGCTAGTACCGTTGCCCAGGCTGTGTGTGCCAGCTTAAACACAGCCACCTAACTCGAAGGAAAAACTCGGTTGAGAGCCTGTGCTGCAGGTAAAACAGCTGCTCCTGAGGGTGACAGCATTTTGTTGTGTGCGTGCGTGAGAGCACTGCAAGGGAGTCCAAAGCTTTTTGCGAGTGAGACTCAGGCCCCAGCGAAAGGCAGAACACGACTCCCCATGTGTTTCAACACGCTAGCACGGCAGCCCCACTTTTGCATGGAAGTCTAATAGCTAGCGTTCTAACTCGAAGAAACAACACTGTAGAGAAACGGTGCCTTAGCTACCGTCGACCTCTCTGTGGGCGAAGCACTTTAGGGTAAACTGTGGCTGAGAGCCTGGGGACGGTTTCAATATCGTAATATCAGAGAGAGACAGGCCGGTACAGAAGGCAGCTCTCAACTCACATCATGGTTATGCGGATAGTACCATTGCCCAGGGTGTGTGTGCCGGCTTAAACACAGCCACCTAATTCAAAGGAAAAACTCCCTTGAGAGCCTGTGCTGCAGGTAAAACAGCTGCTCCTGTGGGTGGAAGCATTTTGTTGTGTGCGTGCGTGAGAGCACGGCAAGGGAGTCCAAAGCTTTTTGCGAGTGACACTCAGGCCCGAGCGAAAGGCAGAACACGTCTCCCCATGTGATTCATCAAACTAGCACGGCAGCCCCACTTTGGCATGGAAGGCCAATAGCTAGCGTTCTAACTCGCAGAAACAACACTGTAGAGAAACCGTGCTTTAGCTACCGTCGACCTCTCTGTGGGTGAAGTAGTTGAGGGTGTACTGTGGCTGAGAGCCTGGGGACGGTTTCCATTTCGTAATATCGGGGGAGAGACAGGCCGGTACAGAAGGCACCTCTCAACTCACTACATGGTTATGGGGCTAGTTCCGTTGCCCAGGGTGTGTTTGCTGGCTTAAAGACAGCCACCTAACTCAAAGGAAAAACACGGTAGAGAATCCGTGCTTCAGCTAAAACAGCCGCTCCTGAGGGTGGAAGCATTGGGTTGTGTGCGTCCGTGAGAGCACTGCAAGGGAGTCCAAAGCTTTTTGCGAGTGAGACTCAGGCCCCAGCGAAAGGCAGAACACCACTCCCCATGTGTTTCATCAAGCTAGCACGGCAGCCTCACTTTTGCATGGAAGTCCAATAGCTAGCGTTCTAACTCGAAGAAACAACACTGGAGAGAAACGGTGCCTTAGCTACCGTCGACCTCTCTGTGGGCGAAGCACTTTAGGGTAAACTGTGGCTGAGAGCCTGGGGACGGTTTCAATATCGTAATATCAGGGAGAGACAGGCCGGTACAGAAGGCAGCTCTCAACTCACATCATGGTTATGCGGATAGTACCGTTGCCCAGGGTGTGTGTGCCGGTTTAAACACAGCCACCTAATTCAAAGGAAAAACTCCCTTGAGAGCCTGTGCTGCAGGTAAAACAGCTGCTCCTGTGGGTGGAAGCATTTTGTTGTGTGTGTGCGTGAGAGCACGGCAAGGGAGTCCAAAGCTTTTTGCGAGTGAGACTCAGGCCCCAGCGAAAGGCAGAACACGACTCCCCATGTGTTTCATCAAGCTAGCACGGCAGCCCCACTTTTGCATGGAAGGCTAATAGCTAGCGTTCTAACTCGAAGAAACGACACTGTAGAGAAACCGTGCTTTAGCTACCGTCGACCTCTCTGTGGGCGAAGCAGTTTAGGGTGTACTGTGGGTGAGAGCCTGGGGACGGTTTCAATATCGTAATATCGGGGGAGAGACAGGCCAGTACAGAAGGCAGCTCTCAACTCACATCATGGTTATGGGGCTAGTACCGTTGCCCTGGGTGTGTGTGCAGGCTTAAAGACAGCCACCTAACTCAAAGGAAAAACACGGTAGAGAATCCGTGCTTCAGCTAAAACAGCCGCTCCTGAGGGTGGAAGCATTTGGTTGTGTGCGTGCGTGAGAGGACTGCAAGGGAGTCCAAAGTTTCTGCGAGTGAGACTCAGGCCCCAGCAAAAGGCAGAACACGACTCCCCGTGTGTTTCCTTTAGCTAGCACTGCGGCCCTACTTTTGCATGGAAGTCTAATCGCTAGCGTTCTTCCTGATAGAAACAACATGGTAGAGAAACCGTGCTTTAGCTACCATCCACCTCTCTGAGGGAGGAAGCACTTTCCAGGCTACCGTGGGTAAGAGCCTGAGGAACGGGTTCCTTACGTGAAACCGAGGGAGAAGGAGTCCGGGCCAGAAGGCTCCTCTCGACTCAGCTCTTGTTACCTGAAGCTAACACTTCGGCTCCATGTGTGCATAGGAATGCTAAGGGCTCCGCACTGATTTGGCAGAAAGAAGCCGGTCAAGAACCCCAGCTTCAGCTCATTCGCCTCTCCACAGGGTGGCAGCATTTTCAAGTCTGCTCCAGTGCAAACCTGGGGAAGGAGTCCCAGCAGAATTCGGAGGGAGAAATAAGCATGGGCAGAAGACACCTATCGACTCAACTCTTGTTTCGGGAAACTAGATCGGCTCTCCCGTGTGTGCGTGGAGTCCTCAGTGCCATCCACGTAACGCAAAGGAACAAAACTGTAGAGAACCCGTGCCTCAGCAAAGATCGCCCTTCCTGAGCGGGAACTTCATGTATTGTGTGTTTTTGTGAAAGCATGAGAAATGGAACCTACACGTAACTCGGAGTGAGAAGCAGGCCTGGAAGGAAGGCTGCTGTCGACTCACCTCTTGTTTGAGGAGATTAGCACTGCTGCACCCTGTGTGCCTGGATGCCTAGTTACCAGGCTACTAACACCAAGAATCAATCCTATAGAGTGACTGCGCTTCAGTTAACATTGCCGTTCCTGAAGCAGGAGGAATTTGACACTGCTCGTGTACGAGACACCGGGGAAAGGGTCCCATACGTGAAATGGAGTGAGAAACAGGCCGGTGCGGAAGGCAGCTCTCAAGTCACCTCTGGTTTATGAGGCTAGTACCCTTGCCCCGGGGGTGCCTGCAGGCCTAAAGCCAACCACCTAACTCAAAGGAACAACTCTGTAGGGAATTTCTGCTTCGGCTAAAAGAGCCATGCCTCAGGGTGGACGCATTTTGCTGTGTGCATGCGTGAGCGCACTGCAGGTGAGCCCAAAACCATTTTCCTTGTGAGACCCAGGCCCCGGAAGAAGCCAGAACACGACTCCCCACTTGCTCCATGAAGCTAGAACTGCGGTCCCAATTTTGCTTGGAAGTCTAATAGATAGCTTTCTAACTCGGAGAAACAACACTGTAGAGAAACCGTGCTTTAGCTACTGTCGACCTCTCTGTGGGCGAAGCAGTTTAGGGTGTACTGTGGCTGAGAGCCTGGGGACGGTTTCCATTTCGTAATATCGGGGGAGAGAAAGGCCGGTACATAATGCAGCTCTGAACTCACTACATGGTTATGGGGAAAGTTCCGTTCCCCCGTGGGAGTGTGCAGGCTTAAACACAGCCACCTTACTCGACGGAAAAACTCGGTTGAGAGCCTGTGCTGCAGGTAAAACAGCTGCTCCTGAGTGTGGAAGCATTTTGTTGTGTGCGTGCGTGAGAGCACTGCAAGGGGGTCCAAAGCTTTTTGCGAGTGAGACTCAGGCCCCAGCGAAAGGCAGAACACCACTCCCCATGTGTTTCATCAAGCTAGCACGGCAGCCCCACTTTTGCATGGAAGTCTAATAGCTAGCGTTGTAACTCGAAGAAACAACAGTGTAGAGAAACGGTGCCTTAGCTACCGTCGACCTCTCTGTGGGCGAAGCAGTTTAGGGTAAACTGTGGCTGAGAGCCTGGGGACGGTTTCAATATCGTAATATCAGGGAGAGACAGGCCGGTACAGAAGGCAGCTCTCAATTCACATCATGGTTATGCGGATAGTACCGTTGCCCAGGGTGTGTGTGCCGGTTTAAACACAGCCACCTAATTCAAAGGAAAAACTCCCTTGAGAGCCTGTGCTGCAGGTAAAACAGCTGCTCCTGTGGGTGGAAGCATTTTGTTGTGTGCGTGCGTGAGAGCACGGCAAGGGAGTCCAAAGCTTTTTGCGAGTGACACTCAGGCCCGAGCGAAAGGCAGAACACGTCTCCCCATGTGATTCATCAAACTAGCACGGCAGCCCCACTTTGGCATGGAAGGCCAATAGCTAGCGTTCTAACTCGCAGAAACAACACTGTAGAGAAACCGTGCTTTAGCTACCGTCGACCTCTCTGTGGGTGAAGTAGTTGAGGGTGTACTGTGGCTGAGAGCCTGGGGACGGTTTCCATTTCGTAATATCGGGGGAGAGACAGGCCGGTACAGAAGGCACCTCTCAACTCACTACATGGTTATGGGGCTAGTTCCGTTGCCCAGGGTGTGTTTGCTGGCTTAAAGACAGCCACCTAACTCAAAGGAAAAAGACGGTAGAGAATCCGTGCTTCAGCTAAAACAGCCGCTCCTGAGGGTGGAAGCATTGGGTTGTGTGCGTCCGTGAGAGCACTGCAAGGGAGTCCAAAGCTTTTTGCGAGTGAGACTCAGGCCCCAGCGAAAGGCAGAACACCACTCCCCATGTGTTTCATCAAGCTAGCACGGCAGCCTCACTTTTGCATGGAAGTCCAATAGCTAGCGTTCTAACTCGAAGAAACAACACTGGAGAGAAACGGTGCCTTAGCTACCGTCGACCTCTCTGTGGGCGAAGCACTTTAGGGTAAACTGTGGCTGAGAGCCTGGGGACGGTTTCAATATCGTAATATCAGGGAGAGACAGGCCGGTACAGAAGGCAGCTCTCAACTCACATCATGGTTATGCGGATAGTACCGTTGCCCAGGGTGTGTGTGCCGGTTTAAACACAGCCACCTAATTCTAAGGAAAAACTCCCTTGAGAGCCTGTGCTGCAGGTAAAACAGCTGCTCCTGTGGGTGGAAGCATTTTGTTGTGTGTGTGCGTGAGAGCACGGCAAGGGAGTCCAAAGCTTTTTGCGAGTGAGACTCAGGCCCCAGCGAAAGGCAGAACACGACTCCCCATGTGTTTCATCAAGCTAGCACGGCAGCCCCACTTTTGCATGGAAGGCTAATAGCTAGCGTTCTAACTCGAAGAAACGACACTGTAGAGAAACCGTGCTTTAGCTACCGTCGACCTCTCTGTGGGCGAAGCAGTTTAGGGTGTACTGTGGGTGAGAGCCTGGGGACGGTTTCAATATCGTAATATCGGGGGAGAGACAGGCCAGTACAGAAGGCAGCTCTCAACTCACATCATGGTTATGGGGCTAGTACCGTTGCCCTGGGTGTGTGTGCAGGCTTAAAGACAGCCACCTAACCCAAAGGAAAAACACGGTAGAGAATCCGTGCTTCAGCTAAAACAGCCGCTCCTGAGGGTGGAAGCATTGGGTTGTGTGCGTCCGTGACAGCACTGCAAGGGAGTCCAAAGCTTTTTGCCAGTGAGACTCAGGCCCCAGCGAAAGGCAGAACACCACTCCCCATGTGTTTCATCAAGCTAGCACGGCAGCCCCACTTTTGCATGGAAGTCTAATAGCTAGCGTTGTAACTCGAAGAAACAACACTGGAGAGAAACGGTGCCTTAGCTACCGTCGACCTCTCTGTGGGCGAAGCACTTTAGGGTAAACTGTGGCTGAGAGCCTGGGGACGGTTTCAATATCGTAATATCAGGGAGAGACAGGCCGGTACAGAAGGCAGCTCTCAACTCACATCATGGTTATGCGGATAGTACCGTTGCCCAGGGTGTGTGTGCCGGTTTAAACACAGCCACCTAATTCAAAGGAAAAACTCCCTTGAGAGCCTGTGCTGCAGGTAAAACAGCTGCTCCTGTGGGTGGAAGCATTTTGTTGTGTGTGTGCGTGAGAGCACGGCAAGGGAGTCCAAAGCTTTTTGCGAGTGAGACTCAGGCCCCAGCGAAAGGCAGAACACGACTCCCCATGTGTTTCATCAAGCTAGCACGGCAGCCCCACTTTTGCATGGAAGGCTAATAGCTAGCGTTCTAACTCGAAGAAACGACACTGTAGAGAAACCGTGCTTTAGCTACCGTCGACCTCTCTGTGGGCGAAGCAGTTTAGGGTGTACTGTGGGTGAGAGCCTGGGGACGGTTTCAATATCGTAATATCGGGGGAGAGACAGGCCAGTACAGAAGGCAGCTCTCAACTCACATCATGGTTATGGGGCTAGTACCGTTGCCCTGGGTGTGTGTGCAGGCTTAAAGACAGCCACCTAACTCAAAGGAAAAACACGGTAGAGAATCCGTGCTTCAGCTAAAACAGCCGCTCCTGAGGGTGGAAGCATTTGGTTGTGTGCGTGCGTGAGAGGACTGCAAGGGAGTCCAAAGTTTCTGCGAGTGAGACTCAGGCCCCAGCAAAAGGCAGAACACGACTCCCCGTGTGTTTCCTTTAGCTAGCACTGCGGCCCTACTTTTGCATGGAAGTCTAATCGCTAGCGTTCTTCCTGGAAGAAACAACACGGTAGAGAAACCGTGCTTTAGCTACCATCCACCTCTCTGAGGGAGGAAGCACTTTCCAGGCTACCGTGGGTGAGAGCCTGAGGAACGGGTTCCTTACGTGAAACCGAGGGAGAAGGAGTCCGGGCCAGAAGGCTCCTCTCGACTCAGCTCTTGTTACCTGAAGCTAACACTTCGGCTCCATGTGTGCATAGGAATGCTAAGGGCTCCGCACTGATTTGGCAGAAAGAAGCCGGTCAAGAACCCCAGCTTCAGCTCATTCGCCTCTCCACAGGGTGGCAGCATTTTCAAGTCTGCTCGAGTGCAAACCTGGGGAAGGAGTCCCAGCAGAATTCGGAGGGAGAAATAAGCATGGGCAGAAGACACCTATCGACTCAACTCTTGTTTCGGGAAACTAGATCGGCTCTCCCGTGTGTGCGTGGAGTCCTCAGTGCCATCCACGTAACGCAAAGGAACAAAACTGTAGAGAACCCGTGCCTCAGCAAAGATCGCCCTTCCTGAGCGGGAACTTCATGTATTGTGTGTTTTTGTGAAAGCATGAGAAATGGAACCTACACGTAACCCGGAGTGAGAAGCAGGCCTGGAAGGAAGGCTGCTGTCGACTCACCTCTTGTTTGAGGAGATTAGCACTGCTGCACCCTGTGTGCCTGGATGCCTAGTTACCAGGCTACTAACACCAAGAATCAATCCTATAGAGGGACTGCGCTTCAGTTAACATTGCCGTTCCTGAAGCAGGAGGAATTTGACACTGCTCGTGTACGAGACACCGGGGAAAGGGTCCCATACGTGAAATGGAGTGAGAAACAGGCCGGTGCGGAAGGCAGCTCTCAAGTCACCTCTGGTTTATGAGGCTAGTACCCTTGCCCCGGGGGTGCCTGCAGGCCTAAAGCCAACCACCTAACTCAAAGGAACAACTCTGTAGGGAATTTCTGCTTCGGCTAAAAGAGCCATGCCTCAGGGTGGACGCATTTTGCTGTGTGCATGCGTGAGCGCACTGCAGGTGAGCCCAAAACCATTTTCCTTGTGAGACCCAGGCCCCGGAAGAAGCCAGAACACGACTCCCCACTTGCTCCATGAAGCTAGAACTGCGGTCCCAATTTTGCTTGGAAGTCTAATAGATAGCTTTCTAACTCGGAGAAACAACACTGTAGAGAAACCGTGCTTTAGCTACTGTCGACCTCTCTGTGGGCGAAGCAGTTTAGGGTGTACTGTGGCTGAGAGCCTGGGGACGGTTTCCATTTCGTAATATCGGGGGAGAGAAAGGCCGGTACATAATGCAGCTCTGAACTCACTACATGGTTATGGGGAAAGTTCCGTTCCCCCGTGGGAGTGTGCAGGCTTAAACACAGCCACCTTACTCGACGGAAAAACTCGGTTGAGAGCCTGTGCTGCAGGTAAAACAGCTGCTCCTGAGTGTGGAAGCATTTTGTTGTGTGCGTGCGTGAGAGCACTGCAAGGGAGTCCAAAGCTTTTTGCGAGTGAGACTCAGGCCCCAGCGAAAGGCAGAACACCACTCCCCATGTGTTTCATCAAGCTAGCACGGCAGCCCCACTTTTGCATGGAAGTCTAATAGCTAGCGTTGTAACTCGAAGAAACAACAGTGTAGAGAAACGGTGCCTTAGCTACCGTCGACCTCTCTGTGGGCGAAGCAGTTTAGGGTAAACTGTGGCTGAGAGCCTGGGGACGGTTTCAATATCGTAATATCAGGGAGAGACAGGCCGGTACAGAAGGCAGCTCTCAACTCACATCATGGTTATGCGGATAGTACCGTTGCCCAGGGTGTGTGTGCCGGTTTAAACACAGCCACCTAATTCAAAGGAAAAATTCCCTTGAGAGCCTGTGCTGCAGGTAAAACAGCTGCTCCTGTGGGTGGAAGCATTTTGTTGTGTGTGTGCGTGAGAGCACGGCAAGGGAGTCCAAAGCTTTTTGCGAGTGAGACTCAGGCCCCAGCGAAAGGCAGAACACGACTCCCCATGTGTTTCATCAAGCTAGCACGGCAGCCCCACTTTTGCATGGAAGGCTAATAGCTAGCGTTCTAACTCGAAGAAACGACACTGCAGAGAAACCGTGCTTTAGCTACCGTCGACCTCTCTGTGGGGGAAGCAGTTTAAGGTGTACAGTGGGTGAGAGCCTGGGGACGGTTTCCATTTCGTAATATCGGGGGAGAGACAGGCCGGTACAGAAGGCAGCTCTCAACTCACTACATGGTTATGGGGCTAGTTCCGTTGCCCATGTTGTGTGTGCAGGCTTAAACACAGCCACCTAACTCGAAGGAAAAACTCGGTAGAGGGCCTGTGCTGCAGGTAAAACAGCTGCTCCTGAGTGTGGAGGCATTTTGTTGTGTGCGTGCGTGAGAGCACTGCAAGGGAGTCCAAAGCTTTTTGCGAGTGAGACTCAGGCCCCAGCGAAAGGCAGAACACGACTCCCCATGTGTTTCATCACGCTAGCACGGCAGCCGCACTTTTGCATGGAAGTCTAATAGCTAGCGTTCTAACTGGAAGAAAACACTGTAGAGAGACCGTGCTTTAGCTACCGTCGACCTCTAGACGGAGGAAGCATTCCACGGAGTACCGTGGCTGAGAGCCTGGGGAACGGGTTCCATACGTGAAAACAAGGGAGAAATAGGTCCTGGCAGAAGGCACCTCTGGACTCAGCTCTTGCTACCTGAAGCTAACACTACTGCTCCATGTGTGCTTGGAATGCTATGTGCTCGACACTGACTGGGAATAAACAAGCCTGTAAAGAATCCCAGCTGCAGCTCATTCGCCTACCAGGCTACTAACACCAAGAATCAATGCTGTAGCGTTACTGCGCTTTAGCTAACATTGCCGTTCCTGAAGCCGCAGGAGTTGTATAGTGCTCGTGTATGAGAGACCGGGGAAAGGGTCCCATACGTGAAATGGAGTGAGAAACAGGCCGGTGCGGAAGGCAGCTCTCAACTTACCTCTTGTTTATGAGGCTAGGACCCTTGCCCCGGGTGTGCCTGCAGGCCATAAGCCAACCACCTAACTCAAAGGAACAACTCTGTAGGGAATTCCTGCTTCGCCTAAAATAGCCATGCCTCAGGGTGGATGCATTGTGTGGTGTGCATGCGTGAGTGCACAGCAAGTGAGTCCAAAACCATTTTCCCTGTGAGACCCAGGCCCCGGAAGAAGCCAGAACACGACTCCCCACTTGCTCCATGAAACTAGTACTGCGGCCCCACTTTTGAATTGAAGTCTAATGGCTAGCTTTCTAACTCGAAGAAACAACACTGTAGAGAAACCGTGCTTTAGCTACCGTCGACCTCTCTGTGGGCGAAGAAGTTTAGGGTGTACTGTGGCTGAGAGCCTGGGGACGGTTTCCATATCGTAATATCGGGGGAGAGACAGGCCGGTACAGAAGGCAGCTCTCAACTCACATCATGGTTATGGGGCTAGTACCGTTGCCCAGGCTGTGTGTGCCAGCTTAAACACAGCCACCTAACTCGAAGGAAAAACTCGGTTGAGAGCCTGTGCTGCAGGTAAAACAGCTGCTCCTGAGGGTGACAGCATTTTGTTGTGTGCGTGCGTGAGAGCACTGCAAGGGAGTCCAAAGCTTTTTGCGAGTGAGACTCAGGCCCCAGCGAAAGGCAGAACACGACTCCCCATGTGTTTCAACACGCTAGCACGGCAGCCCCACTTTTGCATGGAAGTCTAATAGCTAGCGTTCTAACTCGAAGAAACAACACTGTAGAGAAACGGTGCCTTAGCTACCGTCGACCTCTCTGTGGGCGAAGCACTTTAGGGTAAACTGTGGCTGAGAGCCTGTGGACGGTTTCAATATCGTAATATCAGAGAGAGACAGGCCGGTACAGAAGGCAGCTCTCAACTCACATCATGGTTATGCGGATAGTACCATTGCCCAGGGAGTGTGTGCCGGCTTAAACACAGCCACCTAATTCAAAGGAAAAACTCCCTTGAGAGCCTGTGCTGCAGGTAAAACAGCTGCTCCTGTGGGTGGAAGCATTTTGTTGTGTGCGTGCGGGAGAGCACGGCAAGGGAGTCCAAAGCTTTTTGCGAGTGACACTCAGGCCCGAGCGAAAGGCAGAACACGTCTCCCCATGTGATTCATCAAACTAGCACGGCAGCCCCACTTTGGCATGGAAGGCCAATAGCTAGCGTTCTAACTCGAAGAAACAACACTGTAGAGAAACCGTGCTTTAGCTACCGTCGACCTCTCTGTGGGCGAAGAAGTTTAGGGTGTACTGTGGCTGAGAGCCTGGGGACGGTTTCAATATCGTAATATCGGGGGAGAGACAGGCCAGTACAGAAGGCAGCTCTCAACTCACATCATCGTTATGGGGCTAGTACCGTTGCCCTGGGTGTGTGTGCAGGCTTAAAGACAGCCACCTAACTCAAAGGAAAAACACGGTAGAGAATCCGTGCTTCAGCTAAAACAGCCGCTCCTGAGGGTGGAAGCATTTGGTTGTGTGCGTGCGTGAGAGGACTGCAAGGGAGTCCAAAGTTTCTGCGAGTGAGACTCAGGCCCCAGCAAAAGGCAGAACACGACTCCCCGTGTGTTTCCTTTAGCTAGCACTGCGGCCCTACTTTTGCATGGAAGTCTAATCGCTAGCGTTCTTCCTGGAAGAAACAACACGGTAGAGAAACCGTGCTTTAGCTACCATCCACCTCTCTGAGGGAGGAAGCACTTTCCAGGCTACCGTGGGTGAGAGCCTGAGGAACGGGTTCCTTACGTGAAACCGAGGGAGAAGGAGTCCGGGCCAGAAGGCTCCTCTCGACTCAGCTCTTGTTACCTGAAGCTAACACTTCGGCTCCATGTGTGCATAGGAATGCTAAGGGCTCCGCACTGATTTGGCAGAAAGAAGCCGGTCAAGAACCCCAGCTTCAGCTCATTCGCCTCTCCACAGGGTGGCAGCATTTTCAAGTCTGCTCGAGTGCAAACCTGGGGAAGGAGTCCCAGCAGAATTCGGAGGGAGAAATAAGCATGGGCAGAAGACACCTATCGACTCAACTCTTGTTTCGGGAAACTAGATCGGCTCTCCCGTGTGTGCGTGGAGTCCTCAGTGCCATCCACGTAACGCAAAGGAACAAAACTGTAGAGAACCCGTGCCTCAGCAAAGATCGCCCTTCCTGAGCGGGAACTTCATGTATTGTGTGTTTTTGTGAAAGCATGAGAAATGGAACCTACACGTAACTCGGAGTGAGAAGCAGGCCTGGAAGGAAGGCTGCTGTCGACTCACCTCTTGTTTGAGGAGATTAGCACTGCTGCACCCTGTGTGCCTGGATGCCTAGTTACCAGGCTACTAACACCAAGAATCAATCCTATAGAGTGACTGCGCTTCAGTTAACATTGCCGTTCCTGAAGCAGGAGGAATTTGACACTGCTCGTGTACGAGACACCGGGGAAAGGGTCCCATACGTGAAATGGAGTGAGAAACAGGCCGGTGCGGAAGGCAGCTCTCAAGTCACCTCTGGTTTATGAGGCTAGTACCCTTGCCCCGGGGGTGCCTGCAGGCCTAAAGCCAACCACCTAACTCAAAGGAACAACTCTGTAGGGAATTTCTGCTTCGGCTAAAAGAGCCATGCCTCAGGGTGGACGCATTTTGCTGTGTGCATGCGTGAGCGCACTGCAGGTGAGCCCAAAACCATTTTCCTTGTGAGACCCAGGCCCCGGAAGAAGCCAGAACACGACTCCCCACTTGCTCCATGAAGCTAGAACTGCGGTCCCAATTTTGCTTGGAAGTCTAATAGATAGCTTTCTAACTCGGAGAAACAACACTGTAGCGAAACCGTGCTTTAGCTACTGTCGACCTCTCTGTGGGCGAAGCAGTTTAGGGTGTACTGTGGCTGAGAGCCTGGGGACGGTTTCCATTTCGTAATATCGGGGGAGAGAAAGGCCGGTACATAATGCAGCTCTGAACTCACTACATGGTTATGGGGAAAGTTCCGTTCCCCCGTGGGAGTGTGCAGGCTTAAACACAGCCACCTTACTCGACGGAAAAACTCGGTTGAGAGCCTGTGCTGCAGGTAAAACAGCTGCTCCTGAGTGTGGAAGCATTTTGTTGTGTGCGTGCGTGAGAGCACTGCAAGGGAGTCCAAAGCTTTTTGCGAGTGAGACTCAGGCCCCAGCGAAAGGCAGAACACCACTCCCCATGTGTTTCATCAAGCTAGCACGGCAGCCCCACTTTTGCATGGAAGTCTAATAGCTAGCGTTGTAACTCGAAGAAACAACAGTGTAGAGAAACGGTGCCTTAGCTACCGTCGACCTCTCTGTGGGCGAAGCAGTTTAGGGTAAACTGTGGCTGAGAGCCTGGGGACGGTTTCAATATCGTAATATCAGGGAGAGACAGGCCGGTACAGAAGGCAGCTCTCAATTCACATCATGGTTATGCGGATAGTACCGTTGCCCAGGGTGTGTGTGCCGGTTTAAACACAGCCACCTAATTCAAAGGAAAAACTCCCTTGAGAGCCTGTGCTGCAGGTAAAACAGCTGCTCCTGTGGGTGGAAGCATTTTGTTGTGTGCGTGCGTGAGAGCACGGCAAGGGAGTCCAAAGCTTTTTGCGAGTGAGACTCAGGCCCCAGCGAAAGGCAGAACACGTCTCCCCATGTGATTCATCAAACTAGCACGGCAGCCCCACTTTGGCATGGAAGGCCAATAGCTAGCGTTCTAACTCGCAGAAACAACACTGTAGAGAAACCGTGCTTTAGCTACCATCGACCTCTCTGTGGGTGAAGTAGTTGAGGGTGTACTGTGGCTGAGAGCCTGGGGACGGTTTCCATTTCGTAATATCGGGGGAGAGACAGGCCGGTACAGAAGGCACCTCTCAACTCACTACATGGTTATGGTGCTAGTTCCGTTGCCCAGGGTGTGTTTGCTGGCTTAAAGACAGCCACCTAACTCAAAGGAAAAACACGGTAGAGAATCCGTGCTTCAGCTAAAACAGCCGCTCCTGAGGGTGGAAGCATTGGGTTGTGTGCGTCCGTGAGAGCACTGCAAGGGAGTCCAAAGCTTTTTGCGAGTGAGACTCAGGCCCCAGCGAAAGGCAGAACACCACTCCCCATGTGTTTCATCAAGCTAGCACGGCAGCCTCACTTTTGCATGGAAGTCCAATAGCTAGCGTTCTAACTCGAAGAAACAACACTGGAGAGAAACGGTGCCTTAGCTACCGTCGACCTCTCTGTGGGCGAAGCACTTTAGGGTAAACTGTGGCTGAGAGCCTGGGGACGGTTTCAATATCGTAATATCAGGGAGAGACAGGCCGGTACAGAAGGCAGCTCTCAACTCACATCATGGTTATGCGGATAGTACCGTTGCCCAGGGTGTGTGTGCCGGTTTAAACACAGCCACCTAATTCAAAGGAAAAACTCCCTTGAGAGCCTGTGCTGCAGGTGAAACAGCTGCTCCTGTGGGTGGAAGCATTTTGTTGTGTGCGTGCGTGAGAGCACTGCAAGGGAGTCCAAAGCTTTTTGCGAGTGAGACTCAGGCCCCAGCGAAAGGCAGAACACGACTCCCCATGTGTTTCATCAAGCTAGCACGGCAGCCCCACTTTTGCATGGAAGGCTAATAGCTAGGTTCTAACTCGAAGAAACAACACTGTAGAGAAACCGTGCTTTAGCTACCGTCGACCTCTCTGTGGGCGAAGAAGTTTAGGGTGTACTGTGGCTGAGAGCCTGGGGACGGTTTCAATATCGTAATATCGGGGGAGAGACAGGCCAGTACAGAAGGCAGCTCTCAACTCACATCATCGTTATGGGGCTAGTACCGTTGCCCTGGGTGTGTGTGCAGGCTTAAAGACAGCCACCTAACTCAAAGGAAAAACACGGTAGAGAATCCGTGCTTCAGCTAAAACAGCCGCTCCTGAGGGTGGAAGCATTTGGTTGTGTGCGTGCGTGAGAGGACTGCAAGGGAGTCCAAAGTTTCTGCGAGTGAGACTCAGGCCCCAGCAAAAGGCAGAACACGACTCCCCGTGTGTTTCCTTTAGCTAGCACTGCGGCCCTACTTTTGCATGGAAGTCTAATCGCTAGCGTTCTTCCTGGAAGAAACAACACGGTAGAGAAACCGTGCTTTAGCTACCATCCACCTCTCTGAGGGAGGAAGCACTTTCCAGGCTACCGTGGGTGAGAGCCTGAGGAACGGGTTCCTTACGTGAAACCGAGGGAGAAGGAGTCCGGGCCAGAAGGCTCCTCTCGACTCAGCTCTTGTTACCTGAAGCTAACACTTCGGCTCCATGTGTGCATAGGAATGCTAAGGGCTCCGCACTGATTTGGCAGAAAGAAGCCGGTCAAGAACCCCAGCTTCAGCTCATTCGCCTCTCCACAGGGTGGCAGCATTTTCAAGTCTGCTCGAGTGCAAACCTGGGGAAGGAGTCCCAGCAGAATTCGGAGGGAGAAATAAGCATGGGCAGAAGACACCTATCGACTCAACTCTTGTTTCGGGAAACTAGATCGGCTCTCCCGTGTGTGCGTGGAGTCCTCAGTGCCATCCACGTAACGCAAAGGAACAAAACTGTAGAGAACCCGTGCCTCAGCAAAGATCGCCCTTCCTGAGCGGGAACTTCATGTATTGTGTGTTTTTGTGAAAGCATGAGAAATGGAACCTACACGTAACCCGGAGTGAGAAGCAGGCCTGGAAGGAAGGCTGCTGTCGACTCACCTCTTGTTTGAGGAGATTAGCACTGCTGCACCCTGTGTGCCTGGATGCCTAGTTACCAGGCTACTAACACCAAGAATCAATCCTATAGAGTGACTGCGCTTCAGTTAACATTGCCGTTCCTGAAGCAGGAGGAATTTGACACTGCTCGTGTACGAGACACCGGGGAAAGGGTCCCATACGTGAAATGGAGTGAGAAACAGGCCGGTGCGGAAGGCAGCTCTCAAGTCACCTCTGGTTTATGAGGCTAGTACCCTTGCCCCGGGGGTGCCTGCAGGCCTAAAGCCAACCACCTAACTCAAAGGAACAACTCTGTAGGGAATTTCTGCTTCGGCTAAAAGAGCCATGCCTCAGGGTGGACGCATTTTGCTGTGTGCATGCGTGAGCGCACTGCAGGTGAGCCCAAAACCATTTTCCTTGTGAGACCCAGGCCCCGGAAGAAGCCAGAACACGACTCCCCACTTGCTCCATGAAGCTAGAACTGCGGTCCCAATTTTGCTTGGAAGTCTAATAGATAGCTTTCTAACTCGGAGAAACAACACTGTAGAGAAACCGTGCTTTAGCTACTGTCGACCTCTCTGTGGGCGAAGCAGTTTAGGGTGTACTGTGGCTGAGAGCCTGGGGACGGTTTCCATTTCGTAATATCGGGGGAGAGAAAGGCCGGTACATAATGCAGCTCTGAACTCACTACATGGTTATGGGGAAAGTTCCGTTCCCCCGTGGGAGTGTGCAGGCTTAAACACAGCCACCTTACTCGACGGAAAAACTCGGTTGAGAGCCTGTGCTGCAGGTAAAACAGCTGCTCCTGAGTGTGGAAGCATTTTGTTGTGTGCGTGCGTGAGAGCACTGCAAGGGAGTCCAAAGCTTTTTGCGAGTGAGACTCAGGCCCCAGCGAAAGGCAGAACACCACTCCCCATGTGTTTCATCAAGCTAGCACGGCAGCCCCACTTTTGCATGGAAGTCTAATAGCTAGCGTTGTAACTCGAAGAAACAACAGTGTAGAGAAACGGTGCCTTAGCTACCGACGACCTCTCTGTGGGCGAAGCAGTTTAGGGTAAACTGTGGCTGAGAGCCTGGGGACGGTTTCAATATCGTAATATCAGGGAGAGACAGGCCGGTACAGAAGGCAGCTCTCAACTCACATCATGGTTATGCGGATAGTACCGTTGCCCAGGGTGTGTGTGCCGGTTTAAACACAGCCACCTAATTCAAAGGAAAAACTCCCTTGAGAGCCTGTGCTGCAGGTAAAACAGCTGCTCCTGTGGGTGGAAGCATTTTGTTGTGTGCGTGCGTGAGAGCACGGCAAGGGAGTCCAAAGCTTTTTGCGAGTGACACTCAGGCCCGAGCAAAAGGCAGAACACGTCTCCCCCTGTGATTCATCAAACTAGCACGGCAGCCCCACTTTGGCATGGAAGGCCAATAGCTAGCGTTCTAACTCGAAGAAACGACACTATAGAGAAACCGTGCTTTAGCTACCGTCGACCTCTCTGTGGGTGAAGTAGTTGAGGGTGTACTGTGGCTGAGAGCCTGGGGACGGTTTCCATTTCGTAATATCGGGGGAGAGACAGGCCGGTACAGAAGGCAGCTCTCAACTCACTACATGGTTATGGGGCTACTTCCGTTGCCCAGGGTGTGTTTGCAGGCTTAAAGACAGCCACCTAACTCAAAGGAAAAACACGGTAGAGAATCCGTGCTTCAGCTAAAACAGCCGCTCCTGAGGGTGGAAGCATTGGGTTGTGTGCGTCCGTGAGAGCACTGCAAGGGAGTCCAAAGCTTTTTGCGAGTGAGACTCAGGCCCCAGCGAAAGGCAGAACACCACTCCCCATGTGTTTCATCAAGCTAGCACGGCAGCCCCACTTTTGCTTGGAAGTCCAATAGCTAGCGTTCTAACTCGAAGAAACAACACTGGAGAGAAACCGTGCCTTAGCTACCGTCGACCTCTCTGTGGGCGAAGTAGTTTAGGGTAAACTGTGGCTGAGAGCCTGGGGACGGTTTCAGTATCGTAATATCAGGGAAAGACAGGCCAGTACAGAAGGCAGCTCTCAACTCACATCATGGTTATGCGGATAGTACCGTTGCCCAGGGTGTGTGTGCCGGCTTAGACACGGCCACCTAATTCAAAGGAAAAACTCCCTTGAGAGCCTGTGCTGCAGGTGAAACAGCTGCTCCTGTGGGTGGAAGCATTTTGTTGTGTGCGTGCGTGAGAGCACTGCAAGGGAGTCCAAAGCTTTTTGCGAGTGAGACTCAGGCCCCAGCGAAAGGCAGAACACGACTCCCCATGTGTTTCATCAAGCTAGCACGGCAGCCCCACTTTTGCATGGAAGGCTAATAGCTAGGTTCTAACTCGAAGAAACAACACTGTAGAGAAACCGTGCTTTAGCTACCGTCGACCTCTCTGTGGGCGAAGAAGTTTAGGGTGTACTGTGGCTGAGAGCCTGGGGACGGTTTCAATATCGTAATATCGGGGGAGAGACAGGCCAGTACAGAAGGCAGCTCTCAACCCACATCATCGTTATGGGGCTAGTACCGTTGCCCTGGGTGTGTGTGCAGGCTTAAAGACAGCCACCTAACTCAAAGGAAAAACACGGTAGAGAATCCGTGCTTCAGCTAAAACAGCCGCTCCTGAGGGTGGAAGCATTTGGTTGTGTGCGTGCGTGAGAGGACTGCAAGTGAGTCCAAAGTTTCTGCGAGTGAGACTCAGGCCCCAGCAAAAGGCAGAACACGACTCCCCGTGTGTTTCCTTTAGCTAGCACTGCGGCCCTACTTTTGCATGGAAGTCTAATCGCTAGCGTTCTTCCTGGAAGAAACAACACGGTAGAGAAACCGTGCTTTAGCTACCATCCACCTCTCTGAGGGAGGAAGCACTTTCCAGGCTACCGTGGGTGAGAGCCTGAGGAACGGGTTCCTTACGTGAAACCGAGGGAGAAGGAGTCCGGGCCAGAAGGCTCCTCTCGACTCAGCTCTTGTTACCTGAAGCTAACACTTCGGCTCCATGTGTGCATAGGAATGCTAAGGGCTCCGCACTGATTTGGCAGAAAGAAGCCGGTCAAGAACCCCAGCTTCAGCTCATTCGCCTCTCCACAGGGTGGCAGCATTTTCAAGTCTGCTCGAGTGCAAACCTGGGGAAGGAGTCCCAGCAGAATTCGGAGGGAGAAATAAGCATGGGCAGAAGACACCTATCGACTCAACTCTTGTTTCGGGAAACTAGATCGGCTCTCCCGTGTGTGCGTGGAGTCCTCAGTGCCATCCACGTAACGCAAAGGAACAAAACTGTAGAGAACCCGTGCCTCAGCAAAGATCGCCCTTCCTGAGCGGGAACTTCATGTATTGTGTGTTTTTGTGAAAGCATGAGAAATGGAACCTACACGTAACCCGGAGTGAGAAGCAGGCCTGGAAGGAAGGCTGCTGTCGACTCACCTCTTGTTTGAGGAGATTAGCACTGCTGCACCCTGTGTGCCTGGATGCCTAGTTACCAGGCTACTAACACCAAGAATCAATCCTATAGAGTGACTGCGCTTCAGTTAACATTGCCGTTCCTGAAGCAGGAGGAATTTGACACTGCTCGTGTACGAGACACCGGGGAAAGGGTCCCATACGTGAAATGGAGTGAGAAACAGGCCGGTGCGGAAGGCAGCTCTCAAGTCACCTCTGGTTTATGAGGCTAGTACCCTTGCCCCGGGGGTGCCTGCAGGCCTAAAGCCAACCACCTAACTCAAAGGAACAACTCTGTAGGGAATTTCTGCTTCGGCTAAAAGAGCCATGCCTCAGGGTGGACGCATTTTGCTGTGTGCATGCGTGAGCGCACTGCAGGTGAGCCCAAAACCATTTTCCTTGTGAGACCCAGGCCCCGGAAGAAGCCAGAACACGACTCCCCACTTGCTCCATGAAGCTAGAACTGCGGTCCCAATTTTGCTTGGAAGTCTAATAGATAGCTTTCTAACTCGGAGAAACAACACTGTAGAGAAACCGTGCTTTAGCTACTGTCGACCTCTCTGTGGGCGAAGCAGTTTAGGGTGTACTGTGGCTGAGAGCCTGGGGACGGTTTCCATTTCGTAATATCGGGGGAGAGAAAGGCCGGTACATAATGCAGCTCTGAACTCACTACATGGTTATGGGGAAAGTTCCGTTCCCCCGTGGGAGTGTGCAGGCTTAAACACAGCCACCTTACTCGACGGAAAAACTCGGTTGAGAGCCTGTGCTGCAGGTAAAACAGCTGCTCCTGAGTGTGGAAGCATTTTGTTGTGTGCGTGCGTGAGAGCACTGCAAGGGAGTCCAAAGCTTTTTGCGAGTGAGACTCAAGCCCCAGCGAAAGGCAGAACACCACTCCCCATGTGTTTCATCAAGCTAGCACGGCAGCCCCACTTTTGCATGGAAGTCTAATAGCTAGCGTTGTAACTCGAAGAAACAACAGTGTAGAGAAACGGTGCCTTAGCTACCGTCGACCTCTCTGTGGGCGAAGCACTTTAGGGTAAACTGTGGCTGAGAGCCTGGGGACGGTTTCAATATCGTAATATCAGGGAGAGACAGGCCGGTACAGAAGGCAGCTCTCAACTCACATCATGGTTATGGGGCTAGTACCGTTGCCCTGGGTGTGTGTGCAGGCTTAAAGACAGCCACCTAACCCAAAGGAAAAACACGGTAGAGAATCCGTGCTTCAGCT